>NC_081852.1:3490000-3790000 GCF_963259705.1 Myotis daubentonii
CAGACTATAGGACGTCATAGCAATAAAGAAAAACAGCAAGCTGATTAGAGAAAGTTCCAACAGCAAAAGCCATCTATTAAAATTTGAAAATGGCATACAAGCCACAAGACCGCCATAGGCCCACCCTGTTTGCATTGGGAACAGAAATGAGCATCACATTTCTAATCCTTGGCTGATGGTTTGCTTCCAAAAAAGACCATGTCAGGCTGGTTATCAAAGGCTGTCAGTACATTTCCCCATGAAGAAATCCCACTCACCTGACTGACAGCTGCAAATTAAATTTGCTTCCTTTAAACAACCAACCAGCCTAATGTCTCCACAGCCTCGCCTCCCTGGGTGCTGTCTGGGCCTACGCCACGCCATCTGAACTGAGGTTGTTTTGCCTTCGCTCAGCTGCTTAATGGGGATGACAGTGCAGCTGGGTAACAGGAACCTGGAAGAGGGAGGCCTGCAGCTTATAATTGTGGCTGAAAAGCTGAGTGTGGGCGGAATAACCTGCACTACACCTTGACCTTCAGGACACACCACCTCCACCCAGTGACTCTTAGCAGTAATGGCCTCACTTGCAGGGCTCCTCTTGAGGGCTCCTCAGTCTTATTGTGCCTCCTCTTTGCATTCATTCTGCAACAATTGACTAAACATTTGAAGTGCTGAGGATGAAAATAAAAGTGCTACTCATTTAGTTGCTGCAAAGATGCACAGCCTGAGAGCAGGAGAGAGGAGTGAAGAGCATGTGGGTGAGGACAGGAGAGGGGAGTGAAGAGCATGTGTAGTGAGGACAGGAGAGGGGAGTGAGGAGCATGTGTAGTGAGGACAGGAGAGGGGAGTGAGAACCATGTGTAGTGAGGACAGGAGAGGGGAGTGAGAACCATGTGTAGTGAGGACAGGAGAGGGGAGTGAGAAGCATGTGTAGTGAGGACAGGAGAGGGGAGTGAGGAGCATGTGTAGTGAGGACAGGAGAGGGGAGTGAGAACCATGTGTAGTGAGGACAGGAGAGGGGAGTGAGAACCATGTGTAGTGAGGACAGGAGAGGGGAGTGAGAACCATGTGTAGTGAGGACAGGAGAGGGGAGTGAGGAGCATGTGTAGTGAGGGCAGCAGGAGAGGGGAGTGAGGAGCATGTGTAGTGAGGGCAGCTGGAGAGGCTGTGGGGCAGGAGGAGCTGGGATTGTTCAGGTGCAGGCGTTGGGGTGTGGTGACCAGCCTAAAGGAGGCGCTTTCTCCAAACCGGTGGGTAGCCCTTGGCACTCGTTTGCTTTTGAGGGAGATGTACACACCAGTAGCGCCTGTCTGCATTGACAGCTTGGTGAGGGCTTACATGCTACACCCAGGTGATCACCCTCCAGATCCAGGTGCCAGATGAGGGTTTCTTGCGCCTTCCCAGTTAGTCCTCCCAGCTCCACTGGAGTAACTGGTGCCTCATCACCATGCCTATATTTACCTGCGTTTGAGTTTCATGTAAACAGGTTCCATGTGTGCTCTCTTGTAACTGTCTTCTTCTGCTCACACTTGTCGCGGGACACATGCACGCGTAGCCCCTGCAGGTCTTTTCCTCTCTCGGAGCTGGTCATGGACGTGGGCATTTGAAGGAGGGACACAGGGCTCCCAGTGGGCCCCGGGAGGAGGCGTGCGCACATCTCCGTGTGGCATGTGCGGAGGGAGCTGTAGTTCTTTTATAGGAACCTGGGGTCCAGGAGAAGCTGCACTGGAGAGCAGGTGGGAGGTAAGCCGGCCGGGAGGGGCTGCAGGCAAGTGCCTGCTCTGTTCTCAGAGATCGTCCCAACGCCTCAGGGGTGTCTAAAGGGGAGGTCGGCATCGCCAGGTCTCGGCCTGACACCCACTGTCATGGTGGAGACAGGCCGAGGGCAGGGGCAGAGACTCCGGAAGCCGGGACCTAGAGGGTAAGCCACCCCAGGAACCAGGGCCTTCATTCTGGTCAAGGGAGGGAGACGTGGAACAACCAGAGATGATGCACCCCAGCTGCTCAGCAGGGAGAGCCAGGGATCAGAGAAACAGTGGGCACAGGCTTGAAAACCTGAGCTGCAGCGAGCAAGGCCAAGGCATTGAGGAAGCCAGAAATACCCGCGCTGTGGCTACTCACATGAACCTGGCACCTGAGGGTGAGCAAGAGCCCCTGGTTCTGCCCGGCCCTGTGCCCCCACCTCCGCCCAGGTATACCGCACCTCACCTCCCCCCGGCGCTACCTGCCTGACCCAGGCTGACCTCAGCAGAACAGCCCTTAAGAGAAGGTCGTCCACAGCCTCCCATTTTATTATTACATTTAATTTACATCTGGGTCTGAACTCTCATGCCCGCTCTTGTACCATTTTGCTATTTCAAAGAACAGCAGAGCAGGGCTTTAATGCCAGCCCCGTGGTGGTGCCTTTGGGTAGAGTAGCTCCGGGCAGCATTGCCAGGAGCCGGTGACGTTTGCCATGTCTGCAAAGGCCTTGGTTTGAGAAATGATTATTGATTATTGATTCTTGTTTCCTCGATGCTGCGCTGACTGGCTCTGGTGGGCACCCTCCACTGTGCCTGTGTCTCCTGACATAACCCTTCACCCGAAAAGCAGGTGGTGTTCCTCCGAGGGCACCCCGAGCCTGGCCACGGAAACCTCTCTTTCTCTCATACTCCACCACAGGAGGGCTTCTCTGAGCCTCGGCCAGATGGCTGAGATGCACTTGTAAGTGAGCAAGGTTGCCCTGGAGTGGGTGGGGCGCTGAGGCTGTGGGCGTCCTGCACTGGAGCAGGAACACAGGGGAGCGACTGGGCCACGTCACCGCGTGTCTGCCTTTCCAGGGAGAAGTTGGGGTGGAGAGAGAGGGCAGCAGGTGGTGGTGGACCAGGAGGGGATTGTGTACGGTCCACTAAACTGCTCACAAAACATCGACATCCAAGGAGTAAATATTGGAAAGAACCATGGGGTGTTGGGGATGTCTGGATTTTACCATCAGAACGCCACTAACCCTGTATCTCAGGAAGCATGGCGTTACCCATGTGTGTTAGAGGTGAACCCTCACGTTCCAAGGCAGGGATGGTTTGGGGAGTCTAAGAGGAGTAGAAAGAAAGAATGAGGCTGCCAGTCACACTGTGTGCACTGGAAATATGCTATTTATTCTTTAACACATATGTTTTTTGAGAGTCCACTGCCTCCAGGTGTTGGCAAGGAGAATGGGCAGGGAGTTGCATACCAATGAGTTTCTAGGCTGGGCTGGAACCTTCATCCACAATTTCATTCCTTCAAGGAAGGGGAGGGCTGACATGACACATACAGTAAGTCCTTGCTTAACGTCGTCAGTAGGTTTTTAGAAACTGTGATGTTAAGTAATACAAAGTATAATGAAACCAATTCTGCCAGAGACTGATGTAAATAAGAGCTAAGTTCTTACAGCATAGCTCTGGCCTAAAAACATCATCAAACTTCCAAATAAAGTTCCACTTCAACATTGAACATTGAAATGAATGTGAGCTATGTGGACATTTAAGAAAGGCCAACAGAAACAAGCAAGGGCATGATTTTCCAAACTGCTGACTGCAGTTCAGGGTCCAGCGGGAGCCCTCACTCAGCCACACCCACACTCACTCGGGCTGGGACAATGTGCACATGCACATGGGGAGCGTGCAAAATCCACTCAGTGGCCCCAGCCAGAAAGTGACTTCTTTCTCATTAAAATTTAACAAAACTATGTTGAATGAAAGATATTACTTTAGGACCTGCTATATGTCAGGATATGTAAACATATGATGTAAATATATAATATATGTAAGCTTACATATAGTTGAGTGCTCCTCATGGGCAGGTAGAGTCTTAGCTTGTCGATAAAGTCCTTCCCGTGGTACACAGAGCCAGAGGATGCCTACCTGCCTTTCCTTCAGACCAGCTCTGCAGGGGGCGGGGGGTGGGGAGTGGGGTGGGCGCCCTGTTTTAGACCTGAAGATCCAAACCGGTACTTTTTTCAAATCAGTGTTTGACCAGCCTTTAAAATGTTTTAATTGCCATTTATTCTGTTTATTTCATAAGTATTTCTTCAATGGCCACAAGGTTTGTTTTAATTGTTTTTGTTATTTGTTTTGGCTTGCCATTTTATTTTTTAAATTTATCTTTATTGTTGAAAATATTACAGATGCCTCATTCCCCCGTTGGCCCCGCCCCCGCTCCCGCCCCCTGCTCTGCCAGCACAGGATCTCAGGAGACTATGCAACCAACCTGGCCGCTGGGTGCCGCTGCCCCTGCAGGGAGGCTGGCTGGCCCCACGCTCGGCATCCTTGGCCTCCCCGGATGTATTCTGTCCCTGCGCCAGCGCCCTCATGGCCCCAACAGGACTTCGGAAATGGAGGTCTCCTGGCCCAGCTAAGCGCGGGCAGTGGGCGTCGGCCTTCTGTGGCTGAGCACCTGGCGAGGCTCCGTGTCCAGGACAGGCCTGGGAGTTAGGTGTCTTCCGCCAGATAACATGTGTTTCCCCTTAAAATGCTGTGTGTTTCCATTTCCTATTTAACATCAGAACAAAATACTTCAATTTATGTTTTATGCCAGCCTTTCTGCCACTTTTCATGGATGCTATGTGTTATAATTTATAGCTCAATGTGGTGGTAGTGTACATTATAGCCCATAGGAACTGGTATAAAGTACGATTGTCCAAGCTCCACTCCAAACTTACTCAAACAGACTCTCTAGATAAGGTAATAATACAAATAATTGACTACTACTACTAATAATAATATGTGTCTGATGACCACCATTGGCTTAATCAACTAGAACTCTTCTTTAAAATGTACCCCAACCTAATGCCTGTGACGAGCGGGGGGCTGGTTCTGCAGGTTCCATCTCTGAGAGCCATTAGGTCTTTGCTGGCAGCAGGACCAGCTGCTTCACCTCCTGGAATTTGGGAGGCCTGGCTTCCTGGCCCGCCGCTCAGTTGACAACTGCACATACCACACTTCCCGTGTGGCCGAGAGAAATCATGAGCCTGGACATGGCGAGTCTAGTACCTCCTGCCCTCACAGGAGCATAAAGTCAGCCAACCGATGCTCAGGCAAACGACCAGAAAGTGCAAATGCCAAAAAACTAGGAAGCGTCTCACACCAGCATTGGTAATGTGTCAGAAATAGTTATCGGGAGTCCCCTGCGTCAGAGTGAAGTTAAAAACAAGAGATAAATCATCTCAGCCAGTAGAGCAACCGTGCCTGAGGGGAAGGCTTTACTCCACCGAAATGGAATGCTGCTCAGTCATGGCTGCCACCTGGCAGGTTGTATTCTCATGCCCGAGCCCGCCCCCCCCCCCATTACACTCCCCCCACCCCCCACCTCGCAGATGTTTCCACTCCTTAGATGACTTCAAGATCTCAGAAACCTTCTGAAAAATGTGTGAGTTTCTTGGTTTTTGAAAGATCATATTAGTGGGAGTAAAGCTGAATTCTGTAATAAGGACGAACTTTCAGTGCCTTGAGCAACAGGAATAATGTCCTGCCGTGAAACAGTGTCTGCGGTTCCTCCTCAGGTGGCTCTTCTCCAGGCAATGGTTGTGGCGTCCCCACGTCTGCCAAGTTTTGGGTTCGCTTTTTGCTAGGGCCGCAGGGTCCTCCAAAACCAGCTGCCAGATGAGGAAATAGAGGATGAGGACAGCACACCCACTTCTGGATGTCTCTGCCACCAAGCGACCGGCAGCATCGCGTTCAGTGACCTTTGCTGAGGCGGGGCTTCAGGGTCAGCACCGGCTTTACCTCTCAGCTCAACGGCGAAGCTGAATTGTGGTCCCGAGTTAGTGGCTCTAAAGCCTGAGGCTAGTGTCCATGTGAAACGCCCTTTCATGCGAATGTTGTGCGCTGTGCTCACTGGTGACAGGGGATGGCGAGCAGGCCTCCTGGTGCCCCCTCTGCCCGAGGGGGCCCTGGGCATGGCCTTGCCTTGGATGTACTGCTGCATTATAACAGGAATTCCCTACTAACAGTGGTGGATTCCATTAACATGTAATGTTGAACTTGCTTTTTTTCTACAAAGTTCTCCAGAAAGTGTATTCTAAAGAGACCAGGGCTCCTTCTGGTACAACATAATTGTCAATAATGTATAATCATAAATGAAATGTTATGAAAATTTTAATGATTTTGGTTTGCAAATGTCCTGGACAAACCACATCTGCAATAGATGCTGAAGAGTCGGAGTGCGGGACACTAGGTGTTCACATTCCCCTCCGGAATACGTCCTGCACGCCTCGATCACAGGCTCCAGGCTGGGCCGAGTTCGCAATGTGTTACCTGAGCTACGAGGTCGAGCCGGTGTATATTTCCAGACCAGATGTTACCAGAGGGCCTCTCTCCCAAGGCTGGCTAGTGGCTGGAAAGTGCTGAGGTGATGCCTGTCAGCCCCGCCATGTCCTCCCAGCAGGAGAGACACCCCTGCTTTAAACCCTGTAACTGGGGACCAGGGCTTGGCTCTGTTTGGAAGCCAGCCGCTCTCCTGGGACAAGCTGAGTGATGCTACACAATGATCTCTCTATGCCATAGCAGAATCATTATACTCCTTTTCCATAGTTATCTTTTTAATGTAATTTATTTGTTATTATTATTTTAAATAATGTTTATTTTTAATTAAAGTTGGTGCATAATATTATACTAGTTTTAGGTGTACAACATGATTAGACAGTATATAACTTATGAAGCTATCACCATGATAAACCTCACACCCATCTGACCCCTACATCATTATTACAATATTGACTATATTCCCTAACTTGTGCTTTCCCTCCCCAGGGCTACTCTATAACTACCCTTCACCCAGCCCCCATCCTCTCCCATCTGGCAACTGTCAAAGTTTCTGTGAGCCTGTTTCTATCCTGTTTGTGCATTTATTTTCTTAGGCTACACATATAAGTGAAAACATAGAGCATTTGGATTTTCTGACTTATTTCACTCAGCACAATAACCTCTGGATATTGTTGATGCAGATGGAAAGATTTCATTTTTTATAGTTGAGTCATATTTCATTGTGTATGTGCACCACTTCTTTATCCATCACCTACTGAGGGACATTTAGGTGGCCTCCATGTCTTGGCTATTGCAAATAATGCTGCGGGAACCTATGGACATGTATGTCTTCTCAATTTAGTGTTTTGAGTGTCTTTGATAAAATACCCACAGAAGTGGAATTGCTATGTCCTCTTTGACTTTTCTTATAGCCTTTGATTTAAAGTCTATTTTGTCGGGTATAAGTATTGCTACCCCAGCTTTTTTGGTTTGGTTTCTATTTTCATGAAATACCCCTTCCCATTCCTTTGCTTTCATTCTGTGTGTGTCTTTCTATCTGAAGTGAGTCTCCTGTACACAACATGTGTATGAATCATGTTTTAGTATCCATTTAGCTGATGTATGTCTTTTTATTTTACTGAATTTACTGGGATGACATTGACTAATGAAATTATATAGGTTTCGGGCGTACAATTCTATATGACATCATCTGTGTACTGTGTGTTCATGGCCAAGCCAGGTCTCCTTTAGTGACATTTACCCCCCTTTACCCTCTTCTACCTACTCCCACCCCCGTTCCCTCTGGCAATTGCCAAGCTATTGTCTGTCTATGAGGTGGTTTTTGTTTGTTTGTTTGTTTGTTTGTTTGTTTTTGTGTGTGTGTGTGCGTGTGTGTGTGTGTGTGTGTATGTGTGTTTTCTTTGTTTTTTGTTTAATCCCTTCATATTTTTAACCGAGACCCACAGCACCCCTCCCCTCTGATGGCTGTCAGTCTGTCCCCTGTATCTATGTGTCTGTTTCTACTTTGTATATTTGTTTATTTTGTTCATTAGATTCCATATATACATGAGATCATGTGGTATTTGTCTTTCTCTGACTGGCTTATTTCACTTAGCATAATACTCTCCAGGTTCCTCCATGCTGTTGCAAAAGGTAAGATTTCCATCTTTTTTATGACTTATCAATATTCTATTATGTAAATGTATCACGGTTTTTATATCCACTCATCTACTGATGGGCACTTGGGCTGCTTCCAAATCTTGGCTATTGTAAGTATCCTTGCAATGAACACATGGGTGCATATATTCTTTCAAATCAGTGTTTCAGAATTTTTCAAATATATTCCCTGAAGTAAACTTGCTGGGTTATAAGGCAGTTCCATTTTTAAATGTTTGAAGAAACTCCATACTGTTTTCCATAGTGGCTGCACAAATCTACATTCCCACCACCATTGCATGAGGGTTCCCTTTTCTCCATATGCTCTCCATTTGTTATTTGCTGATTTATTGATGGTAGCCATTCTGACAGGTGTGAGGTGATATCTCATTGTGGTTTTAATTTGCATCTCTCTGATGATTAGTGATGTTTAGCATATTTTCTTGGCCAACTGTATGTCATCTTTGGAGAAGTGTCTACTGAGGTCCTTTGCCCATTTTTTTAAATTAGTTTGTTCAGTTGTGTGTGTGTGTGTGTGTTTAGTTTTATAAGTTCTTTATAACTTTGGGATATTAACCCATATAAGCTATGTCATTTAGCAAATACATTCTCTCATTCAATGGGTTATCTTTGCATTTTGTTGATGGTTTCCTATGCTGTGCAAAAACTTTTTAGTTTGAAGTAGTTCCATTTGCGTATTTTCCCTTTTGTTTCCATTGCTCTAAAGATATATCAGAAAAAAATATTGCTATGAGAAATGTTTGAAATTTTACTGCCTATGTTTTCTTCTAAGATTTTTATGGCATCGTGTCTTACATTTAAGTTTTTAATACATTTTAAGTTTATTTTTGTATATGGTGTAAGAAGGTAGTCTAGTGCCATATTTTTGCATGCATTTGTCCAATGTTCCCAGCATTTATTGAATAGATTGTTTTTACCCCATTGGATGGTCTTGACTTCTTTGTCAAATATTAATTGACCGTATAAGCATGGGTTGCTTCTAAGCTCTCTGTCCTGTTCCATTGACCTAGCTGCCTATTCGAATGCCAGTACCATGCTGTTCTGATTACTGTGGCCTTGCAGCATAGTTTCATCTCAGGTAGCACGATTTCTCCGACTTTGTCCTTCTCGCTGTAGATATTTGGGTCTTTAGTGGTTCCATGTAATTTTTTGGATTATTTGTTCTAGTTCTGTGAAATAGGTCATTGGTATTTTGATAGGAATTACGCTGCATACATCGATTGCTTTATGTAGTATGGACAGTTTAACAATTTTAATTCTTCCTATCCATGAGCATAGTATATGCTTCCACTTATTTGTATTTACTTCAATTTCTTTCTTCAGTGTCTTATAGTTTTCTGAATACAGGTCTTTTAAGTCCTTGGTTAAATTTACTCATAGGTATTATATTTTAGTTTTTAATGCAATTGTAAATGAGACTGTTTTCTTAGTTTCCCTTTCTGATAGTTCATTTTTGCAACCAATTTCTGTGTATTTACTTTCTATTCTGCTACTTACTGAATTTATGTAAGTTCCAGTGTTTTTGGTATAATCTTTAGGGTTCTCTATAGACACTATCATGTCATCTGCAAAAAAAAATCAGTTTTATTTCATCCTTTTCCAATTTGGATGCCTTTTATTTCTTCTTGTTTGGTTGCTGTGGCTAGGACTTCCAGTATTAGTTTAAGTAAGAGTGGTGAAAGTGGACATCCCTGTATTGTTCCTGACCTTAAGATACATGCTTTTAATTTTTTCACATTGAGTGTAATCAACAGCAAATCTAGAAAAAGGATATATTTACTTAAGTTTTCTATCATTATTACGCTGCATTAATTTTCCTTGACTTGAGTTTTGTTAGATTAATCCTTTGGCTGTTCTCATGGATTGGACTTCTCCTAATTGTTACATTTAACATAGAGATTCCTATCAATGTCCATACTGGATTGTTTAAAATTCTGGTAGGACTTAAATAATCCTTTTCCTCTTGGACCCTTACCTTTGAGAAAGAGGACACACTTTAACAGCTGAATTGAGTTCTAAAGCTTTATCATCTATAACTACTTAAAGTTAATTACTTTCTCATATATTCTTCCTATTTTAAGATTCGTTTATCAGTTTTTGGGGGGTATGTTAATGAATAAATTTTGTAATGAAACTGTATTGTAAGCTTGTTCCTTTCCATTGATGTCTAAAAAGTCTACTTTTTCTCATAGTTGAATCAAAATTTTATAGAGATAGGATCTTTTAGTTCAAAATTCTTCATTCTTGTTTGCTACTTTTCAGAATCCAGTGTTTTAGATGAGAAGTTGATGTCAGTCTGAATCTTAAAAGGCTATTGGCTATTAGAGATCTAACTTCAGTGTCTTCTACCTTTTATTTCTTGCTGCTTTGACTTTTTAAACTCTATTTTGGGATAATTTTTTAGCTTTACCTTCCAAATCACCAAAATAATCTCTATCCATGACAATTCTGCTATCCAACATTTGTACATTTTTTTAATTTTTAGTCTTATCCTATTCTTAATTTAAAGAGATAAATTACTTTCTATTTTTTCAGAGCACCCTTTCATCTCTATAAAAATGTAAATACAAATTAGTTAAAATCTTTCTGTGTTCAGTGCTAACTCTAATTCCGCTAGTGTCCCTTCTGTTTGTTCAGTTTCTTTTCTACCTATCATGGTGTTAAGGTTTTTGAATTATTTTTTTCCTCCAATGTCAGGTGGCATTTTTTCGCTTGATCATTTCCATGTAGTAAGGAGTGTACAGATTTAGCTATGACCTTGTCCATGGGAATTTCCTTGGAACATGAGTTTCCTGGGGACATGTGAGTTATTATTGTCATAGCAGAGAGTGCCAACGCTGACTGTGGCCAGTGGACAGGAAGGTAAAAGCAGACAGACTTTGCTTAGAGGCGCAGAGGATCCCACCTGAACAATGTAAATGCCCCTGTCCCCTGCATGGAAAGCCCAGTCACCCAGTGTCGGCCCCTTGGCAGAATCCCCACAGTCTATAAAAACAGGTCCTGCAGGCTTTATTCTATTGAAAAATGGAGCTGACATCAAGCCCGAAAGCAGGTGGTGGCAGAAATGATTTTGTAATATTTTAATTACACAATAAAAAAGCCCATACTCCGTTCCAGCCACCTATGATCTTGTTTTCAAGGAATTCTTTTTGGCAAACTTAATTTTTCACAGATTTTCTTTTCTACTTTTATAGGTTTCAAGATTCCTCAACCACAATAAGTATAGGGATCAATATTATTCAATTCACGTAATATCTTCCAGAAATACTTTATATTTCTTTCCTTTTGAAGGCATTATTCTAAATGTCTTAGCATTGCATTCTTCCCTATAGGAGAGGTTTTGAAAGGAAAAAGGAAAATGTTTATGTTCTGTGAATTACACATAAATGAACACACAGGTCCTTCCTTTGGAGACTTCACCATCCTGCTCTAGTCTAATTGCTTTTTTATTTATTTACTAGAGGCCCAGTTCATGAAAATTTGTGCACTCGGTGGGGGTCCTTCAGCCTGGCCTGTGTCCTTTCACAGTCCGGGAGCCCCCAGGGGATGTCTGACTGAAGGCTTAGGACCGTTCCGTGGGGTGTAGGCCTAAGCCACATTCTGGCCTCCCTCTGTGCGAGGCGACTGGGCAGGCCAATCAGGGGATGGTGCTGGCGGTGAGCAGCCGGCCCCACCTCCCGATCGCAGTCCCCTCCCTCTGCCCACTGGCATGCACCTTGGCTGGCCTGGTGCCGCCTGCTCACCTGCACCACCACCTGCTGATCTGTCAGTGGCTGTTTGGTTGATTTGCATATTATGCTATTATTATATAGGATTGCTTATTCATCTACTTTACAGTCCTTTCCTTAAGTGTGCATGTCGTTGCACATAAATAATTTGTCTTCATGGACTTCCTGGAGCCTGTATGAAGGCCGGGGCCTTTGCCTGCCAAGCTCCGCTTGATATTCTACAAACAAGATGTTTAGTCCACTCTTTGTTTTCTACAGTTTCTAACCTGAGATTTTCTACTTTCATTGACTTTACAGTTTTTGATAAATTACCTTTTCATCTTAAAACAATATTTTCTGAAAGTTCATTTTCCCCACACACATTTATTTTAAACTCAGATATTGATAACTACATGAAGTAAAGGTTTCTTGAAGGTTTTTTTTCTTTCTGAGTATAATTTGTTTTATAAGGACCCATTTCAGGTTATTCCTATGTTTCTTTAAAATCATGTTTTTTCTGTTTGCTCTTGTTAAGGAGGCAGCTAGCTCCATATTAGTCTCCTACTAGGAATCAAGGCGGGCATGACCCGAGCCCAGGCGGAGGGCGGGGCAGGGTTCTGAGCTGCATGACTGAAAGGACGCATTTATGGCTGAGCCTTTCCTGTTGTGTTTGGATGTAGAGTGATGTGCACACACAAGAGGCGAGTTAACTTCGTGCTCTGCTGGAGTCTCTCTCTGTTCTTTACTTTTTCTCTCTTATTTATTTTTGGTGACAGCTTAAAGGCACCCGGAGTATACCTGCTTAGTAAAGAGCTGGGTCCTCCCTCGTTGGAGCCTGCTGGAGCAGGGCCTGCTTCTTTTAGCTGCAGGTTCATAGAGAACTGTCACCGCTGGTCCGGTGGGGCTGCCTTGGACTGTGTCCATTATGTAATGGCCAAATGTGCCTTCAGGCTTGGCCTCTTAAAGCATGAAACTGACCTGGGAGATTTTCTGGAGGCCCTCCACTCACTCCCCAGCACAGTCACTTCTGTAAGAGCTGGTTGGCTCTTTATTTTATCCAGAACCTTACACTCTAGCTCATGGCTTTGCATTTTTGTTTTGCCTTTGGGAGCCATTTCTTTTAGTTTTAAGTGTGATACATGCTTATCCCAATTTTGTATTTCATTATTATTTTAGTGGAGTTGTTAGAGGGACTCGTTCAGTGTTCAGTTTAAAATTGACGTTTGAATGGAATGGCCTACTGATTTTATCTCCAACCATTTCATTCTGCCGTTTCTTATTCTCTAACAGGTTTCCGTTCTGTTCTTTGGCTGTTGAGATGGCTTGTCCCCCCGCCCTGTAAATCTTCATTCCTCATCTCTTTCTGTTGAAGTCCCATCTGTCTTTCATTTGACGAAGGTTTTCTACTCGTGTTTCAATGAGGATATGTCTTCTTCTACTTTATTGAAGATGTCACACTGTCTTCACTATTTTATTCTCAACCCATTGTTGATGGTTTCCCGCTTTTCCCAGAGCTGTTAGTCCTCGGAGCCTCCAGGCTGGGATCCTCTGTTTTCCCCGGGTTACTGATTGTGTGCCCTTTGTGTGTGTTTCTCTGTTTTATTTACTGTTAGAGCCAACATGTAATTTATCATTCACGATGAGGCAATTTGAAAGAGTGTACCTAAATGATCGAATTATAGCATTTAGTACTGGTATACTCAGGTATTAACAGACTAATTTGTTTTATTAACATTCATACCTATAAAATAGTTTTAGTTCTGATGCAAATATCTTAAATATAATATTAATGAATCAAATTCAATGATCTGTTAAAAATAATACATCATGAACAATTGAGGTTTAATTGGATCTGTACACTGACTTAATATATGAAAAAATCAATCAATGTTATTTACACATTTATAAAAAGGAGAAGAGCCATTAGAACACTGTGACAAATGTACAAAAACATTTTATAAAATTCTATGCCATTCATGGTAAAAAATAAATAGCAAACTAGGATGAATACCACCAAAATGTCTACAGTAAACATCATATTTATTTTGAAATATTGAGTTTTCTACCTAGGATAAAAATGAGACAAAAATGTCAACCTCATTGCTTCTACCTGACTGAACTGTATGTCCTTGCCAGAGCAATGGGAGCTTCATAGTGAGTTCTAATTTGTACCAAGATTTGTCTTCCTCTTTCCTTGCAGTGAGAAAAAACATGAGGGCCCAGGGTGGAAAGTAAATTTTGGCAAAACAACTGTTTAAGGGTTTTTTCAAAATGGTTGTTGAATAGGTGGACATATCCTGCGCCTTCTCATGGAGCAGATAGAAGGAACAACAAAATCGAATACCATCCACCTGAAATTGGTGAATTAAACGCAGTTGGTGAGACAATCCATGGGCAGAAAGGGCAGAGGATGCCTGAAGAATGGTAGGATTGGGGATCTGGGCTAGAGAGAGTGGTGTGACCATCAGGACTAGAGGGTCAGAAGAGCCTGAGCTGCACCAAGTCCGTGTCCCTTGGAGGTAGGTGCAATATAGACTGTGGAAGGGGGTCCACAGGGCAGTTGGCAGCAGCGGATTCTAGATCTGAGTCTACAGCTGTGGAGGCTGAGCCCACAGGCGGCCTGAAGAACTGCCCTGGCCGCATGGTACCGGGGGAGAGAAACTCACAGCGGCGTGGGTGTTCTGCCTGTTTGTCTTTGCTTTTATCTGCTGAACCCAGTTCATAGGACCTTTCAATTACAAACACTCACAGAGGCTGCAGCGGTGCAGGTGGAGGTGCAGTTCTGTGGAGGCTGGGGAGAAGCTGTGGAGGAGAGCAGGACAGGGAGAGGTGACCAGGAATCCAGCACTGGGACATTCTGGACCCTCCAACCCTATGCTGCCTTTTTTCTCCTGAAGTGCCAGCCCCTCCCAGCACCCTTGGGCAACTAGTGAAGCCGCACCTAACCTCAAACTTTGCAGAAGAAAGGGATCCCTTGGGGACTGGGTTGAGGGGCCTTTCAGTCCTGGAAACCAACGTAGCAATACCCCCACCTAAAGCCCGTGTCAGAAATAGGTGCTTGAGTAATTAAGACTGACAGCAGGCAGACAAACAAAGTGGGCAGATTGATCCCACCTGCTCACAACCAAGGCTGTGGACACAGACACAGAGGAGTGGTGGATCGCTTGGAACTTCAACATGGTGCTGACTACCTAACAGGAAACTGAGACGTGGCAGACAGAATAGTAGAGTGGGGTCTTAAACCAGTCCCCATGGGGCATTAAAACTTGGCTGAAGCGAATGACACTTCATTTTTTTTAACTTTTCTTTAATTTTTTTCTTTATTTTTTAATCTTTTATTTTTAAATTATTTTTCTTCATTATATTTTTAATTTGTATCATTATTTTATCTTATTTTTTCCTTTTCCACCCTTTTATTCCTCACTTCTTCATTTTTCATCCTGTATCTCTTCTCCTGTCCCCACTTCAGTTTTTCTCTCTCCTTTCTTTTTACCCCTTGTTAAAAATTGATCTTCTTTATCTGCTTTATTGACATGTTATTATTATTGTGGTCTCTGTTGGCTTACTCATACATATATATTTCCTCTCCCCTGCTTCAAATCCATGCACCCTTCAATTTTCTCTTTTTTTTGCTAGCCAGTTTTTTTTTAATGCTTTTGTTTTTCCTCTCCTCTCTTGGTCTCTTCTTCTTCTAATTGCTTAATCAGTTTCACTCACTAAACTCAAGCCTATATGCTCTCTCCTCTATTCTCTTTTTCCAAAAATAGATCAGTAAATAGACAGATAAAAGAAATTTTTTGTTTCATCTTTTTATTTTTTATTTATTGATTATTTTGCTTTTTACTTTTCTTCTTATCCCCTCATTCTCTTTCTACTTCCTCTATACGGAACCATGCTCCTTCTCCTATTCATTCAATAATTTAATGTTAATTTCGGTGTATAAGCTCTGCCTGTACAGATTCTGCCCCCCCCCCCTTTTCTGGGTGTTTGTTGTTTGCATTTTTTGGTTGATTTATTTGTGTTCTTTTTTTTCTCCTGACATACAGATATTTTCTCCTTTTTTCTTCTTTTTCTTTTCTCATTTACCTTTTTTCCTTTTCTCAATATCATTTTTGCTCTCTTTTCTCGCTCCCAATTCTCTTTTCTCTGGTGATCACTTTTATTGGGTTTATCGGTGTCATGAGTACATTCTTGATTTGTTCCCTTTGTGTTGTTTCTTGTCAAGTTCTATTTTGTGCTGGTTGGTCAACATGGTAGAGAGTGAGTCACATAACCAGACACCCTGAGAGGAGATTCCATCCACGAACGGGACAATAACACTCAAGACCCATTTACACCAAGAGAACCCAAATACCCCAAATAGGGGGCATCCCTAGAATACCCAACCCAGAAGACGTAATAGATTACACCACTGGGTCCCACAAAATATCTACTATATAAGACAAACTCAAAAAAGTCTGGGTGACATAGAAGTTTGATCTAATACATAGAAACAACCACAAAGGAACAGAAAAAAATAGGGAGACAAAGAAACAACCCCCATACGAAAGAAATGGAGAATCACCAGAAAAAGAAATAAACAAAATGGAGGCAAGAAATTTGTCAGCGAAAGAATTCAGAGCAATGGTTATAAGGATGCTGAAAAGGATGGAAGGCAAATTCAACATGTGTGAAAATCAAGAGGAAATGAAGAAAGACATAACTACAATAAAGAGAACAATGGAAAGCATCAACAGTAGACTAGAGGAAGATGAGGACATCAGCAAACTAGAAGACAAGTTAGAAAAAAATACCCAAGTAAAGGAGCAACTGGGAAAAAAAACCACACAAAACTTAAAAAGCAGGAGGAGAGCCTAAGGGAGCTTTAGGACAACACAAAATGAAACAACATCTGCATCATAGGGGTGCCAGAAGGAGATGAAGCTGAGCAAAGAATAAAAAACTTGTTTGAAGAAATAATGAAAGGAAACTTCCTTGATTTGGGGAAGAAAAAAGTCACACAAGTCCAAGAAGCACACAGAGTCCCAAACAAGATGCACCCAAAAAGACCAATACCAAGACACATCATAATTAAATTGGCAAATATCAACAACAAAGTAAGAATATTAAAGGCTGCCAGAGAGAGACAGAAAGTTACCTACATGGGATCACCCATTACACTATCAACTGATTTCTCAACAGAAACACATCAGGCCAGAAGGGAATGGAATGAAATATACAAAGTAATGCAAATCAAGGGACTGAAACCAAGAATACTATATCTAGCAAGGTTATCGTTCAAAATTGATGGGGAAATCAGGAGCTTCACAGACAAAAAAAAAGGACAAGAGAGTTTATTACCACCAAGCTAGCAATTTAAAAAATGCTAAAGGGACTGGTGTAAAAAGAAGAAATATAAAGGGAAGAAGGGACATAGGCATAAAGAATAAAAATGGCAACAAATCCTATCAATAATAACTTTAAATGCAAATGGACTAAATTCTCCAATCAAAACATAGGGTAGCTGAATGGATAAGAACACATGACCCATATATATGTTGTTTACAATAGACCCATCTCAGAACAAAAGACTCACTCAGACTGATAGTGAAGGGATGGAAAAAAATTTTCAGGCAAATGGAAATGAGAAAAAATCTGGGGTAGCAATACTTATATCTGGCAAAATAGACCTCAGAGTGAAGGTCCTGACAAGAGAAAAGTAGGTCCATTTCATAATACTAAAGGGAGCAATTCAACAAGGAACAATACAAGAGCACACAAACACATTAAAAAAAAACACAACTTCTGGAATATATCAAGGGAGAGATTGATAGCAATACAATCATAGTAGGAGACTTTAATACCCCATTGACACCACTGGATAAGTCGTCTAAACAAAAAAAATCAGCAAAGAAACAGCAATCCTAAATGACTTACTAGATCAGATGGAATTAATTAACATTTTCAGAACATTTCACCCCAAAAATACAGAATATACATTCTTCTCAAGTGCACTCATGACATTTTCATAGATAGACCACATATTAGGACACAGGCAAATTATCTTCGAATTCAAGAAGATAGAAATAATATCAAGCATCTTCTCAGGTCACAGTGACATAAAATTAGAAATGACTAAAATAAAAACAAAGGGAAAAAATCAAACACTTGGAGGCTAAATAACATGCCATTAAACAATGACTGGGTTACCAAAGAGATAAAAGAAGAAATGAAAAGCATCCTGGTAACAAATGGCAATGAAAACACAACAATTCAAAATCTATGGGACACAGTGAAAGCAATCCTGAGAGGGAAGTTCATAACTCTACAGACCTACCTCAAAAAGCAATAAAAAATAGTAATAAAATATCTAACCCTACAACTTAAAGAATTATAAAGAGAGCAACAAGAAAAGCCCAGAGTGAGCAGAAGTAAGGAAATAATAAAGATTAGAGTAGAAATAAATGACATAGAGACCAAAAAAACAATACAAAAGATGAATAAAACTGAGAGCTGGTTCTTTGAAAGGAAAAACAAGATTGAAGAACCTCTAGCCAGGCTCACCAAGAAGCAAAGAGAGAGGACCTAAATTAACAAAATCTGAAATTAAAGAGGTGAAGTAACAACTGACCCTACAGACATACAAAGGATTGTAAAAAAATTACTATGAACAAACTCTACTACAACAACCTAGATAAAATGGGCATATTCTTAGAAAAATACAAACTTCCAAAACTCAATCAGGAAGAATCAAAAAACCTGAATAGGCCAATAACCACCAATGAAATTGAAGCAGTAATCAAGTATCTTCCAGAAAACAAAACAAAACAAAAAACACACAAAAAAAAACCCTGATCTGGACAGCTTCACAGGGGAGTTTTACCAAACATTCATAAAAGAACTAAAACCTATCCTCCTCAGACTATTCCAAAAAATTCAAAAGGAAGACACACTTCCAAGCTCTCTCTATGAAGCCAGCATTACCCCAAATCCAAAACCACATAAAGACACTACAAAGAAAGAGAATTACAGGCCAGTATCCCTGATGAATATAGATGCTAAAAGCCTCAACAAAATTCTAGCAAATCAGATCCAGCAGTACATTAGAAAGATTATACACCATGACCAAGTGGGATTTATTCCAGGGATGCAAGGTTGGTACAATATTCGCAAATCAATAAATGTGATACATCACATAAACAAATTGAAAGACAAAAATCACATAGACATATCAATTGATGTAGAAAAACCATTAGAAAAATCCAACACCCTTTCTTGATAAAAACTCTCAGCAAAGTGGGAATAGAAGGATCATACCTCAACATAATAAAAGCCTTATATGACAAACCTAGAGCCAACATCATACTCAATCGGCAAAAACTAAAACCATTTACCCTAAGAACAGGAACAAGAGAGGGATGATCACTTTCAACCACTCCTGTTTGTCATAGTACTGGAAGTGCTAGCCATAGCGATCAGACAAGAGGAAGAAATAAAAGGCATCCAAATTGGAAAAGAAGAAGTAAAACAGTCATTATTTGCAGATGACATGATATTTTACATAAAAAACCCTAAAGACTCCATCAAAAAACTACTAGACTTAATAAATAAATTTGGCAATGTAATAGGATACAAAATAAATACCCATAAATCTATGGCTGCTTTATATACCAAATAGAGTCCCAGTGCATGAAATTTGTGCACTCAGTGGGGGAGCGGGGCGTTCCTCAGCCGGCCAGTGCCCCTTCATAGTCCAGGAGCCCTCAGGCGATGTCCAACTGATGGCTTAGGCACCCTCCCGGTGACATAGAGACCAAAGGATAAACAGTTGGACATCCTTAACGCTGCCATGGAGGTGGTAGATGCTTTCACCACCACTGTTGTGCTCGCCAGCCCTGAGTCTGGCTTCTGGCTAAGGGCAGCTCCTGTGCTGAGTGGGATCGGGCCGAAATCAGTTCTCCAACATCTCCTGAGGGGTGCCGGGGTGCATTATTGGGGCCTGGGAGGGACACAGGAGGTTGACCAGCTGGGGAGGAACTGCGGGAAGGCTCCAGGGCATGTCCAGC
Source organism: Myotis daubentonii (assembly GCF_963259705.1). Classification (NCBI taxonomy): domain Eukaryota; kingdom Metazoa; phylum Chordata; class Mammalia; order Chiroptera; family Vespertilionidae; genus Myotis; species Myotis daubentonii. Next base: position 3,509,669 of record NC_081852.1, read on the forward strand.
CTGTCTTGCTCAGTCCCGATTGGCGGGACCCCAGCAGTAAGCTAACCTACCGGTCGGAGAGTTTGCCCCCTGGTGGTCAGTGCATGTCATAGTGAATGGTTGACTGGTAGACTGTCTGCCCCCTGGTGGTGAGTGTATATCATAGTAAGCAGTTGAGCAGCCTTAGCAAATCATTAGCATATTATGCTTTGATTGGTTGAATGGACGACAAGACGATTGGACACTTAGGATATTAGGCTTTATTATATAGAATTATATAGGATAATGAACTCACAGAAAGAGAAACTTGGATAACCAACTCATTTATCATTGCACCAAAAAAAATTAAGATACCTAGGAATAAATTTAACTAAGGAGGTAAAAAACCTGTACTCAGAAAACTACAGGACATTGAAAAAAAGAGATAGAGGAAGACATAAACAAATGGAAGAATAGACCATGTTCATGAATTGGTAGACTCAACATCATTAAAATGTCTACACTGTGCAAAGCAATCTATAAATTCAATGCAATCTTCATTAAAAGAGCAATGGCATATTTCACAGACCTAGAACAAACTCTCCAAAAATTCATATGGAATAAAAAAGACCCCGAATGGCTACAGCAATCCTGAGAAAGAAGAACAAAGTTGGAGGGATCACAATACCAGATATCAAGCTATATTACAAAGCTACTGTTCTCAAAACTGCCTGGTACTGGCACAAGAACAGACATATAGACCAATGGAACAGAACAGAGAGCCCAGAAATCAACCCAAGCCATTGTGCTCAATTAATATTTGACACAGGAGGCAAGAGCATACAATGGAGTCAAGACAGTCTCTTCAATAAATGGTGCTGGGGAAATTGGACAGATACATGCAAAAAAAATGAAACTAGACCACCAACTTACATCATACACAAAATAAACTCAAAATGGATAAAAGAATTAAACGTAAGACAGGAAAACATAAAAATCTTAGAATAACCCACAGGCAGCAAAATATCAGACATATGTTGTAGCAATATCTTTACTGATACAGCTCCTAGGGCCATGGTCGGCAAACTGCAGCTCGCGAGCCACATGAGGCTCTTTGGCCCCTTGAGTGTGGCTCTTCCTAAGCCTTAGGAGTACCCTAATTAAGTTAATAACAATGTATCTACCTATATAGTTAAAGTTTAAAAAATTTGTCTCTCAAATGAAATTTCAATCGTTGTACTGTTGATATTTGGCTCAGTTGACTAATGAGTTTGCTGACCACTGTCCTAGGGCAATGGAAACTAAAGGGAAAATAAATAAATGAGACTACATCAAAATAAAAGCATCTGCACAGCAAAAGAAACCATCAACAAAACAACATGAAAGCCCACTGCATGGGAGAACATATTTGTCAATGGTATCTCTGATAAGAGTTTAATCTCCAAAATTTACAGGGAACTCAGACAGCTTAACAAAAGGAAGATAAACAACCCAAGCAAAGGACCTAAATAGATACTTTTCAAAAGAGGACATACAGAAGGCTGAGAGACATATGAAAATATGCTCTAAGTCACTAATCACCTGAGAGTTGCAAATCAAAATGTCAATGAGGTACCACCTCACACCTGTCAGAATGGCTATCATCAACAAATCAACAAATGACAAGTGCTGGTTAGGATGTGGAGAAAAAGGAACCCTCCTGCACTGGTGGGAATGCAGACTGGTGCAGCCACTGTTGGAAACAGTATGGAGTTTCCTCAAAAAATTAAAAATGGAACTCCCATTTGACCCAGTAATCCCATTTCTAGGAATATATCCCAAGAAACCAGAAACACCAATCAGAAAGGATATATGCACCCCTTTGTTCATAGTAGCACCATTTGCAATAGTTAAGATTTGGAAACAGCCTAAGTGCCCATCAGCAAATAAGTGGATTAAAAACCTGTGGTACATCTACCCAATGGAATACTACGCTGCTGTAAAAAAGAAAGCACTTTTACCATTTGCAGCAGCATGGATGGAACTGGAGAGCATTGTGCTAAGCGAAATAAGCCAGTCAGTGAAAGATAAATATCACATGATCTCACTCATTTGTGGAATATAATGAACAACATAAACTAATGAACAAAAATAGATTCAGAGACAGAGGAGCATCAAACAGACTGTCAAACCTCAGAGGGAAGGCAAGGGAGGGTTGCAGGTGGGGAGATAAGAATCAACCTAAGGACTTGTGTGATGCATATAGTGATCACCAATGGACATGGACACTGGGGCGGTGAGGGCATGTGCTTGGGGGTGGGAGTGGCCGGGGAGGGGCTTATGGGGGATAAAGGAAACATATGTAATACTTTAAACAATAAAAAATAACAAAAATAAAAATAATTTTTTTAAGGTACTTCATTACCAACTTTTGTAAGAGATGAAACTTCAATACATTTTTAAATGAAATGTGCTCTTACAGCTTCCCTTCCCTGTGTCATCGCAGGGGAAGGTGCCTCGTCTCCTCTGCTGCTCATGGGAGTAGAACAGCATTTCAGAGGACCTCCCGGAGGCTGAGATTCGGCAGAAAGCTTCATCTCTGTGGAATCACACCTCTGGGTTTCAAAGTCCCATTTCCCTCAGTCCCGTCAGAGGAGCAGTGCAGCCGGGGCTTCAGTGGAGGTGAAATCAGAGTCCGAGCCCAGAGTTCAGCATCCGGCTGCCTTCCTTTGCATTCCCACTGCAGCTCATCCGTCCATGGTTGTGGGGTCATATGGCCGTAGTTCACAGGGGCAAATGCCAGAGAGTGGGAGCAAAAGAGAGTGACGTCCTTTGTTTAGAGGATTATGTATTCCCATATTTTGTGCCCTTGCAGTGACCATGCCCATTCTGGCCAATCATCTCTGTCCCCAGGTATAATTGACAGGCAGGTGCCATCTTTAATGGGCATGTGTCTATCTTTTCTGTGTTGGATCCCTTCCCCAGTGTTTTGCAGGGAACATGTCTGGCCTCCCTTTGCTCCTTAACCTATATGCCTTTACACCCAGCACATGTGTGTTATCTTCAGCCTGTCCGCATGCTTACATTCTGCTTGTATAATCACATGGATTGCAGCCTGCAGTGCACCCTGCCGCCTGCCGGAAGCCGGTCCATCCTTGCTGTTTCAAGGGACCTGGCATATATGGCATACAGTTCTTAATATGTTTGCTCACCTTCTTGGCGCTGTGTTTTAACCAAGGTCACCTCTCCGAGAAAGGTTGAATCCCCAGGTAGGGATTTTCCCCTGAAGTTAGGGAGGGAATAAAACCCCTCAACTAAGTGCCAGGCGGGTAATTAATCACTTTAACTATGAACAATCATGCTTAAGCTACATAATCTTTACTCCCTGGAATGGAGATAAGAAACGCCCTAACCTTTGGAATAGAGATTGATAGGATTGAATCAACTGGTATAAATACAGATGCAACAAGACAGCAAGACACAGAACTTAGAAGTCAGAACTCAGAAGACAGAACCTACACAGAACCTACAGACAGAAGAACTTCGCTGGAGAGAACATGGCAAAAGATCCTGGACTGAACCTGACTACAGAAATATGGCAAGAGAACCTGACTAGAACCTGGTGACCGAACCTGGCTAGAGATCTCAGACAGAACCTGGCTGGAGAACCTAGAGAGGGAACATGGCTACTGAACCTGGCTGGAGAACCTGGACAGAACCTGGCTGGAGATCCTAACCAGAACTTCGCTGGAGATCCAGACCAGAACTTGGCTGGAGATCCTGGCTAGAGATCCTGGCTAAGCTGCTGATCAACTGAACGTTATCTCCGTGTCATTCCTTCTTTGCCAACTCCGTCCACACCTTTGGGGACCCCTGGACCCGCTGGGGCTGGACCCCGGCAGCCGCCCATCATAATACCCCGTGTGAAACTGGAAGTGGGCTGTGGAAGGCCTGGACGTAGAGGAAGGAACGCAGGCATGAGAGACAGATCACGATACGTTATTTCCTCACTGGGCAGTTTTGTTCACTTAGCGCATTGAAGTCTTATTATATCTGTTAATAGAAATAATACATGCTTCTCATAAATTTATATAGAAGTAACTATGAATTGGTAAACAATAGCTTCCTAGGAAAATTATAAAATAAAAGTGACTAAAAGAGGACCATTCTCAGACCGATGACAACAGTGTGAGTTGAGGCATGAGTTATGAATAATCCAATTCTGTACGGTTGAGGCACACTTAAAACAATTTAAAAATTTCAGTGCTATGGACTTGTCAATTTAGTCTTCAAACAAACACACACAGATCCCCAAATAGGAAACTTACTTGACCTGACATCTCTGTGGGGGACCACGGAGCCTGGAGAGCATGCATTCTGGTTTTGAACATGTATAAAGTCAATGATTTTCTTGCTGTTATTTTTAGAAGAAACATGTAGTTGACCAGTATGAGCAGGGAGCATAGTAAATGTGTTTTAAGAACTGAACTGTTCTAAAGCACAAAGAGTGTATTTTCACACTTGACTCCTCAGGCAAATGACACACTTTGTACCTTTTTGTGGCTGTTCTGAAGGCCACTGAGGGGACTTAAACTCTGTCACATAGAGCCTGGGTAGGAAATGTCCATCGGGGCATTTGGGATATGTTTTTCTTTTATTCAATCTGCCTTGTTTAGTCCTATAGTTGGTTGTGTTTGATTTCTGGGAGAAGAAATGCTTCGTTTACACTGATTCACTGAGGTAGCAGCCTCAGAATCTGCACATCACCCACCGGGCGTAGCTGCCACAAAGCCCCGATTCCCTCCGCAGCTCCTCACCCCTCGTGGGCCTGTGCTGGCCTCCCAGCCTCATTGCCAGGCTGGGCTGCAGACACAGCTGGAAAGAGGCCGGTGCCAGCGGGAGCACACACCCTGAAGGCCATGGTCCAAAAAGGAGGAGAGCTCCTTTTCCAGGCGCCTCTATCAAATTCTGCAGAAGGACTATTGTCTTGCCTGGATCACCGGCCCTGGAATTCGACCAGCCCCTGTGGAATGGGAAACGGGCCATGATCGCCAGACCTGGGCTCCCAGTTCCCCTGAGAATCACACCGGATGAGCCGTGGCCCTCACCCGACAATGGAAGGAGGATCGGCACGAAGTGGAAAAATGGAGGTTCAGTACGGAAAGCCAGAGTGGAAGCCAGCGATGCCGGAGCCAGCCCAGGATCGCAACCATTGCCTGCTGGTCACTGCGTGCAGTGCAGGGCTGAGGACGACCCCAGTCTCCAGCTGCGTTTCTGCGTTGAGGACTGCAGGCCCGGGTCGTGAGGCAGGGCGGTCAGGGGCCTGACGCCTTCCTTCCCGCACTCTCTGGCTGTGAGGGCTGCGGCCACCGCCTGCGGCAGAGCCCAGGCCCATGGTGCACTGCTTCCCACAGGGACAGGGAAACAGCGGGGTTTAAAAACAACTCTTAGGTAACAACTTTTATAAAAGGAAATTTACTAAGGAACCTGCTAAAATTATGTTGTAGAACCCTATCTTGCTTTTAGTGACAGCTTTATTGTGGGTTTCATTTGGAGAAATTCACATGCTATAAAATTCAACCATAAAGTCTATGCATTTCCGGTTTTTTAGTGCAGTCACAGAGTTGTGCAACCATTACTACTAATTCCAGAGTATTTTCATCTTCCAGTGAGAAACCCCATGTCCATTAGCAGTTATTCCCCATTCCTCTCCCCCCAGCTTCTAGCAACCATAAATATCCTTTCTGTGTCTACAGACTTGCCCATCCTGGATATGTCACTAAAATGGAATTATATGTGGCCTCTGTGACTGTCTTTCCTCACTTACCATGTTTTCAAGGCTCACCCATATATACCATCTATGTGTACCTCCTTCCTTTCTACTGCAGAACAATAGTCCGTAGTATAGATATACCACATTTCATTCATCCACTCAACAGCTTGGACTTCTGGTTGTTTGCACTTGGCCTGTTATGACTAGTGTTATCCACATTCATGAACAAGTTTCTCAGGTCCTGGAGTAACGTCTGTCTGTCCAATGTGGTTCTGTGGTAGCAGTGACGAGATACTGTAGAACATCACTCTTGTTTCTATCGGTCAGCCTACTTACATGCTGTTTCACATAAAGCCCCAGAAGCTGTGGTAACATTAGTGAGGACTTCCTGTACCCTCAGAGTGGTATTAATGGGTCCTGTGAGTTTTCATATTTTGAGGAACTGCCATACTTTCCACAGTGACTATACCACTCACATTTCCACTAGCAACATAAGAGGATTTCAGTTTCTTCACCAACATTGTTATTTCATCGATTTGATTGTAGACATTCCCTTGGGTCTGACATGGTGTCTAATTGGTATCCTGGTGGCATTTCCCTAACAGTAATGATGTTGAGCATGTTTCCGTGTATGTGTCTTTGGAGAAATGTCCATTCAAGTTCTTTGTCTATTTTTCAGTTGAGTTACCCTTTTGTGGTTGAGTTGTCAGAGTTCTGTATTTATTGTGTATACGAGTTCTTTAAAGACGAATGGTAAATGTTTTCTCTCACCCCAAAGAATAAATATAAAAAGTCTTTATTTTGCCTCATTTATTAAGGTATGTTTGCATTTTATAGACTTCTGAGTTGACAGATAACTTTTTTCTTCATCCTTTAAAGATGTTGTTTCACCATCTTTTCCCCTCCATAGTGTCTGACCAGAAGTCTGCAGTCCTCCAGGGATTGTGCCCCCGCATGTAATATGCCGACATTAACTGGTTGCTTTTAAACGTTTTTCCTTTTATTGTGTGTTAGCATCTGATTATGATGTGCCTAGGTGTGCTCTTAAATGTATTGTGTTTGGTGTTTACTGAGCTGCTTGAATTTATATACTTGTTTTTGAACAAATTTGAGGAGTTTTGTGCGTTAATTCTTTAAATATTCTCTTCCTGGTTTCTGTCTCTCTCTCCTCTGCTCCTTTTTGAAATTGTCCCCAGGATGCTTAGACTCTGTGATGTTTTTATTTCTTGTCCTTAGATTGCATGACTTACTTTGCTCTATCATCGTATTCAGCGATTTCCTCCTTTTCATTGCTACACTGTTAATAAACCCTTATACTGAAACATTTATTTCAAGTATCATAGTTTACAGGTTCGGAATGTATAGGTTTTTTTTGGGGGGGGGGGTATTGCGCTCTGCCATGATTTTATTTTATTTTTTAAATTTAATTTGTTAAAATTTTATTGCAATTACAATTTACATTCAACATTATTTTGTATTAGTTTCAGGTGCACAGCATAGAGGTGATGTTTCCAGTGCCACCTGGCACCACCCAGTTATGATAATCGGCTGCCTGCTCGCCCATCCCCGACGCTGTCCTTCATCCCCTCCCCCTCCCCCGGCAAAACCAGGCAGCTGTTCTCTGTCTGTGAGTCTGTTTCTAATTCGTGGGTTTTTTATGTATTTTTTGCGGACATGTATTTATTTTTCATTAACTGTGTGTCACCAGTGTATTTTACGTTATTTCACCATGCCTATTGTAATAGACTATTTATTGGCCTTATACGGTGTTCCTGATACCCGCATCACCGGAGGCCGGCGCCTGCTGAGCATGGTTCCTGGTTTTCCGTATGACGAGGACTTCGGGTTGTATCTTGGACTTTTTGAATGTTGTGGTGTGTGGACTTGGATTCTCTTATATTTCCTCAGGGATTGCTGATTTTTTTTAAAAGCGGGTAATTAGCTTGTTAGACTTGATCCGGGTGATCATATCTGCTGGTGATTCATGAAATGTCAATGCAATCCCTGAGTTCAAGTTGAAACTGCTTTTCATTTTCCTCTCAGGTGTAGGCGTTAGAAGTCGGCGAACACGGTCAGTTCATCCTCAGTGTTGCGGGTACCATGCTTTGCTTCTCTTTTGCTCTTTCATTTATACGGTTTCCCTCATCCTCTGGTTTCAGGCACTTTTCCAGTGAATGAGAAAACTAGGCGACTTTCTGCAAGTTTTATCTGACTGCTGCAATTGTGGACATTGTAACTATGAATGCCCTGAGGTAAAATTCAAAGGGAAGAGAAGGGGAGGGGAGGGGAGGGGAGGGGAGGGGAGGGGAGGGGAGGGGAGGGGAGGGGAGGGGAGGGGAGGGGAGGGAAGAGCTCCCTCCCTTCTAGACACTTTCTCTACGTGTTGACTTCCCTCTAAATATTAACTGCTTTTGTTTGGTCTCCAGAGTCCTCGATATAAGCATTTTGTTTCTCCCTCTTGTTTTAAAGCTAATTCAGGGCTCATAGCTGCTTTTTTGGGGTGAACCCGTTTATTGGAAACAATCCCAGGGTTTAAAACAGCAGAGGGCGGAATCTATAGGAGCCGGAGCAGCACGTGGCTGGCAATGGGTTTCTCCTGAATCCAGGGGGCGGCAGCCCAGGTGTGAGATGGCTTGCACCCAGCACTCTGCTCCCCGCGCTCCTCACGCAGGCCTGGGCTGGTGATGCTGAAATCCATGGGCTCCCAGGGCTGTGTGGACCTGGAGGCGGGCTGTGTGTAGGCCATGGCCTTGCACCATGCGTCCTGCACTGGCTAAGCTGTGAGGGTGAGAGATCCGCTGAGCAGAAGGTCCCATGAAGAAATGGCAATCGCCAAGGGCACTGACCGACCTGCTCCCTCCCTGGGGGACAGGCCAGCGGGTTGGGTTCCTTCCTTCACTCAAGGCTGCAGGCAGGGTTGTCGCAGCCCCACACAAAGGCTGCGTGAGCAGGAGGAGGGCACCCAGGCTGCAGAGGGAGCCCGCACCGCACCCTGCCCTACCAGCAGGAAGGAGGCTGTCTGGCTGCTGCAGGCCATCCCCCCGGGCGCCTGTCCCCCTGCGGCCGCCCTGGGAGCGATGCCCGCTGTGGGCGGGCTGGTGGCGGGAGCACGTGGAAGGCCGAGGCTGGCCCGCAGGTGAGGGTGGGCGGTTGGAGGCAGGTGGGTGCCTGCGGGGCCTCCGGGTTCTGTGCAGTCCCCACGCGGATCACCATCCATCTCTGCGGGGCGGGCAGCTCGGCCGCTGGCAAAGAGCTTCCCGGCCACAGTTTCTGCCGGCTCCTTGGACCGAGGCCTGTGCAGAGGCAAGCAGGACCCTCGCTCCCTCCCAGCGCCTGCCTGCGCTGGTGGGAGACTCTTGGGAGCTTTGGGCCTTGTCTTTTTAATTTCTGAACTGAGGCTCTGCTCGCAAAGTAAGCAGGAGAAGCGATCCTCTAAGAGGGAAGCAGGCAGTCACAGGCTAACCAACAGCCAGGCCCCACTGCTGGGAGCTCCGCCTCTGGAGGGGACTCCGCTGCACCAGCACCAGTGCGAATAACACAGTTCTTTTCTGCACATCTGAGTGCGCCTGGCTTGTCGCTTCCGCCAGCCTGAATTCTGCCATAACACGGAGAGGATCACACGGACAGACTCCCCCAGCACTAGTGTGTGGCAGCAGCAACAGAATGCACTCCCCTGTCGTGGGACTGGGATGGGGGGCAGTGGTTGGACGGTGACTGTGGTCATGTGTGTCTGTGTGAACACACCTGTCAGTCCTGTGTGTTTGGTGACCATACCTGTGCTTACAAGGTGAGCCTCATCACCCTGGTTAGAAAGCCACTGAGGACTCACATACAGAGAAAAGAAAATGTGTGTTGACTTGAAAACAATTGAGTGAATCTCCATGAGACTTTCCCCAAAGCCCAGCGCTCCTGGCATGAGGAGATGGGAAGTGGGGATGCATCCGAGAGGGTGCTTTTGACTAAAAGTGGAGCTGTGGTGACAACTCAGCCAGCGGAGACCAGGCTGTGCTGCTTGTGCCCGAACACGCTCTGTGTGGCTGTGCCGTGAGCACACTCTGTGTGGCTGTGCCGTGAACACGCTCTGTGTGGCTGTGCCGTGAACGCGCTCTGTGTGGCTGTGCCGTGAACACGCTCTGTGTGGCTGTGCCATGAGCACGCTCTGTGTGGCTGTGCTGTGAACACCCTCTGTGTGGCTGTGCTGTGAGCACGCTCTGTGTGGCTGTGCCGTGAGCACGCTCTGTGTGGCTGTGCCGTGAACACCCTCTGTGTGGCTGTGCCGTGAGCACGCTCTGTGTGGCTGTGCCGTGAACACGCTCTGTGTGGCTGTGCCGTGAACACGCTCTGTGTGGCTGTGCCGTGAACACGCTCTGTGTGGCTGTGCTGTGAGCACGCTCTGTGTGGCTGTGCCGTGAACACCCTCTGTGTGGCTGTGCTGTGAGCACGCTCTGTGTGGCTGTGCCGTGAACACGCTCTGTGTGGCTGTGCTGTGAACACTCTCCATGTGGCTGTGCTGTGCTGTAAGCACGCTCTGTGTGGCTGTGCTGTGCCATGAACACTCTCCATGTGGCTGTGCTGTGCTGTAAGCACGCTCTGTGTGGCTGTGCCGTGAACACGCTCTGTGTGGCTGTGCCATGAACACGCTCTGTGTGGCTGTGCTGTGCCATGAACATGCTCTGTGTGGCTGTGCTGTAAGCACGCTCTGTGTGGCTGTGCTGTGCCGTGAACACGCTCTGTGTGGCTGTGCTGTGCCGTGAACACGCTCTGTGTGGCTGTGCTGTGCTGTGAACACGCTCTGTGTGGCTGTGCTGTGCCATGAACATTCTCTGTGTGGCTATGCTGTAAGCACGCTCTGTGTGGCTGTGCTGCTTGTGCTGTGAACACGCTCGGTCTGTGTGTGCCCTGCACTGGCATTCAGAATGCTGCACTTCAGCTTGGTAAAGCCGCCTGAGACAGTGTCTGTCATAGTCCTGTGCTGAGCTGCATTCACATGACACGGCCCATGTCCTCACGGAGCTCAGCCCACGGCTCCAAGTGCGTCCAGGAGCCAGTAGGTCAGCTTCGTCCGCCAGCCTGTGAGGCCGCCTTTCCCTCCCAGACCCAGGCCGCCGAGTCAGAGTCTCCCCTGCACTGGGTTCCCCGCGGCTTTCCGCTGCTGATCATCTGACAGCCATCGTGCTTCGCAGCGATTCTCACCGTCTCCATCCCATGGCACGTGAGCTGATTACTAAGATTCTGCGGCACACCGAAGTATGTGCGCTGCCGATCTGATGAAAACGATAGGGGTGATTCTGATTCCTTTCCACCAGAGGGCTGTTGTTGTGTTGGCGATGCCACTTTTTCCATTTGACAGCCTACGGGAAAAGCGTGCGGGCCCTGACTGAACAGGCAGGCACTGCGGGCCTTAACCACGCCGCGGCGCCCGTGGGAAATGGCTGTGCTGAGTGTGGGCTAGCTCAGGGAGGACAGCAGGTGGCCTCCGTGTCCAGTCCTTCTTGTTCCTGCTGCCCGTGTCCCTCAGAAATGCCCTCGCTATGCAGCAGTGAAGCACGCAGCGTGAAGCGGGGGGGGGGGGCCTTTTGCCGTTACACTTTCCCACGGACATATTTTAGACGCATGAGATCAGCAAGGCTGTAGGAGAGCACAAAGATAGTGTTTTGGTAGCAAAATTAGTTTAAGGAGAAAAGACAAAGATCATTCGCACTACCACATCCTGTCCATGCCCACGCGTTCATTCTCTGCTGGAGGGCCCAGGCCACTCGGCTGCTGCTGACAGGACAGGGACCAGGGGCAGGCGCATGGCCCAGTGGCACCTCAGGAGGAATTTCCTAGAAGGGTCCACATGGGTATTGGCCATTTAGGGCTGTCCACTTACCTGCTCCATTGGTGACGCCCATAGTTGTCATTGAAGGTGGCAGGACGCCCACAGCGAGGGGTGAGGGTGGGCTGTCTTGTAAGAAACAGGCCAACACCTCTGGCTTCTGTTTGGGGTGGGACAGGGAGGACGAGCTCGTCCACAAGCTGTGGGCTCTGGCTCTTGCATTAGGCTGGAGGCCTGGGCGGACCTCGCACTTGGGACTGTCTCTCAACCTGGAAGGCTCAGGTGGGGACGGGGGGCAAATACAGGAGAGGGAACCCCCAATCTTCCTCTGAGACCTTTCAGAGGCAACAGAGTGCAAAGGAAGGGCTGAGGGAAGGGCCCTGCGGAGGATTCCACTCTGTCCACACGGAGCCCGCCCGGGAGAAAGCTGGGCAGCACAGCAGACGGTCTCCGAGGAAAGGCATGAACTTGACAGCTGCTGAGAAAATAGATCAAGTTTAAAGATATCTGATTTCTGTTTTCAGTAAGATAAAGGGGAACCATGAATCAAGAAAATGACATGTAAGGAAAGAACAGGTGAGATAAAAAGGCAGTATTTTGAAAGAAAATGGCATGCACTAAATTATTAAAATCTGCCAAAGAAAAGCTATGCCTGATTTAAAGTTCGCATTAGGATCAGAAGGGAATAAAATTGACGGTGCAGAAAACTGTCTTAGTGTTGATGGAAATGTCTGAGAAATTGTTCCAGGAGGCAGAGGAAGGGCCAGAGATGACAATAGGAGCAGAGCTTCATGGTGCTGGTGAAGAGGGGAGGAGAGGGAGAGAGAGAGAGGTATTGAGAGAGGGAGAGGTATTGAGAGAGGGAAGAATGAGAATAAATGGGAAAGGCAAACAATGGGAAACCACAAGTAAATTATAGGCGTCCCTACTGGTTTGCTCTGTCTATAAAATGAGTCCAAGTGACTGGAGGAAGGGTTACAATAGAATTTTTAGTAGAAAAAAATATATATATCTTGGTCTAAAAGAGGCATCGTAAGTCGAAAGGAACAAAGTTGATTATTTAATACTTAGTGTTTGGATAATTAAGAATAAGTTAATCCTTATGTCACATAATGTTGGAAAATAAAATTTTTGTTCTGTTAATTCTCACCTGAGAATATTTTCCCATTGATTTTTAGAGAGAGTGGAAGGGATGGGGAGAGACAGAGAGAGAGAAACATCCATGTGAGAGATGCACATTGACTGGTTGCCTCCCACAAATGCCACAACAAGCCTGCAACGGAGGTGCGTGCCCTTGACTGGAATCAAACCTGCGACCTTTCAGTCCTAGGGGTGATGCTCTACACCGCGCCACACCAGCCAGGGTGGAAAATAAATTTTAGGGCTTTCAATACTCGGTTTATAGTTGTGAGTATGTGAAACAGTTTATTCTTGTGTTATTATTAACTACAGGCCCATTGCATGAAAATTTGTGTACTCAGTCCGACCTGTGCCCTCTCCCAGTCCAGACCCCTCGGGAGATGTCCGCCTGCCAGCTTAGGCCCCAGGGAGCGGGCCTAAGCCATCAGTTGGACATCCTTAGTGACGTAGAGGAGGCAGGAAAGGCTCCTGCCACAGCTGCTGTGCTCGAAGCCGTCAGCCCAGCTTGTGGATGAGTGGAGCTCCCCCTGTGGGAGTGCACTGACCACCAGGGGGCAGCTCCTGCATTGAGCGTCTTCCCCCTGGTGGTCAGTGAGTGTCATAGTGACAGGTCATGCCTTAGGGTCAATTTGCATATTACCCTTTTATTATATAGGGTTGTCTTGTTTTCCCTATGAACACCTGCAAACTTACTTTTGTCCCACCCTGTATAAAAACATAAAGCAATTTAGTAAAGTAGTAAATAGTTATTAAATTTATTCTTGGAGGATAGTTTTCTTAGGTGAAGTGAAAAAGTTCTCAATAAAAAGTGGACAGGTGTGGCTAAATTAAAATGGAAGAGTAATGCAGTCAGCACGTGTCCCAGATAAAGGGTGAAATCAGTCTGGGGATGATGTTCAGTATTCAGGACCACAATGAGGTCTCTGTGTCTCGCTGTGTTCAGAGTGACGGCGTGGAGCCGGCACCCGTTCTGGCCGCGTCCGGTTGGATTGGTTAAACAGTGCGCCTGACCGAGAACGGGCGCCCTGCTGAAGGTCACCTGGGAGACGTGGAGGCCGGGGCCTGCTCATCGCCTTTCCTCTGAGACCTCCCTTCCAGATCCCTTCCTTGTCTCTCACGGATGCAGCTCCCACTGTTGCCTGCTTGTCACTCTCGTCTGTCCCTTGCCTTTTTCATTTTCCCTTTTCTCCTTTCCTAGCACAACGACTAGACCATTGGCTTTGAAGTGAGACAGTGCAGCCGGCCGCCTATGACCCTCACAAGTGGTCTATGCACTCTAGTTTCCGCTTCCGCAAAATGGAGAGCAGAGCGCCTGCCCTCCAGGATCACGTGGGTAGTAGGACGTGCTGCATGCCCAGTGCTTGGCAGAGTTCTCGCTCAGGAAATGCTGGTGCCCTTCCCTCCTCGCTCACCTCCCTCCCGCGGCTGGCTCCACTTAGCAGAGCTCTCCTGCGGCTCAGGTCAGACAGTCCAGACAGCCTGTGAGTGTCCAGGTGCCTTTCAGCAGCAGGAATGGGGGAGAGTCAGAGTGGTTCCATTGCAGCCTCCTGCCCCACAGGCAGCCATCCCCTTGCTCCCCACCCGGTTCCCACCTCCCGCCTCCCGCAGGCCCATGCCTGGTTTACTTGGCTTACCCTTCTTGTCTCATCCATTTAAGCTCTAGAGATGGTCGGGGTGTGAGGTCCGCCACATTCCAGTGGCTTCCAGGACATGGACTCTGGCTGAGGAGGGTTTTGCTCAACAACATTCACAGAGACACAAGGGTCCCCTCCTGACTCTTGTCCTTGGGTGTTGCCTGGGGGTTGGTTAGAAATAGCAGCTGTTTCTCCCCCCAAAGCTACCCAGACATGGTACCTTCACTCCTTCTGAGGCAGTGATTCCGGAGTCCCTTCAGACACCTGCGAGGAGGAGACTCCCTGAGGCTCCCGGAGAGCCGCTCCCTCCCCACAGTGGCTGCTGGAGGCCTGAGTCCAGGGGGTGCTCCCTCCCCACAGCAGCTGCTGGAGCCCTGAGTCCCGGGGGTGCTCCTGCGCCCAGGTCACGCAGGCTGGGAAGGCAACCTTAAGCCAGGACCACCACAAGAGCATGTTTTGGACATCCAGGACAATACAGGTGCCTTCACTACTCAGCTCACGCCCTGAGGGAGCACCTCCTAAGTGCTGAGACCTGGAAAGACTGGAAGGGGGAGGGGATGGGTGAAAGAAGGTGAAGGGATTAGCCAAGGGCAGACACCCTGACCTCAGGACACAGAGCAGCACCAAGGTGGTGACCAGAGGGGAGGGGTCAGGAGTGGGGGAGGGGCAAGGGAGGGAAATGGGGCCTCTTCAATAGGGTTAACATCCAAATGAAGGAAAGGAGAATGGAACCCTGATTATGGCATGGAGGTGCTCCCTCTAGTGGGAGAGACACTTGTGTAAACAAGTTAGTGCCCTTTAGGGTTCAGAGCTGTTGCCATTGAAACCTGAGGAGCCCCTTGGCAGCATGAGAGGGTTGGGGGTGGGGGTGGGGATGGGGAGGGGGTTATGGGAGGGTGAGAGTGGGAGGTGGGGGTTCTGGAGGAGGGTGGGGGGTGAGGAATGGGGGTGGGAGAGGGGAAGTGGTAATGAGGAAGGGTGGGGCTGGTGCTGGGTATGGGGTGCAGGTAGGGTGGGGGTGGTTCAGGCTGTGGGGTGTGGGGACGGTGGGGCTGGTGTGGGGTGGGAGGTGTGGGGAGGGTGGCGATCAGAAGTGCTTCCTGGAGAGGGAGACCCCTGAGGCTACTCACTCTGGGGTGCTTTGAGAGGAGTCTCCCCAGGACCCAGTGCTATGCTAAACACCAGGGCTCGCTCACCATTGGGACACCCACCCAGACGCCATTTGGCCTTTCAGTGTCTTGGTAAGTTTCTCAGTTGCTCAGGAAATGTCTTATTCAAGCAGAGACACAGACTCCAATTTCAATTACGTTTTCTGAGAAACACTTACAGGATCAGTTTAGGAGAAATGCTGAAAGAGGCTTCATAGAAATCCCCCTCCCCCAGGCTCCTAGGGGAACCCCCAGTGTGGGCGGGGTCACATAATTCAGGGACAGGCAGCCTCAGGGGGTTGGGAGCCTGCATCCCAGGGGCTATGCCCTCATGCCAGGCCCTGGTGAAGTGGCTGCAAACTCGGACGTGGGCGTCCACGGGGTAAGGCTGGGCTGCTGCGCCTGCTGGCTCTCACGCTCATGCCGCTCTCCTCTTCTCTGGGAGAGGCTCCTGCCACGCGTGTGCAGCAGGTGAGTGCGTGAGCCCTTCCTGGCTGCACGTCACCAGTGGTGACTTGTCATCTTAGTGCCAGTCAAGTGGCTCAGCACTTCCCGCATCGTCCTGGGTGATCACATCTGAACTACCACATGGCCACACAGTGTGGCCTTGTGCTCAGACACGCACACACACGGAGGGCAGACTGGCAGTCCTCCCAGGCCCACAGGCACAGCACAGCAGGGCTGCCTTCATGCCCTCAGAATGCACAGGCTGTTTGGGACATGACACTGGCTTCCCATCGCTTTGGCGGATCTTTCTGAACTGAAACGTAAACGTGTGTTTGGCTGTGCTGGCCTTTCACAATTTTCTCTGGCCCCAGTCACATGACCTTTTTTTTTCTTTCTTCATTTTATTTTATTATTTTATTTTATCTTTATTGTTGAAAGTGTTACATATGTCCCCTTTTCCCCCATTGGCCCCTTCTAGCTTGCCTCTGCCCCCACCACCCCTGGCCTTCACCATCCTATTGTCCAGGTCCATGGGTCATGGGTACATGCATACAAGTCCTTTGGTTGATCTCGTCCCACCCACCCACCCTCCTGCCTTTCCTCCAAGATTCCGCAGTCTATTCCACTCTTCCATGTCTCTGGTCCTATTTTGCTCATCAGTGTATTTTGTTCATTAGAGTCCACATATGAGTGAGACCATGTGGTACTTGTCTTTCTCTGACTGACTTATTTCACTTAGCATGATACTCCCAGGTCCCTCCATGCTGTCTCAGAGGGTCAGAGATCCTTCTTCTTTACTTCTGCATAGTATTCCATGGTCGGGATTCCCGAGGAATTGTTAGACATCAGGGAATGAGAGAGGAGCTGGCAAAATAGGAAGAAGGGGGCATCCAAGGGTCAGACAGATGGCGTCTCCCCACCAAGGAAGACAGGGCCTGTCACCCAGACCCGGCCTACTCCTCATCTCAGGACTAATCCCAACCCAGGAGAAGGGGCTACTCCTCATCCCAGGACTAATCCCGACCCAGGAGAAGGGGCTACTCCTCATCCCAGGACTAATCCTGACCCAGGAGAAGGGGCTACTCCTCATCCCAGGACTAATCCTGACCCAGGAGAAGGGGCTACTCCTCATCCCAGGACTAATCCCGACCCAGGAGAAGGGGCTACTCCTCATCCCAGGACTAATCCCAACCCAGGAGAAGGGGCTACTCCTCATCCCAGGACTAATCCTGACCCAGGAGAAGGGGCTACTCCTCATCCCAGGACTAATCCTGACCCAGGAGAAGGGGCTACTCCTCATCCCAGGACTAATCCCGACCCAGGAGAAGGGGCTACTCCTCATCCCAGGACTAATCCCAACCCAGGAGAAGGGGCTACTCCTCATCCCAGGACTAATCCCAACCCAGGAGAAGGGGCTACTCCTCATCCCAGGACTAATCCCAACCCAGGAGAAGGGGCTACTCCTCATCCCAGGACTAATCCCGACCCAGGAGAAGGGGCTACTCCTCATCCCAGGACTAATCCCGACCCAGGAGAAGGGGCTACTCCTCATCCCAGGACTAATCCCAACCCAGGAGAAGGGGCTACTCCTCATCCCAGGACTAATCCCAACCCAGGAGAAGGGGCTACTCCTCATCCCAGGACTAATCCCAACCCAGGAGAAGGGGCTACTCCTCATCCCAGGACTAATCCCAACCCAGGAGAAGGGGCTACTCCTCATCCCAGGACTAATCCCGACCCAGGAGAAGGGGCTACTCCTCATCCCAGGACTAATCCCGACCCAGGAGAAGGGGCTACTCCTCATCCCAGGACTAATCCTGACCCAGGAGAAGGGGACGCACTCCCTCCCTCCTCTGACCATTGTGCAGACTCTGGCTCCAGGAGTTTGTAGCTCTACGTTTAAGAGCATAGTGTCCGCCTCACAGCAGAGAAATAAAATTATTTATCCTGCAGTTCAGTTCTCTCAGCAATTGAGACCCTGTCTTCCTTTTCCTGGGACATTTAATTCTTCCCCTTCACCCCAAACACAAGCTAAAGCCCTGGCTCTGCTTGTTAAGCTCTAGCCGAGCACGCTGGCAGCGGCAGGCCCCGTGGAGGGAAGGGAGAAGTGCTCTGGGCTCTCGGGGAGGCGGCCAGAGAGAGCGCAGCTGAAATAAAGAGGAATTTGAAATCCACCCCTGCCAGAGCATTAGCTTACAGGCAGAATATGTATTTTTTAGTCGAACAGAAATTAGCGGAAATACAGCAGAAGTATTAAACGGGCCTGGGCAGTGATGGAAAGCATGAAGCATGAGAACATGCAGAGAGCAAGAAGACAGAACTAGGCCCGCCCAGGCGCCCCTGCTGTCCCCACCGGGAGCAGCCTCCAGGGCTCGCTCCATCCGATGCGGAGGGGGCTGGACCTCTGTGTACACTCAGTGCATGACGCTGTCTGCTAAAGCCCTCTGGCTCCGGTGCCCATGGAGACTCCCTTTGTCCCTCCTGGTAGAGCTGCAGAGAGGGGCCCGGGTGCAGTGAGAGCCTGCCCTGGGCCTTGGCTGGTCTGCAGGGTCAGATAACGCCTGTTGGGAGGGGCATCTCACAGGCAAGGGGAGGGTAAGGGGAGTTTGGCCTGGAAAAGGGCTGTGGCGCAGGCAGCCTCCCAGCCAGGAGACGTGGCCCCAGGCACAAGCTGCTCAGTAACTGGTGCCCTGTGTCCTGGCCTAGCCCCTCCCATGGGTCCTGCCCAGCCACGGCTGGTCTGGAGTCAGTGGCCCAAGGGTAGAGAAAGGGAAGGTGAGGATCCGCAGAGCTGCCCACCTGCCAGGAGAGGAGCAGGGGATGGAAAAGGTAAGCGGTGCTCAGGACCCGGCTTCCGATGGCCTCCACTTTGGCCAATGGTCTGAACTGGGCATTAAAACATATATTTGGCCCTAACTGGTTTGGCTCAGTGGATAGAACGTCGGCCTGCAGACTCAAGGGTCCCAGGTTCGATTCTGGTCAAGGGCATGTACCTTGGTTGTGGGCACATCCCCAGTAGGGGGTGTGCAGGAGGCAGCTGATCGATGTTTCTAACTCTCTATCCCTCTCCCTTCCTCTCTGTAAAAAATCAATAAAATATATCTTTAAAACGTATATTTGGCTGAGATTTCACAACACTCTGTGCCCCCCCCCCCTCACTGCGAGGACCAGTGGCAAACGCTGTGCCAAGAAAAACTCGCCCTTGCATTTTGTACTAACGATGTGGTGCTCACTGTATGTTCACTGAGCTAGGCTTAGTGATTACCCAGCACCTAAATGGTCAAGAATTTCCATAAAATACAACACAAATGCCGGATACTTGTGTTTTGAAGTCCACCCTTCCAAACCGTCCGATGTCTGCCCTCCGCAGGGCGTTCCCTGCTGACCCTGATTTGAAGGGTAGGAAGGACCAGCCACTATTTTGTTTCCCTTGGGACCACAGTATCATCCTGCATTTTTCCATATTGAAAACAGCACTTGATTTCCAAACAAATGAGCAGTTGGGTGATGGCTTTGCCCCCGACCACCTAATGGTGCCACCACAGCCCAGGTGGAGGCAAAGCAGAGATCTGTTACCTCTATAGACGTAGATGCCCACCTCATCCCCCCGCCCCATCACACCCAAGCCCCAGCCCCTCCCACATGAGGAGCGTTTCCCAGCACCCTCCGCACCCCTGTGGCTTTCCTGGATGACTGACAGGGTCCCCGTCCTCTGGAGGCCTCAGGTCAGGGCTACTCAGAGAAATACGTTTACAGGGGCACGGTTCAAATAAACTCCAGAAAGTCCTCTCAGGTAAACGTGCTCTGAGGGCCTGGACCATGCCGGCTCTGAGGTCCCATGTCTGGGGAACGCACCAGCCATTTGTGGTCACAGCTGATCAGCGGGGGCTGCTCCCTGCACAGCTTAGGCCCAGGGTGCAGATGAGGGGGAGACCGGCAGCCCCCAGACCCAGGAGACCACGGCACACGCAGGCCCGAGCTGTTAAAGCCGGGGTTTCTGACAGGCACAGCTGTTTCCTGGGGGTCGTGGGTGTGACTTTAGGGGGGCAGGTGTGAGCTCAACACCCAGACACGGGGCTCGGCTATGTTCAGGGGTGCTCATCCGAGATGCAGCAGGAATGATAAAGTCTGGAATTTGCCTAAAGGTGGGCAGCCTTCGGGGAAAGGAGACGCAATTTCCCCAGATTTCAAAGGACCAGGAGACGGAGCAGCTGGGCTTCCCCTCACACGGGGCCTGCATCCTTCCCAAGGCCCTGCGGCCTGACGGCTCCCTGGCTCTGGCTGGGAAAGGGGTAGGGCTGCCCTGGCCACCTCACCGGTCGTGGTGCCAGCCAGGGAGGAGCTTGCAAGGGCACTGGCCACAAGTGGGGAGTGCATCTACAAGGACACGTTTCGGTTGGATGACAGACACCCCTGCTCACCGGGAGGCCACTTGCGCTGGCTCTGTCCTGGGCAGGAACAAGGAGGCTTGCTGGTCCTGGGATGCTGGTTTTGGCCAGGCTTGACGGGAGCCCATCAAACACAGCCGCGCCCACACATGCAGGCCTTATTTGGATGCCCAAGGCCTTTACTGGCAACTTTATTTTTACTTCTTTTTAAAAATACCTTTTTTATTGATTTCAGAGAGGAAGGGAGAGGGAGAGAGAGATCGAAACATCAGTGATGGAGAGAATCATTGACTGGCTGCCTCCTGCACGCCCCACACTGGTCATCAAACCCACCAGCCCGGCATGTGCCCTGAGCAAGGATCGAACTGCGACCTCCTGGCTCATAGGTCGATGCTCAGCCACTGAGCCCCGCCGGCCCGGCTGCTTTTACTTCCTAAAGTGCCCCTCGAAGACCCCCGCTCCTTTCTTGTGTATGAAATAGAATCTTACAGAGAAGCCCCGGCCTGGGGTAGGGCAGGTTTGAGGTAAACCCACGTTCTGACTGACTGACCTTGTGACCTTGGACAAGGCATCCTTCCCCCAGGATGGGGAGAGGGCACCCAATGGAGACCTAAGATGCTGGAATGAGAAGTACCTGAGGCATTATGCACCAAACTGGCATTTCCTTAGTCCAGCACGCCCCTAACTTCTGTTTGACAGCAACTCTCTCCCTCTCCTTCTCCCTACTCCTGTTAATATCTCCATAAATAGTTAGGAAAATCCCAGCAGTCCTGAGGTGCTCACCCCTTTTCCCACCTCCCCTTCCTGTATGAATGAGGTGCAGGCCCTTAAGCTGGGGCAGTGCAGTTCCTTCGCCGCCAGCTCGCGGCCTCTGTGGGTTGTCAGGTGCTGCGCACTCTCCGGGGTCCCCTCCGGAGGCCTGCCGAGGGGACTGTGATGCTGGGAGTCTGTGCCAAGCGACTGTGCTTCACTGCTACCTGCCTGCGTGTGTCATTTCACAAAACACGTGCTTGGGTGCTGGCGATGGGGACTTTCCTTCCCGGAGCAGCGGGAGGTGAGAACTTCATTCAATGCCCTCTTCTAAGGTCTTAGTGACCTGCCACCAGATTCCATCAGGGCCACATGAACAGTGACGTCACCTTTGTCTCTGGCTGACTGATGGGGGAGGGGAGAAGGGGTATCAGTGGCTGCCCCCAGTGTTCCTGGGGAGAATGTGCCAGGGCCGCAGGCAGCTCACCCCCAGCAGGAGGGGCAACCACCCCATTTGCAGAGGAGCAAACAGAGGCCGGGAGAGGCGCACGTGCTCAGCTGGTCCGTGCTGTGCAGTTATTCAGCTGTGCTCTGCCTCACGCTGCCTGTGGACTGACAGACACCAGGCGGCTTTGTCAGGTTGACAGCTGGTGCCATGCAGGTCCTGAAGACCATGGATCCTGAGGACGAACTTCTGCCTCTTGACTTGATGTCCCCGGAGGTGCCTGAGTGATTGGGTGATCTCCCCGTGGGTTCTGGGAGGCCCAGCCAGAGACTGAGGCCACGGGCTCAGCCGAGGCTCTGGACCAAGCGTGTGCCCCTCACAGAAGCCACGGAGACAATGCCCTGCATAGGGGAGCAGCGGAACTAAGTCTAACATGACGGCGTCGTTAAAGTGGGCACACACCCAAATTGTATGTTAAGGTTTTATCTGGGGCAGACCGGGCTAAGGCCTCTCTGGTTCACAATATACCAGGAAAAATAGTGCCATCGCTTATTCTCGCTCTGTAGCGTACAGTCTGCTTTTTCTTTTGTTTCTTTAATCCTCACACTAGGTAAGCATTAGGTTACTTCCATCAGTTTTCCTGTGAAGACACCTTTGCAAGTTAGTCTGGTTTAAATCTAATGGAATCCCAGTCTGTAAAGCTCAGTTACAGACGTGGGTGAGGAGGAGGTCGCATCAGTGACGGTGCTGCGTTTGTGCATGGACATTGGCTTTCTGATGCCGCGTTGCCCAGGGGCCCATGGCCATCTCCTCAGCTCCGTTTCCCCCCGGGCCACTGCTCTGACCTGACCTCGATGCCGAAGCGATTGGGAAAACAGGCTCCTTTTGTGAACAGGCTCAGTCACATTTTGCTGCCATTTGGGGAAGGTGACAAGATTTCAAGGTGCAGCCAATGGCCTTATAGAGGGACACACCTGAGGGGTGGGTCCCTGCGTCGGCCGTGCTGGCTTGGAAACCGCACAGGATGAGGAGAGTCTGTGGCCCGGGGCCCTGGCGCTGTCCGTTCACACGGCAGGGCGCCAGCTCACCACAGCCTCCTGAGCCCCTCGCTGCACCGGCCACAGTGCTGCCTGGCTGGTGCCGCAGGAGAGGGACTGGGCAGAGAGTCAGCCTCACTTAGGAATGACTCAACACCCAGCCAGCTGGGGAGCAAGCCAGTCCCCCAACCGCTCTCAGTCTCCCCGATGCCCTTGCTCAGCTCATCGACCTTGTGGCCAGGTGGAGGGCCTCTCCTTTCGGCAGGTCTGCCCCTAAGGGCCTCAGCGGCGCGGCTGAGCCCTGGGATGGAGGGCTCCTTCTATTGCTAGAAGGTTCTCAGGGCTCTAGAGACATGTCAGGAGAGGGACCAGCCAGGGGTACTTTGGACTTAAACTCACGGTCAGTAAAACTCTGATGTAAACGTCCCACCTCAGTGGGAGAGGGAAGGGCTGGGACTCAGAGCAGATGGGGGGCTGATGGAGCTGACGCCAGCCCCCATGCCCTCCTCAGCTAACCCTGCGGAGAGCGTGCTTGGGGTGTCCTGAGAGAGGGAGCAGGGTGGGAACGCGGATGAGCAGCACCAATAGAATCGCGGTGATGACAGAGCACAAATGAAGACCGAGGGGCCCTGTGCTGGGAACCAACATGACCGAGAACAAAGCTTCACTTTCCTCTTGTTTGAAAAATCTTGGCTGAGAAGTGGGGTGCTACGGGGAAGAAGGGAGCTGACACCCACGCAGGCAGTCTTTGGAGGAAGGCGGGGCCCAGCCTGTGCTGCTGAGAGGTCAGAGGCGAGGCCAGCCCAGGGCAGCACTTGGGTGCCTATAGCGCTGCTGGGTCTCAGGGAGACTTGGGGGCCCTCTGGGGGGGTCAGGGGGAGCTTGAGGTGAAGAGAAGGGGAAGGACTTGCTGTTTTTCTGGGCAGCCCCACGCCGGGCCCGTCACAGTGACTCTGTGGAAGGAGCTGGGCTGGAGGCAGCCACCTGGGCTCACAGGCCGGTCTGCCACTGACCACTGTTTGTCATGGAAACGCTCACTGCCTGTGAAGACATGGAGGGGTGGCCTCAGTTTCCCCTTAGAGGATGAATTTGCTGACGGCTCCAGCTACCAGCAGGGTCTCCCCAGCTCAGGGGAGGCAGCCCTGCCCCGGCGTGGGCATGAGCTCAGGCGGAGCAAGGCCGGCGTTTTCTCACGGCTCCTCGGCCTCCTGCAACGAGGGGGCCCTTAATGGGCAGTCTCCGCCCCCCCCCCCTCCCCTCCCGCTGGACGAGCAGTCTACACGGTGCCTGATACGCCCGGACCAGCCCTGCTTCCTCCCTGCTCTTGCACAGGCATTGCTCCAACATAAGCGTTCACAGTCCAACTCATCGCAGCATCTGCTTCTCAGAGACCCAGCCAGGGCCTCGGGCTATGCCCCCATCTCCTCATCTGCACACCACGTCACTGCCACTATGGAACGCGCAGATAACCGTGTGCAGCACTCAGCACAGCCCTGCCACATGGGAGCAGGCATGAGGGGCGGCCCGGGCTGCTATTCCTCTGAATAAACACCTCCCCTCTTCCCTCCCAGGCCCTCCAGCATCGGCCTGGTCTTCATGTCCAAGCCTTGGCCCCAGAAACTGGGCCTGGTCTTATATTGGGAGCTTTCTCTTTCTTAAAGTTTCTTCCATAAGGGATTTCTGTGTGGCCATCACCTGCTCACCGGCCAGCCCCTCGCCCACCTAGAGGCCTCCCTGGTCTCGGCAGAGGCAGCCCGGGTTTGGGAAGAAAGACCGGTTGCTCTGGACAGGTTAGGTCCTGGGTCTGGAGCAGGAGCAGGAGGTGCCTGAGGCTGAGGGGCACGGTGAGCTGCCCTCCCACTGAAATGCAGCAGCGGCACCATCAGTGTTCACAGGAGCCGCCTCCGCGGCTGCGGCGCCCTCACACTGGCGGAAGCTCCGTGGCTGCTCTGAGTTCCTGGTGTGGAATAATAATTGCACAGCCATGTTTATTGTCAGCAAGAGCCCCAGGGCTGCGCGGCCTTGGAGAGGCCCCGGGGACAGTGTCATTTCCCAGTCCGCAGCCCCCGGTGGTGGTCCTGGGGCCAGAGGGGAGCAGCCAAGGCCGGCGGACCTAGCACTGTGGGCTCCGGCCCACGGCCAGTCCATACCCCAGTGCATAGCTCAGACAGAATCTTCACTTTTCCTTCTTTTTTCATATACCTCTCCCTCTTCTACTTTCTCCCTCTCTCCCTGACTTTATTTTTTCTTCCCTAACTGCCCTTAATTTATGCATTTAGGAAACTTTACTGATCTCTTGCTAGGTTCTAGGGTTACAGAAATAAGATATAGTAGGTACTGCCAACACGTTTGTTGTCTGAGAATCATTGGACAAACAATAAGGTAACGCAGGGTGGGCAATAGGAGAGGCTCACAGAATGTGCACCTTCTGCAGCAGGCACCGCCTCCGGGGCACGGACAGAGAAGGTGGTGGGTACAAGGGCCTCACTGCAGGGCACAGGGAGCAGCGTATGTAACCACGGATCCGGTTCACTGTGCTTTCAATAGCCCCCTCCAGGCGGGCAGCTGCCGGCAGCCTGGGAGCAGCCCCCTGGCACAGAGTCCGGGCCGCCCGATGTTGGGGAGAGCTCGGGGCTGTTCCTCCTGGGCAGGGGAGAGCCCAGAGCCCGAGGGCCTCCCCGTTGGTGGAGCCGGGGGCTGTGGCGTGAGCTCACCCTGGATGAGGCCTGCAGTCTCCCTAGTGACCCCCTCCCCAGTGCCTTCTTGTCCTTGTGTGTCGTGTAAGACTCCCTCCACGTTCTGCGTGGAGTAGGGTTCGGTATCTGAAAGAGGAGCCGCACAACAAATGAGAGAAAAAGACACGAGATAATTTTGCAATATTGGGGAACCAGGCGGCAAGTCCCGAAGGACTTCCTCCGTGCTCAGGCCTCACCAAGCTTTTATTGATCTGGGATGCACCCATAGCATAGCCCTTAGGCAGGTGACCCCCTGCAACAGGCAGACTAGCCCATCAGCAAGGATTTACATAATAATAAATGGGGGAGTAGTTTCAGCTACCACTGTCTGGGCAAACAGAGGTGGCGCCTAGCTCCGAGCTTTGCTAGGGCTTCAAAGGCACCCAGCCTTGTGGGGGGGGCGGTTTCGGGGAGTTCTCTGTCTATGCTTATCAGATAGTGAAGGCAATAAACAGTTTCCCACACTTGTGTTTCCTCCAAACAGCTCTGACCCAGGGACAGCACGGACTGTAACTCAGGAAGATGTGGCCATGGAGCCTCAGCGTAGGGAAAGCTGAAAAACCAGGCAGTGCCCAGGAGGCCAAGTTGGGGCAGGCTGTTCCCTTTAAACACGGCTGGTGACTGCCATGGGGGCACTTCAGAGAAAGGCTGGGCGCCTGGCCCTCAGAGCACCGGCCTCTGCACCACCCGCTGCCCCTCCCGTTGCACACACCACCGTCCCACCAGGTCTGACAACGGCTTCTCACTCACTTTACACGTGTGTCTTCTGTTTCTGATTTAACAAAGTCCTACATTCATCAGGGATTTGACTGAGCATATTTGGTGGACTGATGATTATACAGTGTGATATTCTTCGCTCCTGGCTACCTCAGGGCTTCCCCACACAGCCTCTTCCTCACACCACATCCCTGCCTCTGCTCTCCCGACAGACTCCACCTCACACTGACCGAGGCCACCATAGCCTGGTCCCCTCGCAGTGGGAGGGCTCCCATGTGCCGTCCGGAGCTGCCCCTTGAA
The DNA here is from genome assembly GCF_963259705.1 of Myotis daubentonii. Lineage (NCBI taxonomy): Eukaryota > Metazoa > Chordata > Mammalia > Chiroptera > Vespertilionidae > Myotis > Myotis daubentonii. The sequence goes on from NC_081852.1 coordinate 3,535,938, forward strand.
AGCCCTCCCTCCCCTGCCCATTTCCCTGGGTCACTATAGAAAATGTTCTCCTCGTTTTCTACACACACACACTCACACTCACATACACACACACACACTCACACACACTCACACACACACAAACACACACACACTCACACACACACTCACACACACTCACACACACACTCACACACACACTCACACACACTCACACACACACACACTCACACACACACACACTCACACACACTCACACACACACACTCACACACACACTCACACACACACTCACACTCACACACACACACACACTCACACTCACACACACAAACACCACATACACATGCACTTCCCTGTCCCTCTCTGCCACAATGCCTCCTGCCTGGGAGGAGACAAGTAAAGCATTGCCATCGACCAAGCCTGGTTTCCAGAAGTCTCCTAGGTTTTCTGAAGAGTGGGTCCTGTGTCTCCTATTTGGTGCTGAGCTGAGACCCCCATTCCAGAGGTGGTGTGGTCACTGGGGTTAAAGACCATCTGCCACATCAGGCTGCTGGGCACGCCCACATAGAGGGACATCGGGCCAGCCCCCAAGGGCACCCCAGTTTGTGGCCTTGGGACAGTTTGTTAGCTGGTCCCGACCTGGGTCTGTAACGTGGATGCTAATCAGTGTGCCCATCGTAGGACTATTATGAGAATGAAACCAGGAGAGGATGCGGAGTCTACACAGGCTTCACCTGGACACTCCCTCAACAGCCCTGCAGCTTCCCAGGGCACCATGTGCCCCGCGGGCCCTGGGCGCGGGGGCGGGTGGTGAGGGCTGCCCACTTCCTGCTGCGGCATGAACGGCCCAAAGGCCATGTCCGGGCTAATGTATCATGCAATCTGTTCAGTGTGTTACTTTTTTACAAAACGAAATGTTAACGCTTGAAAGATCATTGATATATGGCCTAGTAGTTACTGAAGAAAACAGCGATTAAACGTGGCGAGATAATAACAGTGTGCGCCTGAGTACCCGTGCGTCTTAGTCCAGGCGTTAAGGGGTAGATGCCAAGCAAACATGCTCCCACACTCAGGACTTCCTTGTTAATTATACTCATTTACAAACATAAAACAGCAATTGCACTCATTCAACCAAATGAGTATTTTAAAAGTTGAAATAATTAAAGGGGGTCTCAGCTCTGAGGAGAGAGGTGACGAGTTAACCTTATCCTCCGTCCCCCGGAGGACGGTGCAGTGAGGACCAGAGCTGACCCTGTGCTCAGTGACCCCTCAGCTCTTTCTGGCTCACGGTTCCCAGGCTCTCTCACCTGCTGCCCGGCAAACACCGCTCCGGCCCACACACAGACCCTGAAGGGCACGCGGGGGAACGGGTGTGGAGCCCCTCAGGCCAGCTCCTGGCGGCCCCGCCTGGATGAGACCCAGCTGACAGGCAGGGGTGGGGCCTCCCACGTGGCCTGTGCCTTGCTGACCAGTAGCTCCAGGCAGACCCTGGGTCTCGATCCCTGGACTCTAACACTCCCTATCCATGTCCCGAACCTACATAGGCTCACACAAAACTGTCGTCTTCCATCAGGCCAAGGGGCTGAGCCCGCAGAACCTGAGCCCGCGTCAGCGTCCCCATGAGAAGCTGCTGCAGGAGCCGCCCGTCTCGTTAGGATGGACGCAGATCACAGGCGCTGACCTGCCAACCACACCTGGCGGGCACCTCAGAGCGCCATCCCTACCCGCCAAGGTGGCAGGTTCCGTGCCCATCAGGGCACACGTACGAGTCAGCCACCAACCCAAACAAGGGGCACAACCGTCAGTGCTTCTTCCTCGCCCCCCCTCCTCTCTGAGAGGGAGACACCCCAGGGCAGCACCTGCGGGCTCTTTGGACAGGGTTTTGCCAGATGCCGTCACGGAGGCGGCGGGGGAGGGCAGGCCGTGCCCTCGTGTGATCACCGCAAGAGCAGCCTTGGCAAGTGGCCACGGTTTTGTCTGAACTTAAAATTGTCCTCTGTTCCTACCTTCTACTGCTGGGCGTTCCGCACACCCCTTGAGCCTAAGGGTCACCTAGAGGAGTAGATAAAGGCTGGTGCGGACCCAGGAGTCCAGGATGGGATGTGTGGTTCAGAGATTTCAACCGGCGCTGCTGCCGCTGGCCCGTGGGACGCTGTGAGGAGAAAGAGTGTAGAGACGTGACTCGCAGTCTCCGCTGTGCATCCAAGTCACGCGAGGAGTTCTATACAACCCCTGCTTCTGAGCCCCCTAGAGCAGTGGTTCTCAGCCTTCCTAATGTCACGACCCTTTAATACAGTTCCTCATGTTGTGACCCAATCATAAAATTATTTTTGTTGCTACTTCATAACTGTAATGTTGCTACTGTTATGAATCATGATGTAAATATCTGATATACAGGATGGTCTTAGGCGACCCCTGTGAAAGGGTTGTTCGACCGCCAAAGGGCTCACGATCCACAGGTTGAGAACCACTGCCCTAGAGCTTTTGCATCAGGTGGTGGGTGAGGCTGGGAGTGGTGTCTGGCCAAACCCCTCACAGGCTCCAGGGGCAGCCACAGTGAGAATCGTTGACCTAAAGTAGTGGTTCCCAGGGTGCAGTCACCAGGGACTTTGTTAGAGTGGAGATGCTCGGTGAATAGATGACTACATTGCGGCATAGCCAATGGATGGAATATTACTTAGCAATGAAAAGGGAATGAAGTACGATACAGGAATAGACCCACAAACAGCTCACTAACTGAAAGCAGGTGGGTGCACACGAGTCCATAGACGTGGCTCAACAGCAGGCACCCTGCAGAGGCAGAGAGCAGGCAAGTGGCTGCAGGCGCAGGGGCTGGCGCTGAAGCAGACACAGGACGCCTGGATGTGGCGGCAGTGACCTAGCACAGGAGGGTGGTGCTGGCGGTACCGGTAGGTCACGTTACTAAGGTTGAATTTTATGTAAATATATCTCCACGAGGCTGTTACATAAGAGGAGTGCAAATCCCCTGGCTGCACCCAGGCTGCTGACCTGGAGCTCAGGGGCCACAATGCGTGTTTAGGAAGCTGGCCCCTGGCTGAGAGCACCACATTGAGACCCGGGCCAGAGAGGGAGGGCTGGAGAGCTGCCTGCTACCGGCAGGAGGTCCTGGCAGAACCCAGGAACCGCTCTGGGGAGCTGGCGGAGGAGGGCACCGTGGAGAGGGAGGGGGAGCCGGCATCGCACACGTCAGCACCGTGATGGCTTGTCTCAAGGAAACCTCCAAGGAAAAGTTATTTGCGTTTTCTCACCCTCAGTACTTAAATAATAAATGGAATAAAAATACATACCCCTCAGGGTGGCTGTAAAGATAAAATTAGAGAACAGATATGAAATCTCGTCACAGTAATAAATCCATATCAGGCACTGGGCCCTGTACATGGAGGAGAATAGATGTGGCCCACTCCGAGCACACAGACCGCCGCAGTGCAGCCTCTCGGAGAGGCGCCGGGGACAGCCTGGGCCTGGGAGACGTCGCTACTGGATTTAGGGTGTTATTATGTCAGCAAATGCAAATTCTTCCAGACTCCCTCTAGCCTCTGGGCTGGCTTTTTAGCTGCTTATTCGAAGTCATGCACACCTGCTGCTTGGGGAAGGTTCAGGACAGGCCTGGTCCAGGCGCACCCTCGTTGCTTTCGCAGGAGCCGGGGCGGCATCTTCACTGAGGAGTGCCACCTTGAAAGGGCTCCCATCCTGACCTTGGGGCCAAGGCGTTGCTCTCAGACCAGGTCAGTGGCTGGACGTCTCAAGACAAGAATACACCTTTGTCCCCAAAGCTGTCTGCCAGGTGCTGGGAGAGTTTCAGTTCGGCCTCAACGAGACAACAAGAAGCCAAGAGAATTAGCCCTCAGTTAGGGTGGCACCGACCATTATAGCGACGGGAGCTCGTGTCAGGACAGAGCCCACCCACCCTTGGTCACCCCTGACAATGCCGCGTGAGTGCGACAAGCAGCTCTGCAGAGGGTCCCGCTGAACTGCAGGCCCAGGCATTTATAAGAGGAGCACTGGGACAAAGGGGAAAGGCAAGGAGGGCTGTGCTGTGGGCAGGCCACCAGGGCAGGGCGACCGGACCGCAGGCTTGTGTGGTCGCAGCCTCGTAGCAGCCACAGAGGCGGGGCTCTCTTCTTCCCGGAGTCGCCAGTGCCCGGAAGGCAGGTCGTTCGCCAGGCTCTGTCTTCCAGACGCCCAGCTAGTCGAGGGCATAGTTAGTGATTCGAAGGGAAAGGACTTCACCCCAGATGTAGGGCTTGTCCCATGGACCCCTCCGGGTGAACTTCTTTCAGGAAGGCCTGTGTCTTGCTCGCTGACGTGTCCTACCCAGAACGCTGTGCACATAGCAGGATTTATTAACAGCTAATAACCAAACAGCTCCTGGGAGGCGGAGGGGCGCTGTTAGCCGGGTTTATCGGGAGTGACGATGAAACTGGGGCAGATCATGCATTTTAAACTCCAAAGCCTACGCTCCGCGTGGGCCTCTGTGCTGCTTACAGCTGTGCACGGGCAGCAGGAGGGCGCACTGGGACCCCACCCGCCAGCGGCTCCCAGTTCTGTGTGGTCCAGCCTAGAGGCTTACAACAGCGGCAGGAAAGCAAGCCCGCACCTTGCCAGCTGCTTTCTGGGGAGTCCTGGTGGACGGGGCCAAATCTACTCTCTGAATCCTCCCAGGCCAGTTCTTCCCATAAGCTCTTTAGACAGCCGGCTCATCCTGTCCATCGCAGCCCAAATCCCTGGTACAACAGTGAGGAATTGCTTGGAATTCCAATTAGGGCAAGTCTTACCAAGCCTTTCCCATGATTGCATAAGCTGCTTTCTGCACTAAAAGGCTCTCCTCAATTAGCTCTTCTCGCTAGTCTGTGGACATGCAGTGCTTTACCATGACCTGCGAATTCACAAGCAAGGAAATAAAGTGTAGATAAGCACTGTGTACGCTCCGTCATCAAATCAGAGCAGCATCCTACTGCCCTGGCGGCCACGGCTGCTTCTTACATCAAAAAAGAAGGCGCCTCACAGGAGAGGCTGAGAAGGTTCAGTCTTCTGGGGTCTTTGGGATAAACAAAGGCCTCTTCTGGGGCTGCCTCTCAGGGGCACGTGATGGAATCGGGGCACAGCCCTGCGCACCTGCTTTAGCCAGGAGCCGAGCAGGAGGGGGCTGGCGCTCTTGCCCCTGTTTCTTGCCCGCAGGGAATGCACAGAGGGGCTGTGGCATGAGCGGATGGACGGTGGTGGCCCTGTTTGCATCCTGGCTCTGACACTGACGGCCGAAGCCCACCTGCGAGGGTTCCGTGCTGTGGAGCCCTCTTACTGGGGTGGACCTGTCTGTGCCTGCTCCGCTCTGCCAGGCTCCGGCCACGCTCGTGGCTGCAGAGGCCGGTCTCCTTCAGTGAAGCTACCTGGAGAAAGGAGGCGTGGCTCTCCCGCCAGCTTCACCCGTTGGTGCAACACAAAATTCCAGCAGGTGGAGTCACCCACGGAGCATGTGGCACACGTCCCTGCCTCCATGGGCTTTGCGTCTCTCTGCTGTTCGTTTCTCTCTCCACCACCTAGTTCGTCTCAGTGAGGCTTGTTTTTGTTCCCATTGCTGTCGTTTTTAACCAAACTCCCAAGCATCTACTGCCAATCCCCAAGTTAACATTTTTCTCAAACTTTGCAAAGTCTCCCTCCTCTTACTGTAGTTGTCGCTCCAGATTCACTCCAACTCCAGTCCCCTGGGTGAGAGCCATGGTCCCCTGGACATAGATGCTTCTCTGGGTAGGAGAGCCAAGGTGGCACCCCGGGTTTGGAATTAAACACGATTCCTGGGGACCAGGGTCTGGGGGTGCGTGGAGGTGCCCACAGTCGCCGTGCTGCTGCGGAGGAGGGGGGCCTCTCCAGTCGGCCTACCAGCAGACGAGGCTTGAGCGGCCAGGAGAACGCTCTGATAAAGTCAGCACCAGACCCACAGATGTATCTTCCCCCAACGTATCTGCTTTCTCTCTGCAGCTCAGATCCTGGGCTTGAGAGGCAGGGTCCTCATTATCAGTGTTTGTGGCTCACCAAGCAGCAAGAGCAGGCGAGTGAACACAGAGTTGAGCTGTTATAGTCGCATCTGTTTCTCGAGAGAGCACAGAAGGGCAGCCTCCGCTCGGGGGAAGGCACCCCGACAGTATTTCTAATTGCTTTTATTGAAAAGGACAAAAAGAAACAACTCCAGCAAATGAAGTGAGGGCTTCGGGGACTAGCGTCAGCCCCCCAAGAAGCTGCTGCAGTGCTGACGCCAGGGCTCTGCCTCCACCTCCTTCTGGAGCCCTTTGCCTCCCCATCCCCGCGGCGCGCTGTCAGGTCACGCCAGGTCTCCTCCTTGTCCCAGAAGGGCTGTCACAGCAGCCTCTCGTCTTGTCAGCCTTCCCGGTCCCCCAGCGTCATGAAGCACTTAGAACAAGCTTTCTAAAATACAAAACTGACCATGCCGGCCCTGGATGAAATCCCATCGTGGCTCCCGTCTCCCCTTCAGGATGAGACCCTGTGCCACATCGAGGAGCTGAGAGGTGAGTGCGGTGCCCTCAGCAGGAGGCCAGCATCCACTGAGCTGGCATGGCCCCCCTGGACCGCCTCCTGTCTGTGACCGCTTCCCCATGGGAGGGCGCCCTCCCCATCAGGGCTTCTGAGAACTGTCACGACTTGGCACGTGTTTTGAGGGGATTAATCGATCCCACCACGGCTTGTGGAGACCTGCTTTAGGCCACGCATGTTCCAGGCACCAGAAGCTCAGCCATAAGCCCGGGAGGTTTCAGTGGCCTCGTGGAGCTCATCTGGACAATGAGGGAAGGCAATGCCCTATTAGCATCCAGGAAGGCCTCCCCGCTGAGCAGAGACCTGAGAAATGTGGGGAGATGCCTCTTACAGATGCTGAGGAAAGAGCACCCTTTCTCGGCCCCCTCACACAGAGGGACAAGCCAGGTCCTCCCTGAGGGGAGCCCTGCCTCAGGGTTCAGGGATTCGGGAGGGACCTGGCTGGAGGAGAGAGGCCATGGAGTGAGTGGTTAGTCAGAGAGGAGGACAGGAGTCTGTGGACAAAGGCTAAGGGTTTGTACTTTACTCACAGGAAGATGGAAAGCGCCCGGAGGGTCTGAAGCAAGGGAGTAACATGACCTGACTTGGGTTCTCAAAGGACTGGGCCGGTCGCTGTATGGAGATCCAGGAGGGGGTTCGGGCAGGGAATGGAAGCGCAATTGGGAGACTAAGGGATGAAGATAGAGAACTGGGATCTGGGCACATTTTGAAGGCGATGCTAAGTAGGTGTGCTTGTGGATTGGATGAGTGGTAGAGGGAAAGAAAGGTTAGGAAACAAGGAAGAATGGCTACAAAAGTCTTGGCCTGGGTAATTACCATAATGGAATGAGCAACAATAGAGATGGTGAATATTCAGAGACCAGAGGGGATAGTTCCCTTCTCCACCCACCAGCCTTCCCTGCACTGCCACCTCTTTGAGCTACTCTACCTGTGAGGGAGTTATTCATCTACAGCTCAAATCTAGGTTCTTGGCGCTTCCACATGTTGGTCCCATTTCAAATCCTGGAACATAAGTCATGAAAGTTACCGTCTACTGCCAATGGTGTATCCCTCACATGGTTTCCCTTTAGACCAGGACTAGCGTCCTCAGTCTTGTCACCTTTGTCACCCCCTTCAGCTCTTTGTACACTGGCTACTTCCCTTTGAATATTTCTGGTTTGTCTATATTCCCTTTAAAACTGGTTTCAGAGGGAACAGAAGCGACCAGGTGGAGTTGAAAAGAGAATCCTAGACTCACCTCTCATTCTAGTCTAGAGTCTTTGCTCTTCTTTTCTGCAATCAGGAACCACGTTCCCATGATCACAGCTTGTTTCCTTTGCTGCAGACTCTGCCCACTGAGGCACTGCCAGGACTCCCAACCCACAGGTTGCTCTTGTCCCTCCGCCTCAGCCCTTTCTCCACACCGGCTGCTGGGCCAACCACAGCCTCGGTGCTCCCAAAGGTTCTACCAAGTTGGAATGAAAACTAAACTCTTTGTCCAGTCCCAAGTCTCTGAGCACATTGCATAGCCTCTTGTAACACACCCAGCCACTGCCTCCTCAAGACTCAGCAACTACAACTTACATGGCCTCCACACTTTCCCCCAGGACCTCCCCTGGCTGATTTAATCTCATTTCCAGTATTCATCTCTGCTGTTGCCTCCTTAGAACACCACATCGCCCGGCCACGTTAGCTGCAGAAATGCAGTTATTCCCTGTGCTGCCATTGCTACTATGCACATGTGTGACTGGCTAGCCTGTGAGTCTGTTTACAGGCTACCTTGCACTGAAATGACATCCCACCAGGGCAAGGATGTTTCTGTCTTGCTACGTGCTGCAGCACCAGCTTCCATAATGCCTGGCAACTGGACAAGAGGCCATGCAGGGCACATTAGTGTGTAATTATAAATGCCAAAGACAGCCCTGGCCAGTTTTCCTCAGTGGATAGAGCGTTGGCCTGTGGTCCGAAGGGTCCCAGGTTTGATTCCCGTCAAGGGCACATGCCTGGGTTGCGGGCTGAATCCCCAGTGGGGGACGTGCAGGAGGCAGCCAATCAATGATCCTCTCTCGTCATTGATGTTTTTTTATCTCTTTCTTCCTCTCAGAAATCAACAAAAATATATTTAAAAAGTAAATAAATAAAATAAATGCCAAAGACGTGAAGAAGTGAAAACCCACCGAAGTCTCCGGATAAGCTGCTGCTACGATGTTGATGTGAATCCATCTGAAATTTAACACGATTCTTCTCTCATGAAGATGAACTCACGCTGAATGTAATGTTTTATACATTTTTAAATGTAGCACTAGTTTGTGATCATCATGCAATGAAACAACATACTGGTAATCATGTAATTTTATTAATATACACATCATATTTTATATATTATAAATAATATACATATGTGATAGTATTCTTAATGGCTGGCTGCCTTTGCCATATAACATTCATTTACTATAAATTAAAGTATAAAATCTATTTTTAATATTTAATCTCCTCTCCCCTAAATTTGGAGTTTATAAATAATATTTCAGAGAGCAAACTTATCTAAGCTACATTTCTTATTTTTACCTAACATACAGAAGTAGATTAGCTCAATTACATTTTACTGATCTTTTACTTATTAATTTACAAGAGTTTTTGTTTTATTTTAAGAGTAGAGGCCTGATGCATGAAATTCGTGCAAAGGGCTTAGCCCTTGCAACCCCAGCTTCATCTGGAAGGTCATCTGGAAGGACTTCCAAAGGTTGTTCAGCTGTCCAGTCTAATTAGCATATTACACTTTTATTATTATAGACTAGAGGCCCAATGCACAAAAGTCTTGCAAGAGTAGGCCTTCCTTTGCCCAGCTGCCGGCACCAGCTTCCTTCTGACACCTGAGACCCAGGCTTTCCTCCACCCCTGGCTTCATCTGCAAGGACATACGGAATGACATCCGGTCTAATTAACATATTGCCCTTTTATTATTTTAGACTAGAGGCCCGGTGCACAAAAATTTGTGCACTCAAGGGGGGAGAGAGGGGGGGTCCCTTAGCCCGGCCTGTGCCCTCTCACAGTCTGGGACCCCTCAGGAGATAACGACCTGCTGGCTTAGGCCTGCTCCCAGGTGGCAGAGGGCAGGCCCAATCCCTAGGTGCAGCCCCTGGTCAGGCTCAGAGCAGGGCCGATTGGGGAGTTGGGGCGCCGCCCCCTGTCATTCACAGAGCAGGGGGGATCGGGAGGTTGTGATGCCACCCTCAGTCACGCTCAGGGTAGGGCTGATTGGGGGGTTGGGGCACCGCCCCCTGTCACACTCAAGGCAGGGTCAATGGGGAGGTTGCAGCGCCACCCCCTGTCACGCACAGAGCAGGGCCAATCAGGGGGTTGGGGCGCTGCCCCCTGTCACTCACAGAGCAGGGCCCATCATAGGGGTTGGGGCTCCATACCCTGTCATGCACAGAGCAGGGTCGATCAGGGGGTTGAAGAGTTCCCCCCTGTCACACACAGAGTAGGGCCGATAGGGGAGTTGGGTCACCACCCCCTGTCACACACTGAGCAGGGCGGATCAGGGGGTTGGGGTGCCACACCCTGTCACACTCAGGGCAGGGCTGATGGGGAGGTTATGGCTCTACCCTGTCACACACAGAGTAGGGCCCGTGGGGGGCTGTTGGGGCATCGCCCTCTATCACCCACGGAGCAGGGCCAATCAGGGGGTTGGGGTGCCCCACTGTCACACTCAGGGCAGAGCCGATGGGGAGGTTATGGCTCTACCCTATCACACACAGAGCAGGGCCCGTGGGGGAGGGGGGTTGGGGCACCACACCCTGTCACACACAGAGCAGGGCCGATCAGGGGGTTGGGGCACCGTATCCTGTCACACACAGAGCCGCAGGGCGATCAGGGGGTTGGGGAGCTCCCCCCATCAGGCACAGAGCAGGGCTGATCAGGGGGCTTGGGTGCCTTCCCCTGTCCCGAACAGAGCAGGGCTGATAGGGAGGTTGTGGCCCCACCCCTACCACACACAGAGCCCCAGGGTGATCAGGGGGTTTGGGCACTGCCCCCTGTCATGCTGATCCCGGTGCCAGGAGGTCTTGGGGCTCCGCTTATCCTGGTGCTGGGAGGCATATTACCCTTTTACTATATAGGATAGAGGCCTGGTGCACGGGTTGGGGCCGGCTGGTTTGCCCTGAAGGGTGTCCTGGATCAGGGTGTGGGACCCCACTGGAGTGCCTGGCCAGCCTGGGTGAGGGGATGATGGCTGTTTGCAGCTGGTCACACACCCTTCAGGGTGGGGGTCCCCACTGGGGTGCCTAGCCAGTCTGGGTGAGGGGCTGAGGGCTGTTTTCAGGCTGGCGGGAGACTGAAGCTCCCAACCGCTCCTTTTCTTCTTTTTTTTTATTCTGGGCCAGCTTTAGCTCTGAGGCTCCAGCTCTTAGGCCTCCGCTGCTGAAAGCAGGTTTCTGGCATTTGTTTACCTTCTGTATTTGAACCAATATTGCGATCCTGCTGGCTGAAGTCCGGCGGACTAAAGCAGGTTTCTGAGGTTTTGTTTAGCTTCTATATTTGTAACATAGTTGCTTAGAGTTGCAGCTCAGAGGCCTGCAGTGGCAGGCGGGGAACGTTGGAGTCCTCTGTCACTGAAGCAAGCAAGCCTCATGTTCACTTCCAGCTGCCTGGCTGCCGGCTGCCATCTTGGCTGGCAGTTAATTTGCATATTGCCCTGATTAGCCAATGGGAAGGGTAGCGGTCGTACGCTAATTACCATGTTTCTCTTTTATTAGATAGGATTAAAGACACAGATTCTTTCCTATCTTATATGTTTTCTGCTTTCTTCTTTAATTGATTTATAGTGCATATCTTCCTATTTTACTTTTCTATTTTTATTTAGTAAAATCTATTAAAGATATTTTTTATGGTTTCTGTCTAATGTTATTCTTATAGGGTTTCCCCAGAATGATATTTCACACGTGTTGGCTATTATTTAATTGCATCCATGCCTTTATTTATCACTTACCTCATAATACATCAGAAAATTTTGGTGTATATTGTGGAGTGAACATCTAAATTATGCTTTTCTCTAGTGCTTAATTTTAAAAATAAGCAAACTTTCCTTCCTGTTACTAAAAAAATTTCTTTATCATATGTATTATCTAAATGCTTTGTTGAAAGTTTTGGGATTTCCTTTCATTGTTTGTGATTGTCTTTTCCTGTAATGGTTAGGACATATATTTATTATCATTATGCATCATGGGTTCTGAGAAATGCATCATTGGGCAATTTCCTTGATGTGTGAATACACAGAGTGCACGATATGCACCTGGATGCATAGCTCACTGCACACTTAGGCTGCATGACACACCATCTGCCTATATGTTAGAGCATAGGCTAAAATCCTGAACAGGATGATACTGTGCAAAGCAACATAAGATTAAATTAAGCACAAGAGAAAAAGATGTGAGCAAGAGACATGGTAGCCCCAACGATGTGTCTCAGTGGTTGAGTGTTGACCCAGGAACCAAGAGGTCACCCATTCCGTTCCAGGTCAGGGAACAGCCTGGATTGTGGGCTCAATCCCCAGTAGGAGGCAGCCAATCAATGATGTTTCTCTCTCATCGATGTTTCTACCTCTCTATCACTCTCCCTCTCTCTCTAAAATTCAATTTAGAATATATTTTTTAAAGGGACCCAGTAAACATGGGATGTATGAGGCTGCTGCCGGTGTAACCTGGCATACTCTTCTATAGAAAACTTCTTTTGTAAGTAGAAAGAGTGCACTCTAAAATAATGATGAAAGTGTCGTGAACACAGACATCAGTAACCATCGTTTATTACCATCACAAAACATGTACTGTATGGAATCGCACACATACACTCTCAGACACTGGCCACAGGGGTTTGTCCACACCAGCATCACCACAGCATGGCGCTGTGCTATGGCGTTGTGGTACGAGGTGGTCACTAATCCATAGGCCTTTTTTATCCCCATGCTAATCGATGGGACCACCGTCACACAAGCAGTCAGTTGTTAACAAAAACGTCTTCGTGCAGAGCATGACTGTACTTAATGAACCCATTAAAGCACATATGATAGTTCAACTCTGGGAGTTGGGCAAGTTGCTGAATCACTCTGAGCTTCAGTATTCTTATTTGTGAAATGAAGATAGTGTCTCCCTCAGGGGCTAGCTATGAGGTCACATTACATAAGGCATACAAAGTATTCATTTTCTTCAGTAAGAATTTGTTTTTGCTTGAAAGAATCCTGCAGACAACTTACTAAAATTTTGATAATATATCTGATTTGAAAAGAAATTTGAAAAAACATTTTCCAAATGGCTAATTATGGTTTGCAGGATACATTTTAAATGTAATTAGATGTAAACTAGCTTCCTGAGATTATTTTACTACTAGAGGCCCGATGCATGAAATTCATACTAAGGCCTTGGCCCTCACAGCTCCGGCCGGCCTTGAAGCCCAGCTTCATCTGGAAGGTCGTCTGGAAGGTCGTTCGGCTGTTTGGTCTAATTAGCATATTAGCTCTTTATTATATAGGATTTCTAAATTTGTTCTTTTGATTTGCCAGGCAGTCGCTGCCTGTTCCTTTTTGTCTTCCTCTGTGCGTCCTTTCTGTTTGTCCTGGCTGCTCATATGGCCATGGCAATGCTGAGGGCCAGCAGTGCACCCGGGAGCCTGGGGGCTCTAGCTGCAGTGTTGCTAGTACATCACTTACACATAATGCAGGCAGGGTATTGATTTCAAATTGAGGACTTACTCTTATCTTCCTAGTGGTTTACTTTAAAATAATATAGTTGATCCCCTATATAACTGAAATCACATGATATTTGTCCTTGTCTGACTGACTTATGTTACTTGGCATAATACCTTCTAGAGCAATGGGTAAGATTTCCTTCTTTTTTACAGTAATATTTCATTGTGTAAATGTACCACAGCTTTTTTATTCACTCATCTACTGATGGGCACTTGGGCCACTTCCAAATCTTGACCACACAATACGATATACAGATAATGTATTATAGAATTGAAACCTATATAATTTTATTAACCAATGTAACCCCAATAGATTCAATAAAAATATTTCTAAAAGAAGAAAATAATAAAAAATAAAACAATATATTTGATGCAAGTCTTCATCAAATACCTTTTGAGCTTATCTTTCTGATAATCATATTGGGCTTGTTTCCTGTTTAAAAATGACATATTCAAGGATTTTCAATTTTTGGGGAGTGTTTACACTTGCATCTGTAGCACATTATTTTTAACATTTTGAAATATTTTGTCTGTGTCTGTACACACATATTATTAGTGAAATTGAGTTATATGGTTCTTTTGGTCCTTTTCTTCAAGGTTTGCATCAATTTTATGCTATATATGTATATTTGAGAAGTTTGCATTAATTCCTTATATTTTGACAGTTTAACATTAATAAAATTCTTTCAAAGAGTTATTTGGCTTGAACATTTATATTGGAGGAAGTTATATGACACATTTTATTATTTTCTAACACAGCTAATGGCTTATTTCCCTCTTCCAACTCTTCTTGAATAATGTTGGTAATTTACATTTTTCTAGAAAGTCATGCATTTATCAGTGAACTGCTTGTTATTAAGCTCATAATGACAAATTAGATCTCATTGAATTACTTCAGTCATTCACATGTCTGTGTATAGTCCTACTTTGCATGCAAAATGTTAGACATGGTTTTGTTTTTATTTTTGCCATGTTTAATGCTATCAGAAACATATTTATTTTATTGCTCTTTTCTAAGAATCAAGTCTTTGATGATTTCTCAATTTTATTGCAACTTATTCTAATTCATTAAATTTTGTTTATATTTTTATTAAGTGTTTTTCAGTCCTTTGCTAGGAAGTCTTCATAATTCTTTGCTTTTAGAATTGAATGTAAGTAAATTGTATTGTTTTTTACTTTTAATTATAAATTGTATAAGTGTATAAATTTTCTTTATTATAGCTTTGTGTGAGATGATCTGAACTGTGATGACAGGTTGATTCTAAATAATTTTGAAAAAAATGTAAAGTTAATTTTGTTCTCTGCTTCAATCAAAATTAAAAATTAGAAAATAAATTAAGCAAAAGCTTAATTATTTATTCTTTGGTTTTAAAAGTACTGTTTTTATAACTGTTAAGTGGCTGTTTTGTCAAAGGTTGGTATTTAGCATTAAGTATTTGGTTTGTTTGCATTATAAGTGGTCAGTGTGATAAATAGAAATTCTATTCCAAGTCAGTGAGATTCTCTCTTTTTCTATTGAGTATTATCTCTGTATGTACACATCACATTGGCATCAAAAAGGGTATTTTCTATAAGAATTTTTAAAAGTATATATTTGATATATATACCTATAAGGAAATATTAATTAATGAAGTTCTCCAGATCATGTTTTAAAGTTTTGTCTTCTTAGTGTTTCAAAGGCTGAAATTTGTGTTATGAACGCTAATGATTATGGTATTGTCAATTTCACCTTGGGTTTCTAACAGCTTTTCATTTACTAGTATATTGTTCAATGTTTTATTATTCATTTAGTGAATGTTACATCTTCACTGTGGACTTTTGATAACACTCTTGGCACCCTTTTATACCTTTGCCCTTTCATGCTCTTTTGGCTGTTATTAATTTTGCTTCATCTGCGTTCTGCACTTTTATTTGACTAATCTATCGCTGCTCTTCTCTTTGGTAATTTTTCCCCAGCTTTACTGAGGTGTAAAAGACAAATAAAATTGTAAGATATTTATAGCGTCCAACATGATGATTATGCATCATGAGATAAATATACACTGAGAAAGGATTCTCCCCTTCAGGTTAATCAGCACATCCATCAATGGACATTTTTACTTTTGCTATTGGCAAGAGCGTTTAATTATTATTCTCTTAGGAAGTTTTAATTACGAAATACAGTGTTAGCAACTATAGTCACCCTGTTATACATCACATCCTCAGACCTCACTCCTCTTATAACTGAGGTTTGTGTCTTTTACCAACCTCTTCCCGTTTTCCCCGTCCCAGCCCGGCAGCCACTGCGTTACTCTCTGTTTCCTTAGGCTTTTGCTCCAGGCCTGTCAGTTTGCAAACAGCTCGTACTGTAGTTTGCTTTCGCTTTGCGACCCTGAGACATTACTCTTTAATAATTTGCATTATTTCTATAGCCGGTATGTTTTGGCTTATTTCAATTCTTTTACAGTTTCTTAATGTCACTTTTGTTTTTCATTTTTGATTGTTTTCCCTCTAAGTGGTTAGGAAGTTGGAGCTTTTATAGGTCAATTAAAACTGTGCTGAAACATTCCATTCAATTCAATAAAAATGAAGTTTTCCAGGTAGCAGGGGAAGCCGGTCTGGGAAGGTGGCATGGCCCAGGGCCTTCCCTCCAGGAGCCCCTGACCACCCCACGGTCACCAGAAGCCCCTCGCAGAACCAGGAGGAAGATGCCCGCTCAGCTCCCCTCCCTCCCCCCCACTCCCTGCTGCTGCATGTGCCTGGCAGTAGGCCTTCGTTACTTTAACTTCTTATTTTCAAAAACCTGAATACAAGTTACATACACTGAACATCGGCATACTCTTTCCCTAAAATAATCAAGGGGTGACATTTTCCACATGCACTGCGTGTGTGCATGCGTGTGCGTGCGTGAGTGCCGGACCATTTGATACGTGGTGTTTTAATGACCATACATCCCTAAAGTTCAAATGTCCTAAGAACAAGAATGTTATTTTTCATATAGCCACAAAGCAACTGACAACAAATGGAAATTTAGTATTGAGCAATTGTTATTACAAAACATACAACCCATTGTGGAATGTTACAAACTTCCCAATAAAGTCTTTAAAACCAAATAAGATGTTTTCTTCTGGTGGGTACCACCTTAGCTAACGGACCAAACCACCCTAGGTGTTCTCATCACAGGGAGAATTTTTCCCCCTTTTTTCTTTTCTTTTAATTAGATCTACCTGAAGAGGATGGATGTTAGCTGAACCGATTGTGGTAATAATGTTACAATACATGTAAGCCAAGCTATCATGCTGTATACCTTAACTTATACAGTGATATATGCCAGTTATTTCTCAATGAAACTAAAATAATTAGAAGAATAAAAGGACAGTCCACATGTGCTTTGATGCTGTCACTGAAAAGGATGCCTCGCCATGCCGGCAGCGGCACTCCTGCCTAAAACCTCGGCCTGCGCCAGGCACCGGAGGCAGCAGACAAAGCAAGGGGAGAGCGCATCTGCAAAACAGCGGCCCACGGCCTCCAAGGTCGAAAACACGGAGAACAGACCAGGAGCTGGTCCAGAATAAAGGGCGCTAGGGGCCTGACAACTGAGTGCGTCCATCCCCTGGCAAGCCTGGAGCGGGGCCTCTAAGGCGGGCCGGCAGGGGTGTCTGTAGAGACAGATAGTGCGTATTCCAGGCTTCACGGACCATACGTTCTCTGTTGCAACCTCTCAGCCCTGTGGTTGTAAAGTGGAAGCAGCCACGGACACATGTAAACAATGTGCACGTTTGTTCCAATAAAACTTAACTTATGAAAACAGGAGGGGGGGATGTGTTTGAAACCCTCTCCAAAGGCATTATCGGGACGACTGGAAAAATGTGAACATGAACAGAAGGTTAGATAATTTTATTTATCAGTGTAAATTTTCTAAAATTGATAACTGTGTGCTAGTTCTGTAAGAAAATGTCCTTCTTAGGAGCTATAGACACAAATATAGAGAGAAAATTATAGATAGATGATAGATAGATAGATAGATGATAGATTATAGATATAAATATAGACATATGATAGATAATAGATAGATGATAAATAGATAGGTGATAGATGATAGAAAGATAGATAGATAGATGATAGATAATAGATATAGATATATGATAGATAGATAGATAGATAATAAGTAGGTAGATAGATAGATAGATAGATGATAGATAGGTGAGAGATAGATAGATGATATATAGGTAGATAGATAGATGATAGATTTAGATATAGATATAGATAGATGATAGATAGATAGATAGATAGATATAGATGATAGATAGATAATAGATAGATGATAAATAGATAGGTGATAGATGATAGATAGAAAGATAGATAGGTATATAGATACATAGATAGATAGATAGATAGATAGATAGATAGATAGATAATAGATAGATAATAGATAGATGATAAATAGATAGATGATAGATAGAAAGATAGATAGATAGGTAGGTAGATAGATAGATAGATAGATAGATAGATAGATAGATAGATAATAGATAGATAGATAATAGATAGATGATAAATAGATAGGTGATAGATGATAGATAGAAAGATAGACAGATAGATAGATAGATAGAGAGATAGATAGAAAGATAGACAGATAGATAGATAGATAGAGAGATAGATAGATAGATAGATAATAGAAAGATCTCTATTTTTCTTTTTCTGGCCCAGGCTCTAACCAAGGACCATGCCTTACATTTAGTCTTCTTTAATGGGGAATGGTTTCTCCTCTTTTCTTTCAGGATTTTGGCATTTTGAAGAGTCAAACTGTTTTTGTTTGTTAGTTGGCTGGTTTGTTTTGTAGACGATCCCTCAATTTGTGCTGTCTCAGGATGAGATTCATGCTCTGCATTATTTTATAGAACTACAGAAGCAATATTCTCTCCCATTCAGCACAGCACTTCGGAGGCACATAATGCCGATTTCCTTCATTATCGGTGAGGTTCGCACTGGTCACATGGTAAACATAGGGTTTTCCATTTTCTCCTGCTATAAAGGAGACCTGGGTCATCATTCTTGATTGTATTTCCCTATCTCTTTAAACAGCCTTCACGGTGAGATCTGATCTCTTCCTCTGTTCATAGCAGTGCATTTTACACACTTACCATAGGAACCACATGCCTTGTACTGGTAACCTTGGAAATCAATAGATGCTCATGGAATCTCCTAAGAGCCAATATTTGTTTTCCACATTTAAATTCTTTCCATTATATTTGCAAGCAACAGTAAAACACAGAGGCTGTGCCCCAGTCCTGTGGGCGGGCCCCTTGCAGAGGCTGAGAGCTTAAGGACACTCTTCCAGGCAAAGGCCATAGTAAATGCAAAGTGACTGAAGTAGCTGCCGCGGTGGGTGTGGGAGGCTGGGACCCAGGGGCCTCTCGGGCTCTATGATTAGGTTACTATAGCTGAGAGGTTTTATTAAAGTTATACATTATAATAACCTGGATTGTTTAAAAATGAATCTGAGTCTTAATATATTGATGTAGCAGTGATACCACTAATAAGTGTTCAAAGAAACTAAAAATACCAAGTTTAAGGCTTTGAATGTTCCGAAGGATACTGAGAACTGGAAAGGCCTGGTTTTGGCTGTGAATGTGACCCACATCTCGGCTGAGCTGCACGTTTCTCCGGCACTGGCCAGAAAGCCGAGAGCCAGGGGGTGTCACCTGGGTGGACCTCGCCAGGCACGTCCATCATCAGGCCACTGTCCAGCATGGCGATGGGCGTACTGTGGGCTGCATGTGAAATGAGTAAATTAATAAGTGAATTAAAAGAAGAGAAGGAGTGGAAGTCGGAATCCAAACCCAGCGTGGGACTCCTCATTCCGATAGCACCTCCCGGAAAAGAAGGCAGCCTGCCTGCCCCATGGGGGCAGTGCCGCCCACAGAGCCAGGGGAGCCTCTCCCCAGGCCACCTAGAGGCCAGAATGGAACCGCCTTCCAGCTCCTTTGCCTCGGTGGGTGGGGCCTTACTGTACATTTTGGCTTTGAAAACAAATCTATCCAGATGAGGGGAGGGGAGTCAACTGCTGAAAGAGAGTAAATGCAGAAGCCAGTGCCGCCCGTTGACTACGGAAGAGCGTCGTAGGAGGAGGTTTGTCAGGGTGGTCGGTGGTCCCTGTCTGGCTCTGGTCCCCAGCGGGGGATCACCATTCTCTGTGGTGAGTGGAGGACACCGATTTATCTCTCTTTGCAAAGGCTGCACTTCACTGGGGGTGCAGAGAGCGGGCGCCCTAAGGTGGGCCCCCACCACGCCTTCACGGAAAGGGGCTCCATCCATCTGCCCAGGAGCACCCAGCAGTGTGTGTGCCCTCCAGGACGTCTGCGGGGTCATTGTCCCAGCCGCCCCCCTCCGCTCCCCGGGCAGGTGTGGGTGTGGAAGGAGGGCAGGGGCTGGGCGACGTGGCTTGTCAGGCTCTGAGGTCTGTGGGGCAGATTCGTTTTGAGCAAAACTGAACCCGAGAAGCCCAGAGCCCCTCCAGCAAGAGCCCGGAAGCCAGGGCTCCGGCCGGCCGGCGCGGCCTGGTGAGGAGGGGGCCAGAGAAGCGCGGCTGCTGCTTCGCTTCGCGGGCCAGGCACGGGCTGATGGCTGTCACCCCAGGGCGCCGTCACCCCACGTGCCCTGCTTCCTGTGCCCCCGGAGGGGAGGCCAGCCACGCCTGGGCAGCAGCTCTCACGGCGGGTCTGAGAGCAGACAGGGGCTTTGGGCAGCAGCGGGTAGTGGGCAGGGAAAGATTTCCCAGCAGGAAGCTCCTGTAGCCACGAGGTTGCGGGTCCACAGGGAGCCCGGCTGCGTTCTAGTCCTGCCTGCCCCCCCCCCCCGCCCGTAGCTCTTCTTTCTCCCCAGGGACCACCCTGCCTGGTGAAGCTGCCCTGGTCGCTACAGCCATTCTCCATGCGTGTGACCGCTGCTAACACAATTTTCCATCAGATTTAACAATACCAAGCGAGGTGGAACACTTTGACCTTGATCCCCGGTGAGTCTGTGACTGAGCCTGCACCCTACTTCTCCCCCAGGAGTGCCCACGGCAGCCACGGGGTTCCTGACCTCTCAGGTGCATCCCGGTTCACATCCACGAAAGCGCCCAATGGTTGTTTGCCAACCCAGGTCAGAGCAGGTCACCCGAGGGGCGCGCCGCCTTCCTGCGCACCGCCCGTCCCACCATCCGTCGGTCACACACTGTTTATAAAACAGCCATTCCTTGGGCACCCCTATCGCTGGGGCATCTGAAACTCCTTTTCGAAAAGCGTGCCGAGCGAGCGGGCACCAGAACCCTCAGAGGCACCTTCGCACCTGTCGCCCGAGCTAAGTTATTTCCAGCTGCCATTCTCATCTTCTTTAATAACATGGATTTCTCTTTTAAGAAAAAACAACAAAACTGTTTATAATCTGACACATTAAAATAGTTTCCCTTATTCCTAATGACACTAGCTTTGAATTTGGCAGTTTAATTATGGGCATATTTCTAAATCTGAGCAGTGCTCCCAGGACACATCGCCCTGTGGCTACATGTTTTATTCCAGGGGAAAGTCGGCTTTCTGTTTGCTCGGGCTGCTTGCTTCGCATAATGGCAATCAGGGTCCATGGGCTGGTGAAGGACACAGGTAACTCAGATAGACGGGACTCTGCCCTGAAGGGCTGGGGCACAGAAAGATGGGCATGGCCCAGCCCGGCAGGGCCAGGGGGCAGCCAGGGCGGTCCGCCGGCCTGCCCTGGAAACCACGGGCCAGGGCAGCTCTGAGGAGGGCTCCGTCCGTGTAAATCCCTTCTCACCACTCTGGGCGGGGGCATTGGCAGGCCCGGGGAGCTGTGACGGGAGCAGTGCCGCTTCCTGGGCCCGTCAAACCACAGGGAGCTCATTGGCTCGGGCTGCAGAGCTCGCTGGGGCAGGGCCTGGGGTCCCCTTCCCGCCAGGGAACTCCGGCCCCTGCAATAGCCCAGCCCAAGGGGCCGTGCACAGGAGACAGTCATGAAGCACAGAATTAATCAACGTTTCTTCAGGGAACCAAACAGTGGAGGACGGCTGGATACAAGTTTATTCCCTTTGCAAAGCCTGGTTCCCACAGGCTCTGCTGTGGAGACCAAGCAAGGCCTGGTGACCGTCCTCAGGGGCGTCACGGCCGAGAGGCTGAGATGCCCACGGCCCACCAGGCCCACGCGCGGGGTCAAGGACGGGAAGCAGGGACGCACCGAGGCCGGGCCGCGTGCACTGGCTCCCAGGCACTCTTTCAAATACCCTTTGTCACCCTTTTCAACTCACTTAATCCATACACAGTAGACAAAGATAGGTTCACAGTTGTGGGTATGCACAGCACACTTATTCTTATACTAGAGGCCTGGTGCACAGATTCATACATGGGTGGGGTCCCTCAGCCTGGCCAGCGATTGGGGCCAATTGGGGGGACGAGTGGCCGGGGAGAGGGGCTGTGGGGGGAGCCAATGGGGGTCTAGCCGGCTGGGGAGAGGGACCATGGGAGGTTGGCTGGCGGGGGGAGGGATGGTGGGAGGGTGGCCAGAAGCCCCCTCAATTGGGGCCAATTCAGGGGGCCAGCCAGCTGCAGAAGGTTGGCTGTGGGAGCTCACTGACCACCAGGGGGAAGCTCCTGCCTTGAGAATCTGCCCTCTGGTGGTCAGTGCACGTCATAGCAACTGGTTGTTGGGTCATTCAGTCATTCAGTCGCTTAGGCTTTTATATAGAGAAATATTTATTCCTTAATCATTGTATAGTGCTGGGGAAAAGTAGGTTTAGAGTTGTTTGTATGGAAGTAATGCAATAATTAATAAATAATAATACAAGAAGAAATTCTGTTTCACATTCTCACAACTGTAAACCTAAGTTTGCCCGCCCCTTGTAATGTTACTAACCCAACTAACAGGAGAGAAAACTGAAGCTCAGGAAAAGGAAATAACTTTCTCACGATTTTCTCACTGGGACTGAGGCCAGCGGCCAGAACAGTGCTCCAAACACCATCTCCAGAGGAAGAGCAGGGCAGGGAAGGGATGGCTCACAGGCAGATGGAAGGTGGACTGTGGCTGAAGGCAGTCCATTCCGTTTGGCAGAGACTGGATTTGAGGGCACAAGAACTGCCCCTGCGAAGAAGTGTGTGGCACTGACGAGGCAGGAGATTGTGACCACAGCGGAGTGTGGTGAGCCAGAACAAAGCAAGGAATGAGGCGGAACAAACACTAAGATCATGGGTGGTGATGAGTGCAGCCTACAGTCACCGCCGCCAGCGACGGCCGGGGCCAGGCCGGGCCAGCCAGCTGCCTGCAAGGCCTGGCCTGCTAACACTCAGCCAACGTGGCTCAGGGCCTGGGTGGCTCCCAGTGAAGGTTCCAGGCCTCAAGGACACAGAGGGAGCATGACTGCAGAGCTCAGAACCCAACACATGTGTGCAGAGATAAGCACAAAGCAAGCGGTCTGTCCCAGGAGGGAAGAGCAGGTGGCAGGCAGGGGGTCCTGGCAAGAGGCTGCAATGAATCCAGTGTCCAGAGTAGCCATTCCAGCAGACGCTGAGCAGACGGCAGCAGACTCTGGTCACCCAGAGTGCCTGCTCATAGGCAGCAGATGGTTGCTATTGGCTATGAGACGCACAGGTGAGGAGGCAGCTGGCACGGATGACATGGTTCACATGAGGTCCAGCAGAGTCTCCTGAAACTGGAGGAGCTGGGAAGGGTCTAGAATCCAGGTCAGTGAGTCTAAGATTCCCAAACAAGTGTCAGATGGCCTTTGTTTGTGAGGTTTCAGCCCGGGGCAGGGCAGGCAGGCTGTAGCGTCAGGGCACTGGGCAGTGTGGCTGCTGAAGGCTCTAACACCTTGTCCTGCTCTCCACTGCAAGAGGCCCTCCCAGAGGAGTGAGCCCCGCCAGTGCAAAGGGATCACACACCAGGCACAGGGCTGCTGCCAGTTCCCGTCACTGGCACTCCCCCTACATAGAGCCCCAGAAATCTTGACGTGTGAGAATGATCAACACGGACCTCCGCTCCCAAAGAGATGTTTCTTATTTTGCTGTGCTCAATCGTAAAAGGCATGTCCGGACCCTCCCCCCCCTCCACGCCATGCACATGCACTTCCTCTGCCTTTGGGAATGGGGCCTAGCACGTTTCTCCTTTCCAGGAGCACTGCCCTCCTTGTTCTACCTGCCACAGCCGATCTTCCCTGCCAGGTAGGCTCACCCTTCCACCCTCCTCCACTGAGCTGGCCTCTGCCCGCTCAGCGTTCCCTCCTCAGCCTCCTGACCTCCCTCCACGGAGGCTGTGACCACTGCCAACCCTGCCCTGCTGTGGAGGAACAGAGCGAACACCGCGGTGGGGCTGTGCTTTCAGCTGCACCGGCTCCTGCACCAGCTCTTCAACCCCCGGTCCCCTAGCCTCTGCCACTCCCCTCCCCCATCTGCTGCCTGAAATGGCCCTCCCTCTCCCCCTCACTGCTTCTGCTGCACCCTGATATTCCAGCTCCTTAGCGGCTTCCTTGGGGAAGACTCCCCTGACTCCCTAAGTAGGCACCTGCTCACCTAGGGCAAGGCCTGCACTCGGGGCAGGTGTGGCCATGCACCCAGGCATGCGGCTCACTGCATGTCCAGCTCCTCCCCAGAGCTGTGCCTTCATTCACTCATTCCCTGTGGCGCACAGCACAGGACACAAGACTGTAGATGCCCAGGGAGGACTTGAGCTGTCACTTAAATAAATGAATGTCCTCGGGGAGCCACCGTCCGGACCTCTGTGTCCACACACGCAGATGAGGTGGTGAGGATGAGCTGCCAGTGGCTGTGGTGAGGCCTCTCCAGAATGAGTCCACCCAGGGCCTCGTATGGCGCCTGCACTCGCAGCAACCCGCCCCCCCCATCCTCCTGTCTCCTTCTTCCTGATCCCAGGAGCGGCGAGGCCCCACCCTGCCTGGGCTCCAGCGCAGGTGCCCTGAGGGATGGACACAAAGTGCTGGGAGACTGAACCTGATTCAGGTGACTTATCGTGGGGGCCTGGCCACTCTCAGACCGCCCTTCTCTCGCCTGTGGAATGGGGTTAATGATAGTTACCTCACAGGGATGCATCGCTAATGCATGGAGCCCTGTGTTCGCGTGGACATTGGTCATTGTTGTTATTAATTTACCTTCATCACAGGCACCCAGTTAGTCCCCGGGGAGAGGGATGATGAGACTGGCCCGGAGCGTGCCGTTCCCCAGACACTCCACGGGGTCACGTGCAGTGGCCAGTGACCCAGCTGGACAGCCGCGCAGGAGAGGCCCTGAGCCGGGCGGCACCAGGCGGCTTCGCTGGAGGACTGCCTTTTGCTATTTGCCTTCTCAGCCCTATCAATTCAGCAACATGCATTTCCTGGGATTTGAAAATGCTTCTTGATCACATTCCCACTCATCCTTCCTGAGTATGGCTCTCTCTGAACGGGCGGAGATCGGCAGTTCATTCATCAATTCTCCAAGGACACCAGAGGATGAAGGGAAATGCTAGCGTTGCAGTTAGCTGTGTATTACTCAGAAAAGGGCCCAGAGGGGACCAGCCTGTGTTCTAGGGGACAAGAGAAAACCTCAAAGCATGAGCCAATATATGAACGAAGACTGTGCATAAAAAGAAACTGTGTTTTTAAGGAAGGAACATACACTTTTTGCCATCGGGGACAGACAGTACTCGAGTTCTTGAATGAAAGCAGGACCCCTTCATGGGAGAAGTAGTAGAGTCCGCGTGAAGGTGAGGTTCTCCCAAGAGGTTTCTCTAAACAGGACACTGCACAGAGGAAGCCCGCTCGTCCGTCCAGGGAGCCTGTCAGAAACCGCTTAGCCCCTGGCAGAGGGGCCGAGAGGGGCCTGCGCGTAAGCTGGTGCCGCACAGCCATAGGGACACAGGGAGCTGCTGAAAGAGGCTCTGAGCAAAACATAGGACAGAGCAGGGAGAGGCCGGCCAGTCCCGGGAACTCTGGAAATGCTCCCAGCGACAGCTCTGCCCTCCGCGTGGATGTACAGCAGGTGACCTCTGGGGTCTGCGACTAGAACTGGGACAGTCGGGCCTCCTCTGAGCCATCTCCCTGTGCACTCCCTGTGTGTGTGTCCGGGCGGGGGGGGGGGGGGGGGGAGGGGAGGGTGGTGACTGCTCTGCAAGCTGCATGGCCCACAGATGACAAAATGGGGTCGGAGAGAAATCTCTGAGCACTGAGCCACGCGTTAAGGAATGAGTGACGTAATCACATGCAGGTATTTTTGACGCACACTCATCGAGCTGTAACTAATGCACTTGGAGATTCTGTATATTGCTAACCATTCCTTCAACACCAAAGTAAAGAGCTGCTTGGTCCTCTTGGTCAGCTATCTCCAAAGAAAATGCCCTTCCTATTTGTGCTTTCTTCCTCTTCCCTGCCTCTGCCTTGCTCTCTCACTTTTCCATTTTCCCTGTGGCAGGCCAGATGGAGAGGGTGCAGCCTCTGGAAGTGCAGGGGCCAGAGCTCAAGCGCCTCCTGTGCCCATGCGAGTGCACAGCCTCTGGGGAGAGGCCAGCCCCTGGAGCCCAGTTCTTCCACTAGAGACCGGAGGGACGGCACCGCCCACATGCACAGGAGGAGGGGCTGTCCCAGAGGAAAACCTGTAAACCCACCCAGCACGGGGAGGCTGGGAATGAGGCTCCGTTCTCCCTCCCGTATTCCGCTGCACATTGGACGGGTGTTGGGTTTACCTCACAGTCTGGCACTGACCACAGAGAACTTTTGCCCTGCCTGCTCTCCAAGTTTGGATTTTAGCTTAGAACCTTCAGCAGCCATGTCAGAAGCTCTAGTACACGGTTCTCAACCTGTGGGTCGCGACCCCTTTGGGGGTCGAATGACCCTTTCACAGGGGTCGCCTAAGACCTTCGGAAAACACATATATAATTACATATTGTTTTTGTGATTAATCACTGTGCTTTAATTATGTTCAATTTGTAATGAAATTGGGAGTCACCACAACACAAGGAACTGTATTAAAGGGTCGCGGCATTAGGAAGGTTGAGAACCCCTGCTCTAGAGGCTGCTGTCCTCTGCTGCTGGCCCCATGCTGGCCCCAGGGCTCGGGAAGACCCGCCCTGATTTTGAGTGGGTTCCTGGAGATGGTTTGGCTTC
Organism: Myotis daubentonii; assembly: GCF_963259705.1. Classification (NCBI taxonomy): domain Eukaryota; kingdom Metazoa; phylum Chordata; class Mammalia; order Chiroptera; family Vespertilionidae; genus Myotis; species Myotis daubentonii. Next base: position 3,562,321 of record NC_081852.1, read on the forward strand.
TCTTTCTCTGGCTGCCCTGTGTTGGAAGAAGGCGTTTTGGGCTCGCTGTGGCTTTTCAAGGCAAGGGAACCACTTTCAAATTAAAGGCTCATTAAAATTGTCCTCTAGTTGACAGTCATTGATCTTGTTACAATTCCAAACATGGTCTCAGGAGATGTAACTGCCTCCTGTGTTGCCGTGGTGACAGGGACAAGGCACCCTGGTTTGGGACCTGAGCCCTCTCCTGCTCTGAGCTGAGAAGCGAGCCCTGCGTGGGCCTGTGGTGGCCGGGCTTTGGAAGTCAACGCTTGTGCTTGGCAGGGCAGCAGAGCCCGCTGGTCAGGGCCGCGTGTCCCCATAATTGAGAGTAATCATGCTGACAACGAGGGAACGTGCAGGGCACCTCATAACCGCAGCAGAGGTGCTGGAATGACGACAGCCGCCTCAGGGCCCAACAGGTGGGTGGCTCGGTAGGGACTGACCCCGCCGTGGGCCGAGAGGCTGCCACACATGAAAACCCTAACATGGAAAGCCAGGGCGATGGATCTATTTCCAGAGAAAACTATGCATGAGGAAAACGGATGAGGAGGAAGGTACAGTCAGAAAACTGCAGGTGTGGGAGCCAGAGAGGCTGTTTAAATGGCAAATCTACCACTTACCAGCTGTGACTTCACGGGCTTCTGAGTAATCTGTGTCTGCTTCCCTCTCTCTGAAATGGCTGGAAAGGCCTCTGTCTCAGAGCTGTTAGTAGAAACTGGAATGCAATGTGAACTGTCCACCACAGTCAGGCTCTCAGAGCTGCCAGTCCAGCCACGGCCATCTCTTGCACTTTCCTACTTGGTACTGACCCGTACTATCCGTCCTCCAGAGGAACGCTTCTTAAAATATAAATCAGGATGTACAACAGCTCAGAACTCTCTGGCTGCTTCTTACTACATTTGGATGAAAGTCGGGGCCCTCATCTGCCATTGTGGCTCCGCTCTTAGGGCCCTCTGCCCTCCTCTTCCCACTCCACCCTGTGGGTGCCCTCCACCCAAGACCTCCCCCTGAGTCTGCACGCACGGCAAGCTCCTTCTTCCAGAGTGGGCACTCCTGGTCACTTCTCATCGCTCATCCTCCAGCTTAAGTAGAATAACTTAGAAGAGGCCTTCCTCAATGGCTGTGTTGGTTGGACTCTTTAAACAGCCTGCGAGGTTTCAGACACAGGATCAGTTTAGAGTACATGCTTAGGAAAGGCTGTGGAGGGTGTGGGTAGGGAGGGAAGAGGAAGAGAGCGTGCGGATGTGGTCCTAGACGTGGTTTTAGGTAGCGGCTAGCTGTGGAGTGATCGATGGTTGGGGAAGGGGCACCTGGAGCATCATTAAGGTGGCCTGCCTTGAAGTAAGGCGCCAGGCCTCTGTGTCGCTGCATCCATCGGCCATCGGCTGCCTCGCAGGCACGTCCTGCGCGCCAACGCAATTCTCCTGAAAAGGCTGTCGGTTGGGCCGGGCCACAGGGTTACTCCTCAGCAGCTGCAGGAGCGCTCCCTGGCTCGGGAACAGGGGGTGCAGGCCATCGGCGCACCTGCAGCCACCGTGCCCACAGGGCCATCTGTGCTGCTGCCACAGAAACCCAGGCAACGTTTCGACTTACTTTTAGTCTCTGATATTTTTCTTGCTTAACTATTTGTTGATTTTCTGTCTCCCTGACTGAATTATAATATCTTGAGAGCAGCTATCTTGTGTGTTTTGCTCATCCATCTCTAGAGCCTAGACCAAGGCCAGTTCAGGGAGTGGATGCTCATTATTACTAACCTTTCTGAAATGGGAGGAAGTTCATGTTCAGACCTAGAACACGTCCAGAGCAAAATGCAAAGCCGGGTCTGCCCTCATCCCTCAGCTGCTCCCGTGCCACCTCCGTGCTCCTGCAGTGGATGCCCGCAGACTCCCTGTAAGCGCCCCAAAGAATCTCGCCAGGAACTGTTCTCCAAAACAGTGACAGCTGCCACCGGGAGGCAGCCACGCTCAGCACCACCACCACCGAGGTGTTCACAGAGCAGCTCTGAGGAGAGGGAAGGCTGGAAAGCTGCCCCCAGAAGCTTATCTCCACAGTGTCTTTAATACCAGGGGCCCGGTGCACAGAGCCGTGCACATTGAAAGGAAATTAATTAGAAACCAGATTCGGGGCTGACAGCGCCCCAGAAATAACATAACCCACGGCTGAAGGTGGAATCACACGGCCCGGTGAGGAATCGGGCTCCTCCTCTCTGGTTCCAGATGCATCACCCTAGAACCACTGCTGCCAAGTCACCACAGCTCAGCAGCTCCTGCATTGAGCGTCTGCCCCCTGGTGGTCAGTGCACATCATATGGACCAGCCAGTTGGACTGTTGGCTGGTCAGACGGTCACTTAGCCATAGATAGATAGATAGATAGATAGATAGATAGATAGATAGATAGATAGATAAATAGATGACTTCCCCCCAACCAGTTCATTGTTACTGAGCCAAGTTTCATGAAGGATTTTCTATAGACGAAGTTATTCTCCTCCAGATCTTGAGTGTGTATCAAAGCACAATCTGTTGTGTGTGTTGCTGTTGTTGTCTCCTCCTCCCTCGTTGTCTTTGGGGGAAAGAGATTATAACCAAATAGCAACTTGTCAGAGGATTAAGAGGATAGTGAAATGAGTACCTCCTCCTCACACTGTGTCTGTACAAATCACACATACAGAGCCCTGTTGGATGAGAATGGCTGCCAACAGCGTTTGTAGCCGCCTTTCTGAAAGTTCCAGCTTCCCAGGGACCCTGCAATCATCAATAATGCAAAGATTATCTGAGAAATTCTGGGCCACTTAATTAAGAAGCCAGGGGCCTGAGAAAACAAGGCGGTCCAGTTGCATGAATAGAGGCGTAGGCCTGCAGCTCTATGATATAAAATGAGCGCATACCTGGAGCGCTCACACAGAATCCAGCATTATGCTAAGCAGTTTCAACATTGTACCATTGGATCCTGAAGAAATTCTGTGCGAGACACAGTATGGCGAGCAGACGGCGGCACCGAGCGGATCTGCCGGGTGCCCTGCGCAGCAGGCTTGGAGGCTACTTGTTATCTCTGCCTGTCTAGATCCTGTTGCCATTTGTTATCTCTGCCTGTCTAGCTCCTGTTGCCATTTTTCTGCCAGTGACACGCTTGCCTTCAGAAACCTTTCTCCAACTCTCAGTGCATGTTGTTTGAGAGAGGCTGACCCCATCCGTGACCTACGTCCGGCTGTTCTTAATGGTTCCATTAGCCATGTCATGAGTCCAGGATGAAATGGCCCCAGCCGGGCCGGTGAGACCCAGCCCCTAGGCTTCCCGGAAATGTTAGCAAAGAAAATGCCTCCTCCTTGCGACTGCAGGTAAGATCATTGTTGCCACCTTGCCGCGGTCAGGGAGGAGCCTGGAGACAAAATGCTGACATGAAGGAAAGTGAAGGCAGCAGTCGGGGGACGCGCCCCGTGCCACAGTGTGAGGGCCTGCCCGGCGCGCTGTGCGGATCGGCGGAAGCCAGTATGTTTTCTTTATTTTCTAAGACAGTGTAACGTGGATTTCTCTCTCTAGCAATTGGATGAGTCTCAATATGAACTAATTATGTAATGGTTGACCTTGGGTAATAAGTTCAGAATGACTGACCCTCAGTGCTATGTAGGTAGCCGGAGAGCAGTTACACGCCAAGGGTCATGCAGGGGGAGGGGCTGGGTGTTCAGCATGCTTTCCCTTCTGAACCTTTGGCTATTGTAAACACAGTTCTCACTCAACTCGTCCAGAAGAGAAAAACAAGACAGGAAGAGCGATGGAGACCCTGAAGGGACGTGGGGTTAGGCAGGCAGCACCAGTTCACACCTCAGCCGCGACTGCGCAGCCAGCATTTGGGGGAATTACTGGAACTCTCTGCGCCTCAGTCCTCATCAGGAAAATGTGAGGGCGAAGCCTGTCTCAGGGGCCGTGCTGAGGAACCAGCGCAGTTTGCATGTAAGTTCCCGCCAGGGTGGCCACTCTGTAAGCATTTGGCCCCCAAGCCCCCAGCTGCAACCGGCCTGCCTCTGCCTCTGACCACAGACGCTCACAGGCACTAGCAGGGGAGGTGCGTGTCTACCCACAAATACCAGTGCCTGGTTTTAGGGCACGTCAACGAGGAAAGGTTGGGCTTAGTCTCTAAGGATTTGAATAACTGGACGTACGTGTACGTTAGAGTCTTCTTAGAGGGAGGACATATTTCTAAAGAAAACCAACCCAACTAATATCATATTTCATTTCAGCCAAATAACGGATTGTGTCTTTACCACCTGGTCACAGAACTGACTTGACTGATTTGTCTCTTCCCCCTGAATAAAGGCTGTCTGGATTGATCAAGCCAATGAGGTTTCTTGACAATCTGTTATAATAGCAAGGCCATCCTCCCTCTCCAGGCTGGGCCCTGAGGGGGAGCAGGAGTGGACAAGGTCACCTACACTCTGAAGAGTCCCGTAAAGTCGGTGACACGTGGTAATGAAAAGTCTAGTTGGAGTTAGAGTATAAATAATGCCTGGGAGACAGTCTGGATAGATTTACCTCCTGAGGAGGGCTCTGCGAGTACCGACTTCCTGCTGTGGACACCTGCGGGCTGCACAGGCCCGGTGCACTGCCCAGGGGTAACACTGTGGGCCGGAGGGTGATGGAGCAATGACCGTGCCCTCCCCCTGCCCCCGTCGTGGCTGCAGTTACTAGAGCCATGCATGCAGCACGCACTTACTGAGGACACACTGTGTGCCAGGAAGTCTTCGAGGTGTTGGGACATAGATAAAACCTCCATCCTCATGGAGCTTAACATTGATGGGGAGACCAACAAAAATAAGTAAAATATGTAGTATTTTAGAAAATGATAAATATCGTGAAGAAAATAATCAAGCAAGGAAGGGAAATAAGAATGCTAGCAGCTGGAGTGCAGGAGATACGATGTGAAACTTAAATAGTATTTACTGAAGACCTCCATGGAAAGGTGGTGTTTGAGGAAGAAACAGAAAGGAGATGACGAAGGAAAAATGAAACCCACTGATTTCTGGGACAAGAGTGTGCCTGTGAAGTGGAGGTCTGCTCACCTGGTGAGGACAGCAGGACAGAGTCAGGCAGGGAGGAGGCGGGGGGTGGGGGGGAGGCCAGAGGGGCGTGGTGTGATGGAGCGATGGACAGGCAGGGCCAGATGCCCAAAGCTTTTCCTGCTGGGAAGGGGAGCAGTGGGTGGGAGCGGGTCAGGCATGGAAGTGAGGCTGTGTCCCCGGGGCCTGGGCTGCGCTCTGTGCAGCTGAGCGGAGGTGGGAATGGATGGGCGGGGTGCCAAGGGATGGCCTCCTCAAAGTTTCCTTTCTGTGGGAATCGACGAACGTACACAGTGGCTCCTTCTCTTCCTGGGCGTGACACTGATTGAAGATGATCCTCCTAAATTTCATTAACACTGAAGACCAGCTGCAGGGAGCATGGCTGCCTGCTCCCTGCCGGGTGGGCGAGGCGATTTTCACCTGGACACGGCCCAGGCCCGGCCCGGCCCGTGCTGACCCCCCAGCTCCTCCAGGCAGAGCGCCATCCTTGCAGGGCCTGAGCCAGATGCGAAAGGAAATGAAGGGAGAAGAGAGGGCCTCCTGCGTCCAGGGGTCTAACTCTCCGCACACCCCACCGCGGGGCTTGAAGGCGACACTGTGAACACATTGAAAATGGTTAATGGCTTGGCCCAGGTCGCCCAGCCGAGTGTCACCCCCACGTGCTGGTTGCCCCGAGTCACTGCGGGGGGTGGGGGTGGGAAGGGCACCCTCCCCCGAGGCCCTGGCCCTGGCACCAGGGACTGTCCCCAGAGGCCGCCCAGGGCTGCAGGGCACTGAGGCAGGAACGAGGGCAAGAGCTGGACCCTCCAAGCGCATCCCTCCCGAAAGGTGTTCACTCGGTCGGCTGTTCTGGGCGCCAGCATAGCTCCCGGGGTTTCCGAAGTTCATCTCTCTGTGCTTGAGTCTTGGGGAGCTTGCTGGTCTGGGAAAGGTCAGGGCAACTCTCTAATTCTTTGCAGCAAGAGTCGTGGAAATTCAATTCAGAAAAGCAGCCGCCTCAGAAAGCCGGGCGAGAGGACCCAAGAGCCTCCTGGGTGTGGCACTTGCTGATCTGGGATCCAGGATGGAGAGTGGCCGCACTCTCAGTTTTCAAGAGTAACCCTGTGCGTGGGGCCCAGCACCTGGTCTCGCACTCACTGCCCCTGACCACCCGCTGCCCCGCCTCCCCACTCCCGGCTGACGTCCGCCCACTGGGGTCAGCACAGGGGGACAGAGCGTTGAGACCCTGTGTGCTGTGTGCCAGGAGCTGCCAGCAGTCGTGCTGGCTGTTGAATAACCAGTGCTTGTAACCAAGGTCATTTCATTGTCGATAGCAATTTGCTCCCAGGGTCACATTCATTTGGAATTGTTTGGAGTCACTGTTGGAAGGAAGAAACGACACAGCAAGGAAAGGAAAAGGAGGCAGATGGAAAGCTGACGGTGCTGAGAACGCTGCTCGGGCGTATGTAGGGGCAGGAGTGGGGCCCGTGTGCAGGACCGCACTAGCCCAGGGTTGCTGTCCCAGGAAGGGAGGAGGCCACAGGGCGGGTGGTGATGTGGAGGGAGGAAGAGGAGCCTCATCTTGGGTGCAAGTCGGCTTCTTGTGAAAAGCACTAAGATCCTGGTGCCCAGCAGGGCTCAAGCGCTGGGGGGCGTGGCCTCGCTGAGAGACTTGATGGTCATTTCTGCTTCATCCAGGTGCCCAGCCGCCCCCTGCCTGCCCAGCCAGTGCCGGACAGGCTGACTGGCGTGTTGATCACGAAAATGGATTATAAATGCCCTGCTTGGATCCCTCTCCTCACCCCAGCCTTCACACACTCGTTCCTTCTGGAAAATCCTTTTCTGCTCTCATAGCTTTAAAAATTATTATTTCTGTCGCACTTTCTACTGAAAATGATAAGAAAGAAGGAAGTCTAATCCACAACTCGGGCTGTGGCTTCTGATTGTCTCACTTAAACCACTGGGGCCTGGAGCCTTTTGTCGCGGTGGCCTCGGGACTCTGGCTGTCCTGTGGCTGACGCCCACTGTAAGTGAAGGGTTGGTACCTGCTGGTGGGTCGAGGGGCAGGGAACGTTGCTTTAAAAGCCTATTTACCAAACATGCTTCTCATTTACAAAGAGTCTCAGCTTCCAGAGGCCCCTGAGAAGGGGCAGCGTGGGGGCTGCTCTTCGCACGGGAGGGCCACTGGGAAGGCGCCCTGTGGACAGCAGGGAGATTGCAGAGGCCAAGCTTGCTCTAAACTATAAAGTAACAAATGTTTAAAGCTGCCTTTGCTGGTAGGCTGCAGGCAGCTTACCTGCTCATTTGTCAAGTTCATGATTCTTATTGCAACAAAATGAGAGGAACAGGCAGAGAAGAAAAGAGAAAACATGACTCAGTGGATAGAGCGTCAGCCTGCCGACTGAAGGGTCCCAGGTTCGATTCTGGTCAAGGGCATGTACCTTGGTTGCGGGCACATCTCCAGTGGGTGATGTGCAGGAGGCAGCTGATTGATGCTTCTCTCTCATCGATGTTTCTAACTCTCTATCCCTCTCCCTTCCTCTCTGTATAAAATCAATAAAATATATTTTTAAAAAAGAGAGAAAACATTCACTTCGAAGTGAAAATAGCCATTTAACATGGCTACCAATGCAGGACATCAGTAACTGTCGGCCCTGAGAGACCCTCATGATCCAGCTGCTTGTGCAGCCATGTCTCATCACTGCAACACTTCTCGCAAAATGCCTGCTTACGTCCTATCGAGTCACACCTTCCACTTCCCCAAACAGCCTCTTCCCTGCACTTCCTGGCTGGCTCTGTCCTCGCTTCCCACCCTGGCCTCCTCCAAAGTCTCCAGCCCGCACCGACCCAGCACAAGTATGAGCTGAGTGTGGCTTTCCTGACTCCCCGGCAGCCTCGGCTGGCTTCCCTGCTGGTCTGCTCAGTTGTGTTGAGCCTAATCAGCAAACAAGGGCAGAAAGAATAATGGAACAAAACCTCCTGTCTTTACACACTCCCAGGACCAGCGTCCAGCCGGTCTGAGCGGCGCTGCTGTGCCTCCACCCCTTCTTTGTGCTGCTCCATCCTCAGCCACCTCCCCATGGCACCGGGGACTTTTTCTGGAGGCTTGGGGCTGTGACCCAGCATTGGATAGCTTCATGGTAGACCCTTTTCTGTTCCCGCCATGGAGAAGCTGGGCAGAAATACCCTCCTCCTCCTCCGAAGCCGTTCTCTCTATTGTTACCAGCAGAAGCAGCATCCCAGCTGCCTGCAGCCCTTCCGTGAGACGGCCTCCTTCCTGAGCGTCACGGCCCAGGGGCCAGGTGGGCATTCCCACGCGGTGCCAGTATTTTATTTTGACAAGTAAGAACTTTTTTTATTTAAAAAGGAGAGGAAGAAAATGCCTCCATCTAACCTCCCCACTTCCTAAGGGGAGTGCAGCCACGCCCCACCCCACCATCAGTGTGCTGACACTGGCCGGTAGTTGTGAATAAATGGAGTAAAATAAATATGATTTATAGGAAATAGGCTCCACTGAGTTAAAATGATCTCCAACAATTCTTTCGCTCAGTGCGTATTGATCTTGTTGTAAGAGAAGTTCCATTTGTCAGAGGGGTCATGGCCAAGAGAACAGTTTACTGCCCTTGTGTGACCAAGTGAATATGCCTGGAGCGACATGGTCTCCTAAATCCTGCACAGACCTGCCTTCCAGCAGGCCTTAAATTCTGGGTCCATAGTCTTGATACTCCACTGCCATCAACAATGGCACAGCCATTCCCCGGGCCTCCCACCGCCCACCTCCGTGAAAGCTCAGAGATGTCTGCAGGACTCTGCATACCCCCAGGGGCTCCAGCTCCAGGAAACTTAACACATGACTGAATGTCAGCTCTCCCTTCCTCACCCCCCAGCTGAAGCCCAACTCCAGCCATCCCACCTCTTACTCCTCCCACAGCTTGCCCATTAAACTTCCCTAATGTTTAACTCATAACATAGTCTCCTCCAGCTCCAAGAGCTTTAATAGCTCTTCATTAAGCACAGAAAAAGGTCCAAATCCTTTGTCACGTATTAAAAGGCTCCCATAACTGACTTTAATATATCTTTTCAATCTCAATGCCTTCCAGCAGTTTGTCTTACCTCCCTTATGGCTTTTTTTCAATACCTACTTTGCCTATTAGTGTCTGTGTCTTCTGTCTTCTGCTAGAAAATGAGCTCACTGCTCCCCTTACCCCTGCACAAAGTCCTGCAAATGCTAACTCCAATTACAACTGTTAGATGAATAACTAAGCTATGCAGGCACAGATAAATAAAGCTGCACTTTCACTCAATTCCTCATACTGTGATCCGCCACGGCACTTAGCATGGTATGAGGTACATCATAGATACTCAATGCACAGGACTTGAACAAAGAAAGGAGAGAAGGCAAGAAGGCAAGAAGAACAGAAGGTAGGAAAGAAAGTTAAGGGGAGGAAAGAGCTCAAAGGAGCTCAGGATTTAAACTATATGACAGACCCGTCAATTTAGATTTAATCTCTTGGACCACAGGGCAAGTGGGCAGTGCTGGGAGAGTGAGAGAGATTCAGACACTATGAACCAACTCTACCTACAGTCAGGAAGTCGGGAAATACAGCCTCCAGTCACAGGTGTGGGAGTCCCTGTCCTCAGCAAAGGAGAAAACACTGAATTCTGAAATAAGGGTAAGTGAAGGTCACATGCAGAAATGCCTGATGGCTTCCAACTGACTCTTGCGTTCATATGCTTTGTGTCAGATCCCCTTCCCTAGGTGGGTGCTACTACCAGTAGCCCCAGGCCGTCATCAGTTTCCCAAAGGCAGCAACCACACAAAACAGAAACTTTCCAGGAATGGTTCTTCCGTATCTTCTCCATGATTAACTTTGGTCATTTCTCCGAGAGTTCAACTTGCCCACCTGCTCCATTTCTCCAGCACATCCAGTTTGTGACTTTCCTGTGATCATCCATCTCTCTCTTCTAGACTTTGAGTTACTCACCTCCTCCCATAACTGCAGAAGGTTAATCACTATAATAAATCTCTAACTCCATAGCACTTGTAGTGTATAGCCTTCCTGATTAAGCCCTGACTAATCTTCTTTAGATAGGATGTAGCCTGAGAAAGCTGCTTATGGATCATTTAATGGATCATATACATATGGATTATTTCTTATGTAATGGTAAATATATGAACATGTATTCAGAATGTATTTTAATCACGTAGGGTAAGGCAGAAGATACAGAAGGATGGTCATGAGGGAAGAAGTTTATATTCACAGATCCCTCATGCAGCACCATATTGGGAAGGAGGGCAGGTGGTCAGGAGGCAGCGGTGAGAAGGAAGAGCATGACCTGAAGCCTTACTGGGGCTTTTGTAGGAAGGAATGTGTATGCAGAGGAGCTATGGTGAGTAAGATAGGGATTGGGTAGTTTGAATAATTTTTGATGGGCTCTAGGCTTTATGAGTGGCCCCAGGTTGTCCAGTACTTGTCTTGCACTGATTTAGGGAAGAGGAAATATTTGCTTGTTGTGTGTGAGAGTTTGGTAAAGGAGATGGTTTGCAGTGTGGCTCTGGGTTGGTTAATATCAAAGGCATGTTAAACAGGGAGAGGTCTACTGTCTCTAGGCAGTCTCTCCAGGGTGGAGGCCCCAAGTGCTAGATCATTACGAATATAGAAAATAAGAATCTAGAGTCCATACAGGAGACAAGACTCTCTAAGGACCCAGACAACAAGGCAAAAGCCTGGGAGAACCAGACCTGACAAAGCTGAGCTCTGAGGACCAGACCTGATAAAGCTGAGGTCTGAGGACCAGACCTGACAAAGCTGAGCTCTGAGGACCAGATCTAACAAAGCTAAGACCTAAAACACTCCGACCTGAGGGAGTGAAACCTCAGAGCAGGGGAGCTGTGACATGAGCCCAACTGGATTTCAAGATTGCTATGGAACAGAGATATTTATGACTCTCATTCCTCCCTTTGTGAACCTGAGCTTCTAATAGCTGCACTATGCCAGATCCACACCATTGCATGTTGGGTTGTAGCTCTTTAATTTATAGACCACTAAATCAAGATGAACCATACTAAAGAACCCATCACAAGAAATGATATATCAAGATAAATATCTCATACACACTTGGACATAATTAAATGACAAAATTCTGGACCCCAAGCCTAAGTCTGATGCTATCCTATATAATAAAGCGTAATATGCAAATTAACTGAACAGCAAACAACCATCTGGATGACCATCTGGGACCACACTATGACACCCACTGGTGCCAGGCCAGCCAAGGAGGGTGCGACGCGATTGGTTGGGGGCCCAGCCTTCACCCAACAATCACCCCGCAGAGGGAGTCCCAGGCCTCTGTGAGAGAAGCCTGGGTCTCGGGTGCCGGAGGGCAGCAGGGGGAATAGTGCACGGATTTATTTAAAATTGCATGAATTTTGTGCACTGGGCCTCCAGTAATTGAATAAGATTATTATAGTCCCTGGAATGTGGGAAAATACATTTTGCATGGAGGAATGTAAATAATTTGTGGCCATGGGATGAACTGTGAACAATTAAAGGTACTGTTTTGTTGGGTTTTTCTTTTTTTACACTCCCCTCATATATAGGTCAAACCTGTTTGCTACCTTCCCCTTAAATTGGGGCTGGCCTTTGGGCCTCCTTTGGCCATCAACATGTGGTGGAAGTGGCCTTGCATAGCCTGCAAGCCTGGACCATAAGAGCATTTGTATGCTGGCAGCACTTCCTCTTGGAGCCCAGTTGCTGTACTGGGAGAAACTCAAGCAGTGTGAGAACCAGCAAACTCTGCAGCCGTGCTGCCAACATGAACCTTTTGAGAATCATCTCGCTTTTCCGGTCTAGTCCATCCTGAAGGTGGCTGTCACCCCAGGCAATGAAATGAGGAGCAAAAGCACCCCAGCTCAGTCCAAACTGAGCTATGGAGTTGTGAGAGCTAATAAAATGGCGGTTATTGTTTTTAAGCCATTGTGTTGGGGCGGGTGGCGGGGGAGGGGAGGAGTTACATCACAATAGATAGCTGAAACAACAACAGCCGAATTAGAAATGCCTCAGAAAATCTAAATTATGGATTCCAGGCTGTGAGCTCAGGTGTTCCAAGTACACATTCTTCTGAGGCCTCCTTGTTTCACCCTCTCCAAAAAGTCACGCGTCTCTGAATGAAGTATGGCCACTGCAGGCTTTGGGCGAACACATTGAGTCTTCTGAGTTTGAACAAATGTGTTCTGTCTTTGGGGCAGTTTTCCTCTCCAATGCTTTATGTTAGCACAGACAAAGACATACTCTTAAACCGAAAAATATTAAAATACTTGTTGGAGATTGATGATCCTGAATAGAGAAGTAACAAGCATGCTATGGGCTCTAGCCATTCTGCTTTCATTTGCTTTATATTGCTGCTGGCAAATCTACATAATATAAAAGTATATCTTCACATTCTTATACAAAATTTTTAAATTTCCTTTTATAGATTGATGCCTCTGAATGAAGGGGCTGCATGGTTTATCTGGTTCTAGCTGCTCTGTTTTCATCTGCTATTGTATTGCTTTTGGCAAATCTGCATATCATAATAGGATATTTGTATAGGCTTGCCTGGAGCTTGTTAAGATCTTTCCAAAGTTGCTGAACATATGAGTAAGATTATGCAAGAGAATCATCATGACTTGGGACCCAGATTAGGATGTCCTACTTCGACTGGTGCCCTTGAGCTCTTACACTCCTCAGTCGGGTGAAGCAACTTCGAGGTCTGAGACCGTACACAAGTAAGTTGCCAGAACTGGTGAATAATGTAAGACATCCAGTTAGGTTTGAAGTTCAGATAAACAATAATGTTTTTGTTCAAGTATATCCTATGTAATGTTTGTATATACCTAAACTAAAAATTTTTTAATTATGTGTTCTGTATTTTACCTGGTAATGCTATCCATAAGTCTCAGTAAAGTATATGTAGGCCAGGTGTCTTTTCTATGGTATACATCATTTATTAACTTATGTATTTATTAATCCTCACCAGAGATATATTTATTGAAAGAGAGAGAGAGAGAAAGAGAGAGAGAGAAATATGGATTGTCACCTCTATACATGTTCCGATCAGGGATTGAACCTGCAACCTAGATATGTATCCTGACCAGGAATTGAACTCACAACCTTTTGGTGCACAAAATGATCCTCCAACCAAATGAGCCACCTGCTGGGGTAGGGTTCACATCATTCTATGTGCTGTGTCTCTTCTTCTACTTCTGTGGGACCCACAGCAGTGTGGTTGTGCTGTAAGATGCAGCCTGGCAAGGGAGACGCAGACGCTGGGAACCCAGAGCCATGGGGAAGAGCCTGCACACCTGTGGGCACTTAAATGCTTATGCAGTTGAATATTTCACACATGTTCAATCCTGCAATCCTCTCCACAACCCCAGCCTCCCCACTTGGTGATGCGAACACAGACCCTCGGAGAAGGCCTGGCCCAGGTTCACACAGCTGGTAGCTTGAGGCTCAGTTCTCTGAGCAGAAGTACCTAGTCCCATGCCTGTATCGCCATAGCTTCACAATATGCTGATCCCTAGTGAGGCATGCCAGGCGAATGGGGGTGTGAGAGGGAATAAAGTTCTTGCCATTGTTCTGCCACTCTTGTGTCTTCGGTGTATTCCCTTGCTGCCTGTTGATAACCATGTGCTTTATCAAGACAAATGAAGGTAAGAGGGAAAATGTGGAAAATACATGAAATGTGCCTCCTTTTATTTTTTATTTATTTTTTATTTTTTTAATTATTTTATTGATTTCTTACAGAGAGGAAGGGAGAGGGACAGAGAGTTAGAAACATCGATGAGAGAAACATCGATCAGCTGCCTCCTGCACACCCCCCACTGGGAATGTGCCTGCAACCAAGGTACATGCCCTTGACCGGAATCGAACCTGGGACCCTTCAGTCCGCAGGCCGACGCTCCCTCCACTGAGCCAAACCAGTTAGGGCGAAATGTGCCTCCTTTTAAATCAACAGGAGGAATAAGTCCTTACCCAGTGACTCAAACAGATCTCAGCCTCTTGGTCTTGGCACATCCAATGGCAGAAGATCCTCTTCTATGGACAAGGAGGGGCTGCCCGTTAGTCACTCAGATGTCAAGTGAAAGAAAGTCTCTCTTTACATAGAAGAGCCCTTGGCACAAAGTAGAAATAGCAGGGCTCCTCTCTGAAGCTTCGGACGCGGTCTGTCCCTGGAATATTGCAGGAGAGAAAGAAGGGCGGGGAAAACGAGGACATGATGCAATGTCAAGCAGTCATGGCCCTGGCGCTGTGCCATTCTGACCTGTGCTGCCTGACAGGACAGCCAGTGAAATTTAGAAGTTCAGTTATAACAAGGGAGTGAAATATATCACCCCTTATGGAGATTTCCTTTCCCAAAACTAACGAGCCAAGACCTGGATCCAAGATGCTAGCAGATTGGTATCTTTTTAATGAAAGATTGATGTCTCTTAGCCAGGCTTAGGAATGCCAAACTTGGCTTCTATTTTCCATCACTCCTTTTCTAACACTTGAGAGCTCAGAATGAAACAGTCAGCATTTATCCTTGAGCTTGACCTACATCATTTCTGGAAAGATGCTGACATGAAGGAAATGCAATGGCCCAAAGCTGAGCAGAGCAGATGAACCACAGGACGCTTTCTCCCTGCAGAGCTGTGGTCCTGACGCTACCTGGAAACCAGGAGACGGATAGGGTCCTGCATGGTCCTCAGCCTCCCATAGATGCCATTCAGGTTGCTTTGCTCCCACGAGTCCATCCTGGCTTGCATCGGTGTCAGGATTAGAACTTGGGAATGACGAGGGCAAAGGCCAGAAAATTCACTAAATGTTACTTTTCTATATATATTGATCACCTAGATAGTGTGGAAGTGTGTCTTCTGCTGTCTGTGAGTATTTCTGAGATGGGATATGGGAGATTCCAATAGCCTTGCACAGGAATCCATGACTCCCTCATAGAAAAGTTGCAAATAAACTTACTGCTGCAGCGGGCCTATATAAAGCATGAATGGATATTTTGGTGAGGTGAGAAATGCCTCTTACTGTTTGATTTTAGGACAGTTTTCAAGGTGCAGATGAATTCATATTTTGAGTAGCAACTGTATGCCTGTAAGTGCCAGGCCGGGTCAGACAGGTCTACACCCTGGCGTCTTCTAATCCATTTTGTGATGTGGACATGTGTCCCCTGGTTCACGTGTGAGCTGACCTGGCCTGAATAAAAGACAGCAAGCACCTTAGCCAGGCCAGTCATCGCCAGGGAAGGAAACAGGAAGCACACTAACCAGGTCTAGCTCATTCCACAGCTGGGCCTCCGGTTGCCTCTCCCCTGCTTCTTGGCGCGTTGGAAGCCGGTGTGCTCCTTTGCTGCCGGACGGGCACCTGCCCTCTCCTAACTGCCTGGATCCTTTTGCTGATGGCCTTCTCTTGCCCTGGAACCCGCTTTGCTATCTTCCCCAGAAGCTAGAAGACGGACAATGAGCTCTGCAGCTTCGGACTCCGCAGCTCTGGCCACTGGAGCCGGTAGGTGACCGTGCGCTCTGCTGCTCGTCAGTGAGGTGATGCTTGTGGGTTGTATTACTGTTTTCTAGTTCCCCCTGAGGCCAGGCAGCCTCTGACATTGGCTGCCGCTTTGCTAATGTGTCCATTTTTGGCTGCCTTACTTTTCTTGTGCCATTTATCCACCCCCCCCAGTGGTGCTTCTAAGGTTGCTTTTGGATGATAGTTTCATGGCCTAATTTTGAGGGAACTCCCAAAATGTGGCTTCAAAGATGGAGAAACTGAAGAAGTAAGTGTGTGTGTGTGTGTGTGTGTGTGTGTGTGTGTGTGATGAGAAGGGTGGGAAAGGGTGATAGTCTAAGACCAGACCTACCACTCTGTCAGAGCACTGCTTTTTTATTTGTAAATGTGATTTAAAAATACCTACCTTACATAGCTGCTGAAAGTATTTGATTGCATGATGTATAAAAAACTGCTGCCCATATTAGGTGCCCAATAAATGTTGAACAATTATAGAGCTAAAAGTTCATGACCTTTGAGCTTGACCTACATTAAACACCTGGATGTAAACTCTAGATCTGTCACTTTCTAGCTATGTAAGTCTGGGTAAATTTCTCTGAGTATCAATGCCTTTATCTATGCAGTGGGCATAAATACTCCCACAAAGTATGCTGAAGGTTGAAGTAAGCCATGTGTTCTAAGTAGCCACAGACAATACACTGTACATTCCCAGACCTTGGGAGCACTTTTACTTCTGCTCCTCCCTCCTCCCAAGTCTGCAGGGACGTAGATGGCCTTCAGGCAGTGTGGGTTTCCAGCCTTCTTAGTCCTAGTCCAGCAGGAAGTAAAATCACACTTGCAATTTCTCTGAGGGGTTGGTAGGCCTTTGATGATGATTTTACCACTTGGTAGAGGGGACAGCGACTCAGTAATTAGCTGGGTTCTTCCATTAAAACCCAACCCCAAGATATTCTCTAATTGCCCACGCATTCCTGTTAGGCTTTATGGCGTAATTGCTATTCATGGTCCAATTAAGGGGCCATTGCAAGCTGAGAAGAAGAATGTGCTTTATTAGTTCAATTTTGAAATTCGTGTCTTGGATCTTTAATCCACTCCTGGCCTGTAGGGTTCCACATAGTGTGATGCCCGCGCTGCTACAGCCAGGCCTTCCCCTGGCCCGGTTTCTGCAGGCGCCTGGGCTGATGGCAGGGCCTCCTCAGGCTCTCGCGCTTTGCAATGCAGATGGTGGAGGGACAGACGGAGAGGGGGGCTGCTCCTCCTGGTGTGCCTAAGACCTTGAAAGAAAACCATCAGGACTGTTTTGAGTGTAAGCTGCCAGGGTGGTAGAACCTGGCCCTCCCCAGAGGAAAGGCCACCGGCACAGGCTCAGGAGAAACATAGGCCCCACCCAGGGGGCTGAGGGTTCAAGCAGGCCTGGGTTCAAATGCCTGCTCTGCCGTTTCCCAGTGGCCTGGCATTTGGCAAGGCAGCTCTCAAAGCCCAGTGTCCTCGCCCACTGAGAAGAGTGAAATCGCAAGGACTGGATGAGACCACACATGGAAATCACCTCGCACATACTAGTCTCTCCGAAAATGCTTCCATCATCACCAGCACCATCACCACCACTGCCACCAGCTTCTCCAGTGTCTGTACACTGGCCTTTCATGGCATCTCGGTCAGAATGGGACGCACCTGCTGACAGTGGCAATGGTAACCCCAGCGCTTAACAAGGCACTTCATGCTTAAGTTTAAGCATCAATAAGTAGGCTCTTTACTGAGTACAGCTCAGAGCATTCAATCCTCTAATTTGTATTGTAAATCTGAAATAAGTGGTCTAAGTAGCATAGAGCATTATAGCCAAGGTTACAGACTTTGAAGTCAGAGACACCTGGGTGCAAATGCCTGGTTCTGTCCTGTCAGCCTCTAGACCAGGGGTGGGCAAACTTTTTGACTGGAGGGCCACAATGGGTTCTTAAACTGGACCGGAGGGCCGGAACAAAAGCATGGATGAAGTGTTTGTGTGAACTAATATAAATTCAAAGTAAACATCATTACATAAAAGGGTACGCTCTTTTTTTTTTTTTTTTTAGTTTTATTCATTTCAAATGGGCCGGATCCGGCCCGCGGGCCGTAGTTTGCCCACAGCTGCTCTAAACTCTCAGTCTCTGCATCTATAAAATGGGAATAACAGTGTTTCCTTCATAGATTCACAGTGAAGATTAAATGAAAAAAAGTAGGAAAAGTGCTTACTGCTATATGTGCACTTAGATGTTCAGGAAAGGTTAAATCAACATGCTTATTCTTATTTTAAAAAAGAGATGGAATCACACTATATCATGGGGTAAATTTACTGAATTCTAGGAAGAGAACAAACATGTGGCCAGAAGCTGCTTCTCAGAAACCCTTGGTGCCGCTGTGCAGTGAGGGTGCGTGCTGGGCAGGCGGACAGGTGCCGCTGGGCAGGCGGACAGGTGCCACTGGCCCGCACGCGCCTGAGCTCCCAGTGGCTGTGTGAGGATGTGAGGAAGAGGGGCTCTAGGTTGGCCCTTGAGGGGTCAACCGACTCTTTACGAGGAAGACACCTCTGAGGAAAAGCAGAGTGGAATTCCCAATGAAAGCTGGTAGGGATTTGGAGGGAATTCAGAATGTGTCCAGGAAGCGGCAAGTGGAAACACCCCCTGGTCAACCAGGCACTGTCCCCTGGCTGGAAAGGGGTCCTTGCTCTGAGAGGCGCTGTGTTGGATGCCCTGGCCAAGTTCTGGGGTGGCCTTCATTTCCAATCCCCCCTTTAGAAAGAACCTGGGAGTGTGGATAAGCCCTGATCCCAAAGGCTTCACCCACCTGCGGAAGCATCCACCAAGTCCCCGCCTATATGCCCAGAGAAACACGCATAAGCATTCACTCCTTCATCTTCCAGAAGTCCAAACCCAGATCCAGATCCTCACAGCGCGGAGAGGTTCTTGGGCCGCCTTTTTCTGTTTTGCCAGAGAACTCATTTCATGCTGAACAGAATGGATCGTTTTGCTGTGAGCTTGGCCCAGGGCCCCCCACTGCCCACTGGTGAGGATCATCCGTCCACACGCTGGGCCTTTGTTTCCTCTGCAAATTCCCCAGAGACTTTCGCATGGAATACGCACAGGTTTTTTCCATTTATGTCATTTCCTTGTGCATGGCAATGACCTACCAGCTTTCATTTCCTTTAATGACCCTCTGAATGGGGAGGTGTTCCCTTGTTTTGTCGCGTGGCTGGTGCTGGCCTCATTTCAGAAGTAGAAATGGTCTTGCTTGATGCTGACCTAGAAAGGCTCCGTCCCACAATTGTGCCAGCTGGTGGCAAGCCCGGACCTGAAACAGAGTGGCAGCAGGGACAGTGGGCAGGGCAGGGTAAAGAGTGAGGCTTGTGGAGTCGAATAGGCGGCTTTTGTTTGTAGTTCTCACTCCCCCCATTCAGTCTTGGAGAGCCATCCACCTGCGCTCTGCCTCAGCTCCTTCAGTGAACCATGGAGCGCGCTCACCGCCTGGAGGCCGAGGTGGGCTCCCAGCAGAGCGTGCAGGCCTCAGCAGTTAGAGTCAGATGCTCTCTTCACCCGGCTTCTCCAGGGATGAACAAACAGCAGCTAATGCAATCATCCCCAATCCTAAAGGGCACTTAAAACGATCCACTGTGCTATTTGCTTATGTCCCCCTCCCTCCTGGACCCTGAGCCTCCTACAGGCAGGAGGCGGGTCACTTTCATTTGTATCCCCAGTGATTAGCAAACATTTACCCAACAATGAAACGCAGCTATGTGCTGTGGCTCAGACAAGGACCATGGTCCCCCTGGCAGGAACCGGTGCAGCCTTGAACGGATGTGTCCTAGCCTGGGAAGGGGTGAGCTCTGGGAGAGAAGGGAAACCTGTCCCACCGATGCCTGGGGGAAGGCAAGCCGCTCTGGGGAGGGGCCTGGTCCAGGCTTTGTTCCCACAGGCCCAGCTTCAGGAGGGTGGAGGTTCCAGCCCCAGAGGAGGTGGGAGCAGAGCTTGGAGGAGCGGGGCTGGGACAGTGGATCCAGGCCTCCTGGGCAGGAGGCAAGAGTCCCCACAGGCCCACGGCTGCCTGTGCCACAGGGGATCGAGCTGTCTTGCGGTGGCCCTTCTAGGAGTCTTGATATAAAATTCTTCCCAGCAGATGAGTTTGCCCGCATTTGCAGAAGCCTTTGGAGCCTGAGGGGAACCTCAGTGCAGAGTCTGTGCTCCCAGCAGGTCCGGAGTGCCCCCGGCGGGGCGGGAGGGCGGGAGGCCGCTGGGCACAGTGCACACCCTGCAGGCACCTGCTCCCGCACAAGGACAGGCCGAGTCATGTGTCCACAGTCACAGTCCACCCACAGGCTCCGGTCCTCGATTACAAGGGACTCTCTCCTCTTCCCTCTCCCCTGGGTGATTGGTGGGCTCCACAGGCGTCAGGAAATCCTTCCGGAGAGGCTACCTCGGAGTGGAGCCTGAGCCACAGGAGGGGGAAGGGAGATGGATGCAAAGGGAGCACAGAGGGGAGGAGGAAGGAGGGGACCCGGACCCGCTACAGTGAAAAGACGCCGTGGGGCAGCTGCCCAGCCTCAGCCTGAATAGCTCCCAAAGCCCCGTGGAGAGGCCGGGATCTAACTGTCCCGACCGCTTGGCAGGGGAGCGCCGCACCCCTCACCAGTCTAGCTCCCAGGACAGCACAGGTGCAAGTACTTCCTCGCAGCCATGAACCCCGAAGCTGCCGCCTCTTCTCTGATAATGTCACAGCCCGGCCCAGCCCACTGTTAGTGAGAAACAGTGGACGGGGCAGCGCAGGCCTGTCCAGAGGCCCCGGGAGGGGAGGTCCCCCCCCGCCATCCCTGCAGAGCAGCCAGATGCTGACACCAGTTATTGGGTCACATTCTATACAAGGAAGCAGAGGGTAGTGAAAATAGCACCTCACATTTGAAAACATTTCACATTTGCCAAAGTGCTTTTCACACCTGTCATCTGGCTCAGTCGTCACAGCGCCCTTCCCCATGGAACAGGAACATCTACATGGCAGAGAGACGCTCCTGCAGCAGGTCCCCCAAGATCCACCCCCATGGTCTGCCTCCTGGGAGGTGGGGAGGCACTTCCTGACCCCACCTGGAGAGGGAGGCCTGCTGTGCCCAAGCCCTTCCCCCTCCAACCTGATTGACAGCTGCCTTCTGGTCCCAGCTCTGCCTAAGCAACTGCCACATGTGCACACTGCTCCCTGGTACAGACTGCTGGCACCTGCCCCCCTCACTCAGGCACCCACACCCTGGGCACCTGCCCCCCTCACTCAGGCACCCACACCCTGGGCACCTGCCCCCCTCACTCAGGCACCCACACCCTGGGCACCTGCCCCCCTCACTCAGGCACCCCACGCCCCGGGCTGCACACAGAGGAGTGAGATGGCAGGGGCTTTTCCTAAAACAGAAACATGAACATGTCATGTGGCTGCCCAGACTCCTCTGGTGGCTCCTGGGACAATGTCCAGGCGGCAGCCTGGTCCTGGGTCTGTTCCTGGGCGCGGGGGCGTGGTCCCTCAGGCACCTGTGAGTGCCCTGAGCCTCGGTGATACCGACCTGGGACCTTCCCACGGGCGCCCAGGGGCCGAGCTGCTCTGGGCCTTGCTCACGCACGGCCCTCCCGGTGCCATGTGGCTGTAATGATTGTGATACTAACAGCAGTGAGGAGAGCGAGGGCGGGGCGGTGTGACAAGCACAGTTTGCTGACAGTTGACTGTCACAGCACTTAGCACACGCATCTACTCAGTTCCTCACCCCTGCACAGCCCAGGTGGCAGCAGCCTCCCTTCGTCATCCAGACCTCAGGGCCCCGTCCCCCCCGGGAGGCCTCCCTGGCGGTCCCGAAGTCATCGCTGCTCCACCTCCGGCTGCTTGTCATCCTCTCGTACTCTGTCTCACTCGGGGTATTTAGGCATCTGCTACCCACGGCCACCGCGGAGTGTGAGCTCCAGGGGGCAGGGCAGGCCCGCTCAGTCGGAGCCTGGAACATGCCACAGCCTGGGTGTCGGTCAGGACCATTGGCTGCCCAGGAACCTGAGGCTCCAGAACTTCATTAACGTGTCCAAGGTCGACCAGCTACCAATCTCATTCAGGGTTTCCTGATCCCCAAGCCGCCTCCCAGTTTTAAAGTCACGTGGTCCAGACATTTCCGCAGAGTCCCTAAGACCGTATGTCTGGGCATACCATGCACACCTCCTGACGTGCTCCTGTCCCCGGAGCCACTCCGCCCTGGCCCTTACCCACCTTGGAACGGCCCCTTCATGTGTCTTTACATATCTGTTTTTTAATCCTCACCTGAGGATGTTTCTATTGATCTTAGAAAGAGAGTAAGGGAGAGAGAGAAACACTGATCCATTGCCTCCTGTTCAGACCCCAACCAGGTCACAACCTTTGGGTGTACGGGCTGGTGCCCCAACCCACCGAGCCACCCTACCAGAGCCATTCCTGTGTCTTCAGACCATCATTGCTTGACACCAGGACCCTGCCGTGTTTCCTGGGATGCCTCTGGCTCTGGGCCTGGGGACGGAAATCAAGACTCTGCTGCGCCTGAGGCCTGGGGTGTGGAGAGCCTGCCCCATGGACGGGTGCTCTCTATCCCAGAGCTGCTCCGAGGGCGGGCTGCGGCTGGCCCAGAGCTGGTAGAAACGCAGGTTCACAGGCTCCATCCGGACCCACTCAATCGGGCCTCTAGGAAGCGTGCAGCATCGGGCCTTATAGGCCTCCGGGGATGCTGGCCCAGCTAAGCCTCGAGATCACTGCTTTAGACTACGGACTGACACCACGTAACAAATGTAACATAACGCTGCTGAACCCCAGATCGCCGCGTCACGCAGGCTCAGAGTTGAAGGCAGTGTGGGTGCAATCGCCAGACCTGCTGGGAGAGCAGCGCCTGCCCACGCCTCAGCCGGCGGCGCTCTGCCCTGCGCACTGTCCTGCTGGCATCCTTCCATAGGAGTCTCGTCCCCTGAGCAAGGTCCTCCTCCCACACCCCTCCCTCCTCCACACCGTCTGTGTCCGGGCACTGCATCCTGGTCTCCCAGTGTCCAGGCTCCCAGCGCCCTGAGCACCTCCTTGCTGGGTCTGGGTCTGGGTCTGGGCCTAGTCCTCCTCCCAGTGCCAAGCCGGCCCCCTCCTTTGGACCCTGGCAATGCCCTTCTTGGCTGTAGCCATGTGTCTGCTCCTGGCTGACCGGATTCACATCACCCCCGGTGCCTGACGCTGGGAACTACCACCCTCCTCCCGCCAGGCCCTGGAGACCAGGGCTGGGCTCATGGTCAGTTCTCTCCACTCAGGCACCAGAGGCCTCATTTCCCAGAGGCCTGTCTGCTCTGGGCTGGCTGCTCTCTGACACTGAAACTTTGCTTCAAAATCACAGCCTGTCGGGGGCCAGGGCTTTGGATGAGCCCTTCCCCAGCCCTCTTCAGTGCGACTCCATCACCCTCAGTGCTGAGAAGCGGTCCATGTCATCCTCCCACAGCGCCGGCTGGCAAAACGTCCTCCCATGACCACAGTCACTTCTCGGTAACGCTGCCCAGAGTCCTGCTCTACAGGCCCATTTAGCCTACAACCCCCACACCCCCAGTTACTCACTGGTGCCTCCCACGTTGCCACTGCCCGAGGGGAGGGAGGGAGGCGGGAGCAGCCATGTGCCGAGTGTGAGAAGTCCTGAGGAGAAGAGAGCACACCCCGGTGGGGCTCCTGTGGGCCCCAGCCCCTGGCCACGGGGGACCTCAGGCACCTGGGGAAAGTCTGGCTGAGCCGCGCATCCTAAGCTCCTGCCTGGTCAGTTCATTATGTTTGGCGACCTTCTGGACTTCCAGGGATACCGCAGGGCAGTCCCCTAAATATCTCTGTAAGGTCGGCATGGGTTCCGGAAGCAGACAAGTCTACATTCAAATCCTGACTACTCAATAGCTCTAGGACATCAGACAAATTACCTAACCTCTTTGAATCTCAAATTTCCCATTTTTAAAAGAATGTATACCAAAGACATGTTTGGAAGTGGAAAAGGAGTAACACTGGTCAGGTGACAGCACATATTTTCATTAATATTAAATAGCAGGCTGGACCTTTCCTGGTCTAACGGCTTTGCCCACATCAGTAGGGTTTCCTTATCACCGCATCCCAGAGTCATGATGCCGTTACCTAAGTCTCCAGTCACAGGACCTGGATCGGGGACCTGCTCACGTCCTGCCACACCCATTGCCTGGTGGCAGATAATGCTCTACGCATGCCCAGAACAATGGTGGCAACTTGGGAGGCACCATGTCCCTCCAAGCGTACCTCCTTTTGAATTCAGATCAAATGCACACAGGCCTGGTAGTCCCACCATTTCCACCAGCACTTTGGGGGCCACTCTTATTTGCAACCTGGATCAAACTCTACCCACCTGCAACTCGGCTGGGCTCACAATGACCCGATTTAATGCAACGAAGAGAAAGCTCCACGGTTTAAAAGCCAAAACGCCAGTGGGAGCGGAGCCAGCATGCTTGCCCGCTGTGGGAATGTGCATGCTGTCACATTCCAGATCGCAGGACTGAGGCCTGACGCTGCTTTGCTGAAGGGAGGTGGGAAACCGGTTCCCATAGCTTAGAGTTTGACTGATCAGCCTGGAAGATGGGAGCTGAAGGGGGGCAGGGGCATCAGAGGGTAGCTGGGGGGCAGAGAGGTGGTGTCCTCATGGAGCACAGACTTGTGACCCAAAAGGAAGTCTCCCTGGAGATTCCAGGCCAGGCCCGGACCTTCACGTGGAAAAGATTCTTAACCCTACCAGACCGCTGTAACGATTTTTCGGTAATTTCCGAATCTGCCGCTATATAGCTGTACCTAATTTTTGGTACTTTGCCTAGACCTATTTTCTACAATGTCTCCAAGTTCCATCCTATTCTAACCACTTGTTTGCATGTAACTAACATTTTTCTATATCATGTTGTTTTTTTCTCTTTTATGCTCAGGAGCCCAGGCATAGGGGACAGTTAGGTTCAGGGCCTCAGGTCTGGTATGGTTAAAGGAGGAAGCAGAGCTGTGAGAGGCAGCAGGGCTGAGCCTGGGGACAAGACTTCCTCAGCCTGAGGGGAGTTCTGGCAGACCCGCTTCTCCTGATCGCCTTTGGGCTCCCCATGCCCAGTGTGGCCTCCTGCCTCTGGAAGGGCGAGCTCTCCGTCTCTGCCCTCGCCTGGTCTGCTGCACTGCAGCTTCACACCAGGCTGTCTGCCTGGGAGGAGAGCGATGGCCACAGTCCAGTTAGGTCACAGTGGCCAGACCTGGGCTTAAGCACCAGCCCCATCACATACTAGACGAATGCTCTCACAGCAAGTTTCTGACATCTACAAACCTCACTTTCTTCATTTGCAAAATGAGAAAGGAGCCATACCTATGTTCACAACGTTAGATTACACAAGAAAATTAATGGAAATCTTATAATGTGGTATGACCCATAGTAGGATTAGTAGGTGCTTCTATCATCACATATTTTTACCTATAGTTTTGGGATAGGTGTATCAATAAAAGTTGTATGTTATACATCTATGAATCATTCGTTAGAAATCCTCCCCATGAAAATATATTGTGCAGCTTCATGAGAAATAAAAGGAAACAGTATCATTCACACCTCAAGGGATTAATGAATATATAGGAAAGATAAGAAGAAATGGTTATACAAGAAGTCAAGTGAGGTCTAGAGAAACATAAAAATGTCATGTCATTGAAGGAGGAAGAGTGACTTGTGTTTACCAAGTGACTACTCTGCCTCAGGAACTATGCTAGGATTTCATAAACGTTATTTCCCAGAATCCTCCCAACTGCACTGCAGGGTGGTTCATGCCCATTTCATAGCCATGGGGATGAAGGCTCAGAGGGCTTTCGAAGAAGCCCCACCTAGTAGATGATGAGAGGGATTCCACCCCGTCTGACTCATAACTTCTTACCTCATTGACTCAAAGGAGGAAGTAGAGAGGACATGGGTCTATATTGGCCCAGCCAAAGAGAATTGTACTATTGCTGCAACTTCACATTGGATATTAGGGGAACTATAAGCAATTCTGGGAAAAGAGGTGGGCGTCATGGTCATTGATAGCAATGAAATGATAACTGAAAATCCAAGCACAGCTTCTCTCGTCAGTGCTCAGTGCGAGTGTGGGGTATTCTGCACAGTGGCCTCATGCTGGGTCTCTGAGGGTTCAGTGAGGAAGCATCCAATGATGATTAATTGAAAATCTGCCAGAAATAACTTCATGAATAAATGGGACATGGATCTTTCCCAAACTGTGGCCTCAGAAAATAGGTCATAGATAAAAACAAAAGTATAAGAAATAAATAATTTTTAAAGAAAAAAGCAAAACAAAGGCAAAAACAATTTATTTGGGAACATAAGGGATGGAACCATGGGAGGTGGGAAGAGGTAACACTGACCTAGCACTAAGGTGCCAGACTGTGTGTTTGGTGCCCGGACTGGTCTTTCTACAGCAGAATATGGAGGTGGGAGACACGAGACCGAGAGGAGGAAAGGCATTGCCCAGAGCATTCGGCCTGGGTGCAATGAGGACATAATCAGGGAGCTGCCAGCAGTTACTACATTGAAAGAGCCTGTGCGAAAGGCAAGCCCACACAGAGGGAAGGGGCTGGGATGGAGAGACAGAAAGGCGAGGTCCTGGTGAAGCTCTAATAACCTCTGAATCCAGGTGCCTGTGAAGTCTGTCAATCCCTGCCTTCTGTGGTTGTGCTAGCCATTGCATCTTCCCTTTGGCTTAGCTTGTGTGGGTTGGAGTTAAGATTACTTATAACCAAAAGAGTTCTGACTAATACGGAAGTAAACGCATTTTGTATCTCCAGCAATGAAGACATATAGTAGATGCTCAAAGTCATTAGTGGAATGAGTGAAAAATATGTTTAATCCTTACAAGCAATTATAAGCAATGACTCAGAAGTATTATGGCTACAATGACAGAAATAGAAGTAAAAACTCTTATCTCTTGATTTTGAATTCATTATTCCTTCAATTATTTTATACAAGCCTTTTATAATTTAAGGAAATCCTTATGCTTCTAGTATTTCTGAAGGGATGTTTCCTTTTTAAAACTATCTTTCTTTGTTTAACAATTTTAAACATTCTCCACAAATACTTTTTCATTATAAGAGATCCACACACTCTATCATACTCTTATTCCACTCTCAATCACAGATTGGTATATATCCTAATAGACTATCGTCTATGCATTTATATAAGGTTAAGTAAGTACCAATTTGATGATAATCTTTGAATTAAAAATAACATCTTAATTTGCTTCAAAATGATATGAAGAGCATATGGGAGGAGACAGTAGGGTTCAGATGAAACAGACTAGACTGTGCTGATAATTGTAACAGGATGAAAACAGAGGTTTCACTCTC
Organism: Myotis daubentonii; assembly: GCF_963259705.1. Lineage (NCBI taxonomy): Eukaryota > Metazoa > Chordata > Mammalia > Chiroptera > Vespertilionidae > Myotis > Myotis daubentonii. Next base: position 3,589,304 of record NC_081852.1, read on the forward strand.
TTCTCTCCATTTTACATGTGTTTGACATACACAAAACATGCAAAACTCAAAATAAAACTTACTGTAAAATAAGAAGGTGTAGAGTGAAAAGAACTGAAGACAAAAGAAAAAATAGAAAATTAATAATATCATATTCCTATTGCCCTGAATTTACCACAGTTAAGTGGATATTCTTGTATGTCTTTCCAAATATTTGTATATGTGTTAACAAACATAAATACAGAGAGAGAGAGAGAGAGAGAGAGAGAGAGAGAGAGAGAGAGAGATGATTTGAATATTTTATCTTTTATTTAACTTAAATTAGATAAAAGTTTACATTTTTTAAGATTTTTTGTTGTTGTTACTGTTTATATTACTGTTTGGGAGGAGCAATCTCTATCTGTTCATGTCAATATTTGATCTTATCTCAATAATGTCCATCTCTTATTCAAATTTCTCTAATAATCTTCAATAATTCATGTGTTTATTTATAGACTTCTAATGCAGGAGCAGGTGCAATTTTTATTCCTTGTAAAACTCATAATAAAAAGGATTCTTCACAGCAAAAGAAAATATCAACAAGATGAAAACAGAACCCACTGTAGGGGAGAACACATTTTCCAATGATACATTTGGTAAGGAGTTAACTTCCAAAACATATAAGCAACTCATACAGCTTAACAAAAGGAAGACAAACAATCCAATTAAAAAATGGGCAAAGGACCTAAATAGACACTTTTGAAAGAGGACATACAGAAGGCCAAGAGACATATGAAAAAATGCTCAAAGTCACTGATCATCAAATTAAAACAACAATGGGGTATCACATCTGCCAGAATGGCTACCATCAACAAATGACAAGTACTGGCGAGAAAGTGGATAAAAGGGAAGCCACACACTGCCTTTTGGAATGCAGACTGGTGCAGCCATTATGGAAAACAGTATGAAGTTTCCTCAAAAAATTAAATGTGGAACTGCCATTTGACCCAGTGATCCCACTTCTGGGAATATATCCTAAGAATCCTGAGACACCAATCAGAAAGAAAGTATGCACCCCTATGTTTTTAGTAGCACAATTGACAATAGCTAAAATCTGGAAACAGTAGAAGAGTGGATAAATAGCTGTGGTACATGAGATTCAGCATCCTGTGATAGGCAAGACCAGAGTGAGTGAGAGTGTGAGTGGGTGTGTGTGGGTGTGAGAGAGAGGGAGTGGGGGTGTGATTGTGGGAAAGCATTTGTCTAGGGAGCAGAAGCTTTCAGGGAGTGGGTCTGGTACTCTTGGCAGAGGACCTGCCAGCCACAATGTGGTGCTCAGCCAGTAGTTTATTTCTGTTTGAGAGGAGCTCACCATTGTGGGGGAGCTGCAGGATCCTCTGTGGGATGAGATTGCAGGGAGCAACTCTGCCCCAGGACCCCAGGCCACAGTCAGAGGCACATAGATCAATAGCTGGGGCCTGAAGCCCCTGACACACAGATCAGACATAGCAGCTCCATGTGCCTGATCTGTGGGCCTCTGAAGACTGGCTGACAGACTTGATGGGCAAGGATTCCTGGTCTACCAGCCTCCTTCACTACAGAATGGAACCAGTGAAGAGGTGCCTGGCCAGGCCCGCCCCTTGTACAGCCAAGTAGTGCCCAAGCACGTCTGTCCCTTGCACCAGCAGAGATGTTCCTGACCTGGCCTGCCCACCTATGAGGGGAGCACCAGGCCGACCCTGACACCTTGACAAGAGGTCCACCTGGACACAGGAACCTGCCATTCTAACCCAACATGCCCAACCTGGAGCTCCTGGACAAATGGTCCCAATGCCTTCAGATGGTACAGCCAGACCTATCACTGTGACCCAACACTGCTAGATGCAGGGACTTGCCACAGTGACCAGGCAAGCCTAACCCTGTGCCTCCAGAAGATAGGAACCACCACTGTGACCCAGCAAGACGAGTCACCTCTGGACACATGGACCTACACCCACAGACCCACCAGCCTCACTCTGCACCCGAGAATACTGAGCTGCTAGAATATGGAGACAAAGAAACAACCTCCAAATGAAAGAAAAGGAGGAATCGCCAGAAAAGGAGCTAAATGAAAAGAAGACAGTTTGTCAGATAAAGAATTTAAAGTAATGGTTATAAAAGTGCTGAAACTACCTAGTGAGAATTCCAAGCAACTTAATGAGAATTATAAGGGACTACACCAACATGAAAAGATAGATTGAAACAATAAATAGGAATCAATCAGTAATGAAGAATGACATAGCTAAAGTAAAGAAGACCCTGAAATGTTTCAACAGTAGACTATAAGAAGCTGAGTACTGAATCAATGAATTAAAAGACACGGTAGGAAAATAACCCACCCATTCAGAGCAACAATTGAAAACAAATTAAAAAGCAGGAGGAGACCTAAAGGGAGCTTTGGGACAACATGAAACATAACAATATTTTCATATTAGTGGTATCAGAAGGAGAAGAATCTGAGAAAGGAATAGAGAACCCATTTGAAAAAAATAATGACAGAAACTTCCCAGACCTGGTGAAGAAAAAAGCACAGAAATTCAGAAAACACAGAGAGTCCAAATCAAGATAAATCCCAAAAGGCTCATACCAAGATACATCATAATTAAAATGTAAAACATTAAAAACAATGAAAGAATATTAAAGTCTGCAAGAGAGAGACAGAAAGTTACCTATGAGAAAGCTCCCTTTAAACTGTCAGCTGATTTATCAATAGAAATACTTCAGGCCAGAAAGGAATGGTATGAAGCATACAAAGTAATGAAAAGCAAGGAACTGAATCTAATACTACTCTATACAGCAAGGCTATCATTAAAAATTGAAGATGAAATTCAGAGCTTTACAGACAAAAGAATAAAGGAGTTTATTACCACCAAACCAGCAATGCAATAAATGCTGAAGGGACTGCTGTTAGAAAAAGAGATAGAGAGGGAGGAACATAAAGAACAAAAATGGTAACAAATAAGTACCTATCAATAATAATCTTAAATGGAAATGGATTATATGCTCCAATGAAAAGACATAGGATAGCTGAATGGATAAGAAAACACAACCCATATATATGCTATCTACAAGAGACCTACCTCAGAACAAAAGACTCATACAGAATGAGAGTGAAGGGATGGAAAAATATTTCCAGGTCAATGGAAATGAAAAATTAACTGGGGTAGCAATACTCTATTTGACAAAATAGACTTCAAAATGAGACCATAACCATAGACAATGAAGGCTACTTCATAATAATAAAGCAGGGGTCCTCAAACTACGGCTCGTGGGCCACATGCAAATACAAATATTGTATTTGTTCCCATTTTGTTTTTTTACTTCAAAATAAGATATGTGCAGTGTGCATAGGAATTTGCTCATAGTTTTTTTTAAAACTATAGTCCGGCCCTTCAACGGTCTGAGGGACAGTGAATTGGCCCCCTGTTTAAAAAGTTTGAGGACCCCTGTACTACAGGGATCAATACAAGAGACTATAACTCTGGTAAACAAATATGCACTCAAAAAAGGAGCATCCAAATATATTTAAAAAAAAAAAACTTCTGGAAGGTTTTAAGGAAGAGATCGACAGCAATACAATCATAGTAGATGACTTTAACACCTACTGACATTATTGGATAGATCTTCTAGACCAGTGGTCAGCAAACCGCAGCTCACGAGCCACATGTGAGATCAGATCCAGCAATTTATTAAAAAGATCATAAATCATGACCAAGTAGGATTTATTCCAGGGATGCAAGGCTGGTGCAATATTCACAAATCAATAATATGATACATCACATAAACTAATAGAAAGACAAAAAGCACAAGATCATATCAATAGATGCAGAAAAAGCATTCAACAAAATCTGATAAAAAGTCTTAGCAAAGTGGGAATAGAGGAATTATACTTCAACATAATAAAGACCATATATGATAAACCTACAGCAAACATACTCAATGTGCCAAAACTAAACCATTTCCCCTAAGAACAGGAACAAGACAGCGTTGTCTATTTTCACCACTCTTATTCAACATAGTACTGGAAGTCCCAGCCACAGCAATCAGACAGGGAGAAGAAATAAAAGGCATCCAAATTGGAAAGAAGAAAGTAAAACTCCCATTATTCGCAATGATATGATATTGTACATGGAAAACCCTAAATACTCCACCAAAAAACTACTAATGTTAATAAATGAATTTGGAAATGTAGCAGGATACAAAATTAACACCCAGAAAATGATGGCACTTTTGTACAAAAAAAGGACTATCAGATAGAGAAATTTTTAAAAATCCCATTTACCATTGCAACAACAACAAAACACTAAAATACTTAGGAATGAATGTAACCAAGGAGGTAAAAGTCCTGTACTTGGAAAAATACATGACTCTGAAGAAAGAGGCAGAGGAAAAAGTAAGAAAGTGGAAGAATAGACCATGTTCATGGATTGGTAGAACAACATCATTAAAATGGTCATACTACCCAAAGCAAACTATAGATTCAACACAATCCCTATTAAAACACCAACATTATATTTCAGATCAGAATAAACACTCCAAAATTTATATGGAACCAAAAATGACCCCAAGTAGCTGCAGCAATCTTGAGAATGAAGAACAAAGTTGGAGGCATCACAATATCATATATCAAGCTATATTACAAAGCCAGTATAATCAAATAAGCCTGGTACTGGCGCAAGAATAGACATATAGATAAATGGAATGAAACAGAGAATCCAGAAATCAACCCAAGCCATTATGCTCAAGTAATATTTTATAAAGGAGACAAAAGCATATAATGAAGTATAGACAGTCTCTTCAATAAGTGGTGCTGGGGAAAATGGACAGGTACATGCAAAAAATTGAAACTACACCGCTAAACTACACCATACAGAAGAATATACTAAAAATTGATAAGACATTTAAATGTAAGTCATGAAACCATAAAAATACTTTAAGAAAACAATAGCGAAATATAAGACATTTCATGTCACAAAATTTTCACTGATACAATGCCTAGAGCAAGAGAAACAGAGAGGAAAAAATAAACAAATGGGACTACATAAAAATATAATGCTTCTGTACAACAAAAGTAAACAACATCAAAATGAAAAGGAACTCACTATTTGGGAGAGCATATTTGCCAGCGATACATCTGAGAAGGGGTTAATTTTCAAAATACATATTGTTCTCATAAAACTCAATTATCCAATTAAAAAAAAATGGGCAGAGGACCGAATAGACACTCACCAAGAGGGCATGCAAATGACCAAGAGATATATAAAAAAATGCCCAACATCACTAATCATCAAAAAGATGTGGAGAGAGGAAGATGGCGGCGATATAGGCAGACGAGTCCCAGGTCCTGTCCAGGAGCAAATGGAGTGAGCAGCTGAAACTAGTAACACTCACACCGAATTGGCGAAATTGCTCAGCTGGTGAGAGGGTTTGCAGCCGGGAAGAGCAGAACTCCCCTGGAAAGGTAAAAAAAACCAGGGATTTGGGCAGGAAAGTTTGCCAGACCTCTGAGCCCAGAGAGTCGGAGGGAGACCGAGTGGCAGACAGCCGCGTCCCTTGGGACAGGCACAGCCCCTGACGGGGGAAAGGAGAACCGCGGGATTCCTGGCGCCGCCAGGGAAATTGAGAGCTGGGTTCTGTGATCACGGAGGACTGAGCCTAAAGGGGGCAGCCTGAAGAGCTGACCTGACCATGCAGTCCCAGTAAGAGAAGAAGCTTACAGAAACCAAGCCTTCCCCGTTTCCGCGGCCGGCGTTTGTTTGTCTGTTTTCACTGAATCCTGTTCATGGGACATTTCGGATACAGACACTCACCTGTGCTGAAGAGAGGGAGAGTGTGCAGAGGAGTGGAATCTGGGGAGAGACTGGGGAGAGAGGGGGAGCCGGGAGAGGTGGCAGCGAATTGAGTGCTGAGACACCCCTGAGCCCAGGACTGGGGCAGCCATTCTCTCCAGAGAGTGAGACTCCTCCCCCCAGCCCCCAGGCAAGGAGCACAGCCACACCCAGATTCCACCCTGTACGAGATCAAGGATTAAGATAACCTGATCAGTCCCTGGGAGTTAACAGGGTCTGGCCTATAGAGGGATTTTCAATCCCAGCAACAACATAGCGCCGGTAACTAACTACTACGCAGTCAGCTCTGGGCAGTGAACTTCCACTGGACAGAGAGGCCCTATAGCCTCAGAGGCCAACCCCAGAACACTGCCACCCAGAGGCTGACCCACAAACTGACTCTTTGCTAAACACAAAATAAGGCAGTCTGGGAAATAAATGCGGCATGCTTTAAAATAAGGACTGTGGTTTACAACACAGAGGAACAGTATATCGCAAGGAAACTCAACACTCTCCTGAATACCTGGAAGGTCTAAGGCGAGCCACACTGAAGAATAGAAGAAACGAAGGACCTTCACTACTGCAATTTTTTTTTCTTTCTTTTTTCACTTTTTAACTAAGAAACCAATTTTTTTCTTTTTTTTTCCTGTTCTTTTTTTTTTCTTTTCTTCTTTTTCCATCACCTGATTTTACCCTTTTAATTACTACCTTCTTATTTTAAACCAGTATTATGACTGCTACCATTTTACCATTTTTTAAAGTGCCATTTTATTTTCTCTTTATTTTATTTTGGGATCAGTGTTCTCCATTCTATTTCATCGTTATATTATTGGTTGTTTCTAGTTTGCATTAATATCCAGGGAGCTGTTGCTGGAATTTGTTGGGATTAATGGCTGTTCTATAGGAGTATTCTCCTCATATAAAAAGTCTCTTCCCCTCTTCCACTTCATTCTCTCTTTTCGCTCTTTTTTTTTCTTTTTCTTTTCTCGCTTTTATTTCCCCCCCTCCTTTCTCCCAATTTCAATTTTTGCACTCCTTTTTTTGGTCCCTACTTTTCTTTTCTTTTTTCTCTTTTATCTTTTTCTGTTCCTTCTTCCTTATCCCCTAATTCTCTTAATTCAGGTGGTCACCTTTATTTGGGGTTATTAATATCGTGAATATATTTGTGTATAGTGCCTGGTACGTGGTGCCTTGTTGTGTTGTATTTTGTGCCTTTAAATCAACGCAGCAGATCCAAGCAACAGCAACCTCCTGAGCACCACATCCTCTGCTGAGGAACAGCAGCTGTACTTGAAACCTCACCCCACCAGCCAGAAGAGCCACCACAGCTGTGAACAGCACCCACCAGAGGAGCTGCTGCCAACTGAAGAGCAGCTGCTACCGCAACCGCCCGAAGAGCAACCACAGACCAAGGAGTCACTGCCACCAAGGGAGCAACCACTGAACGACTCAACGTCTAGATATGTCAGTGAGATCAAACATGGGTAGACAAAGAAACCCCCAAAGGAAAGAGAAGAAGGACTCTCCAGAAAAGCAGCTAAGTAATACAGAGGCATGTAACATGACAGATAAAGAATTCAGAATAAGGGTCCTAGAGTGCATAAACCGGATGGAGGAAAAAATCGACAACCTCTGCAAGAAGCAAGAAGAAACAGATGAAAAAATTGATAACATATGGAAGAAGCTAGAAGAAACAGATGAAAAAATCAACAACTTAAGTAAGACCCAAGAAGAAATGAAGAGTGATATAGCCGCAATGAAAAACTCCATTGAAAGTATCAACAGTAGACTAGGAGAAGTGGAGGACCGAATTAGTGAATTAGAAGACAAGGAAGCAAAACACACCCAAAATGTACTGCAATTGGAGAAAAAAATTAAAAGACAGGAGGAGAGCCTAAGGGAGCTTTGGGACAACATGAAATGAAACAACATACGAATAATAGGAGTACCAGAACAACAGAAGGATGAACAAGGATTAGAAAACCTACTCGAAGAAATACTATCAGAAAACTTTCCTGAGGTGGGGAAGAAAAAAGTCACACAAGCCCAGAGAGTCCCAAACAAGGTGAACCCGAAAAGACCCACACCAAGACACATCATAATCACCATGGCAAATGTTCAGGACAAAGAGAGAATCTTACAGGCTGCAAGAGAGAGACGGAAAGTTACATACAAGGGATCTCCCATTAGACTGTCAAATGATTTCTCAACAGAAACACATCAGGCCAGAAAAGAATGGACTGAAATTTACAAAGTGATGCAGAGCAAAGGACTGAATCCAAGAATACTCTATCCAGCAAGGCTATCATTCAAACTTGAAGGGGAAATAAGAAGCTTCACAGACAAAAAAAGGCTAAGGGAGTTTGTCACCACCAAGCCAGCAATGCAAGGAATGCTAAAGGGACTGGTATAAAAATAAGAAATAAAAAGCTCAGAAAGAAAACAGCCACACAAAAAAAGAAATGGCTACAAACAAGTACCTTTCAATAATAACTTTAAACGTAAACGGACTAAATGCTCCAAACAAAAGACATAGAGTGGCTGAATGGATAAAAAAACATGACCCATACATCTGCTGTCTACAAGAAACCCACCTCATTAGAAGGGACTCACACAGACTGAAAGTGAAAGGATGGAAAAATATCTTACAGGCAAATGGAAAGGAAAAGAAAGCTGGGGTAGCAATACTTATATCAGACAAAATAGACCTCAAAGTGAAGGCCATAACAAGAGATAAGGAAGGCCACTTCATAATACTAAAGGGATCAATACAACAAGAAGATATAACCCTGGTAAATATATATGCACCCAATGTAGGAGCACCCAAATTCATAAAAAAACTGCTGGAAGATATCAAAGGAGAGATCGACAACAATACAATCATAGTAGGAGACTTTAATACACCACTGACAGCATTGGATAAGCCCTCTAAACAAACAATCAGCAAAGATACAGCAATCCTAAATGACTCACTAGATCAGATGGACTTAATAGACATCTTCAGAACACTTCACCCCAAAGCCAGGGAATATACATTCTACTCAAATGCTCATAAGACATATTCAAAAATAGACCATATATTGGGTCACAAGCAAAGTATCCCCAAATTCAAGAAGATTGAAATCATAAAAAGCGTCTTCGCAGACCACGATGGCATAATATTAGAAATAAACTACAATAAAAACAACCCAAAATACTCAAACACCTGGAAGCTGAATAGCATGCTATTAAATATTGATTGGGTTACCAATGAGATCAAAGAAGAAATTAAAAACATCCTGGAAACTAATGATAATGAAAACACAACAATCCAAAACCTATGGGACACAATGAAAGCAGTCCTGAGAGGGAAGATTATAGCTCTACAGGCCTATCTTAAAAAACAAGAAAAAATGGTAGTAAATCATCTAACTCTACAACTCAAAGAATTAGAAAGAGAGCAACAAGAAAACCCCAGAGTGAGCAGAAGGAAGGAGATAATAAAGATTAGAGCAGAAATAAATGACATAGAGACCAAAAAAACAATACAGAAAATCAATGAAACCAAGAGCTGGTTCTTTGAAAGGATAAACAAGATTGATAAACCTCTAGCCAGACTCACCAAGAAGCAGAGAGAGAGGACCCAAATAAATAAAATCAGAAACGATAGAGGCGAAATAACAACAGACCCCACAGAAATACAAATGATTGTTAAAAAATACTATGGACAGCTCTACTCCAACAAACTAGACAACCTGGAGGAAATGGACAAATTCCTAGAAAAATACAACATTCCAAAACTCAATCAGGAAGAATCTAAAAATCTCAACAGGCCAATAACTATGGAAGAAATTGAAGCAGTCATCAAAAAGCTTCCATCAAACAAAAGCCCAGGACCAGACGGCTTCACAGGGGAGTTTTACCAAACATTCAAGGAAGAACTAAAACCTATCCTCCTCAGACTACTACAAAAAATTCAAGAGGAAGGAACACTTCCAAGCTCATTCTATGAAGCCAGCATCACCCCAATACCAAAACCAGGTAAAGACAACACAATGAAAGAGAATTACAGGCCAATATCCCTCATGAACATAGATGCCAAAATCCTCAGCAAAATCTTAGCAAATCAGATCCAGCAGTACATCAGAAAGATCATACACCATGACCAAGTAAGATTTATCCCAGGGATGCAAGGATGATACAATATCCGCAAATCAATAAACGTGATACATCACATAAACAAATTGAAAGAAAAAAACCACATGGTCATATCAATTGATGCAGAAAAAGCATTTGACAAAATTCAACACCCATTTTTGATAAAAACTCTCAGCAAGGTGGGAGTAGAAGGATCATACCTCAACATAATAAAAGCCATATATGACTGGCCCACAGCCAACATCATACTCAACGGACAAAAACTAACACCATTTCCCCTAAGAACAGGAACAAGACAGGGATGCCCCCTCTCACCACTCCTGTTCAACATAGTACTGGAAGTGTTAGCCATTGCAATTCTGCAAGAAGAAGAAATAAAAGGGATCCAAATTGGAAAAGAGGAAGTAAAACTGTCCTTATTTGCAGACGACAAGATATTATACATACAAAACCCTAGAGAGTCCATCAAAAAGCCACTAGACTTAATACATGAATTTGGCAATGTAGCAGGATACAAAATTAACCCCAAGAAATCTGAGGCATTTCTATACACCAATAGTGAACTTTCAGAAAGAGAGATTATAAAAACAATCCCGTTTACCATTGCACCAAAAAAATTAAGCTACCTAGGAATAAACTTAACTAAAGAGGTAAAAGACCTCTACTCAGAAAACTACAGGACATTGAAAAAAAACATAGAGGAAGACATAAACAGATGGAAGAACATATCATGTTCATGGATTGGTAGAATCAACATCATTAAAATGTCCATACTACCCAAAGCAATCTATAAATTCAATGCACTTTCCATTAAAATACCAACGGCATACTTCAGAGATCTAGAACGAACTTTCCAAAAATTCATCTGGAATAAAAAAAGACCACGAATAGCTGCAGCAATCCTGAAAAAGAACAAAGTAGGTGGGATCTCAATACCAGATATCAAGTTGTATTACAAAGCCTCTGTTCTCAAAACTGCCTGGTACTGGCACAAGAATAGGCATATAGATCAATGGAATAGAATAGAGAGCCCAGAAATCGGCCCGAACCAATATGCTCAATTTATATTTGACAAAGGAGGCAAGAACATACAATGGAGCCAAGATAGTCTCTTCAATAAATGGTGTTGGGAAAATTGGACAGATATGTGCAAGAAAATGAAACTAGACCACCAACTTACACCATACACAAAAATAAACTCAAAATGGATAAAGGACTTAAATGTACGACAGGAAACCATAAAAATTCTAGAAGAATCCAAAGGCAACAAAATCTCAGACATATGCCGAAGCAATTTCTTCACTGATACAGCTCCTAGGGCACTTGAAACTAAAGAAAAAATGAACAAATGGGACTACATCAAAATAAAAAGCTTCTGCACAGCAAAAGAAACCATCAACAAAACAACGAGAAAACCCACTGTGTGGGAAAACATATTTGCCAATGACATATCTGATAAGGGCCTAATCTCCAAAATTTATAGGGAACTCATACAACTTAACAAAAGGAAGATAAACAATCCAATCAAAAAATGGGCAAAGGACCTAAATAGACACCTTTCAAAAGAGGACATTCAGAAAGCCAAGAGACATATGAAAACATGCTCAAAGTCACTAATCATCCGAGAGATGCAAATCAAAACAGCAATGAGGTACCATCTCACACCGGTCAGACTGGCTGTCATCAACAAATCAACAAACGACAAGTGCTGGAGAGGATGTGGAGAAAAAGGAACACTTGTGCACTGCTGGTGGGAATGCAGACTGGTGCAGCCACTATGGAAGACAGTATGGAGTTTCCTCAAAAAACTAAAAATGGAACTCCCATTTGACCCTGTGACCCCACTTCTAGGAATATATCCCAAGAAACCAGAAACACCAATCAGAAAGGATATATGCACCCCTATGTTCATAGCAGCACAATTCACCATAGCTAAGATCTGGAAACAGCCTAAGTGCCCATCAGTAGATGAATGGATTAGAAAACTGTGGTACATCTACACGATGGAATACTATGCTGCTGTAAAAAGGAAGGAACTCTTACCATTTGCAACGTCATGGATGGAACTGGAGAGCATTATGCTAAGTGAAATAAGCCAGTCAATAAAGGAAAAATACCACATGATCTCACTCATTCATGGACAATAGAGACCATTATAAACTTTTGAACAATAATAGATACAGAGGCAGAGCTGCCTCAAACAGATTGTCAAACTGCAGCGGGAAGGCCGGGGAGGGTTGGGGGGCAGGAGGTAGGGGGGTAAGAGATCAACTAAAGGACTTGTATGCATGCATATAAGCATAACCAATGGACATAAGACACCGGGGGATAGGGGAGGCTAGGGGACTGTCTAGGGAGGGGGGATAAAATGGATACATATGTAATACCCTTTGTAATACTTTAAGCAATAAAAAAAAATAAAAATAAAAATAAAAATAAAAAAAGATGCAAATTAAGAGAACAATGAGATAGTGCCTCATTGATTACCATCAATAAGTCAACAAACAACAAGTGCTGGCAAGGTTATAGAGAAAAAAGAACTCTAGTACACTGCTGGTGGGTATACAGACTGGTGCAGCCACTATGTAAAACAGTGTTGTGTTCCCTCAAAAAGTTAAAAATGGAACTGCCATTTGATCCAGTCATCCTACTTCTAGGAATATATTCTAAGAAGCCTAAAATACCAATCAGAAAGAATATATGTACCCCTATGTTCATGGTAGCATTAAGGTTTACACAATGGGATACTATGCAGCTGTAAAAAAGTATCTCTTTACCTTTGAGACGGCATTGAAGGACCTGGAGAGTATTATGCTAAGTGAAATAAGCCAGTCAGAGAAAGACAAGTAGCACAAGATCTCACTTATATGTGGAATCTAATGAACCAAATATTCTGACAAACAAAATAGATCCAGATACATGGAAGCATACAATAGACTGAGGATTCTCAGAGGGAAGGGGGGAAAGATTAACCAAAGAACTTATATGCATAATCGCATAACTCATGGACACAGACCATAGTGGGGTGAAGGCCTGGAGAGGGGATGTGAGTGGAGAGGGGAGGATCAATGGATAAAATTGTAATACTTTCAACAATAAATAAATTTCTAAGAAAAGGATGTGGTACATTTACACAATGGAATACTATACAGCTATAAAAAGGAGGATCTCTTACCCTGTGAGACAGCATGGAGGGACCTGAAGAGTATTATGTTAAGCAAAATAAGCCAGTCAGAGAAAGACAAGTAGCACATGTTCTCACTTATATGTGGAATCTAATGAACAAAATACACTGACGAACAAAATATATCTAGAGACACGGAAGCATGCAATAGATGGACAGACCTCAGGGGGAAGGAGCAGGGAGCAATTAACCAAATAACTGGCATGCATATTTGCAAACCCCATGGACACAGATGATAGTGTGGTGAAGGCCTGGGGGGTGGGGGAGAGGGCGGGTGCAGATTGGAGGAGTCAGTGGGGGAGGGAATGGGGACACCTGTAATATTTTCAACAATAGAGATAAATTAAAATAATACTGAGTGCAGAAAACACAAAAACACAGCTTTATAGGGTTTAATTCACATAACATATAGTTGACCCATTTACAGCGAACAGTTCGGGCAGCCACTTCCTATTCCTCACAACCCTCAGCTAATGCCTATCTTTGTACATTTGCCTGCTCTGGACATTTCATATAAAAAAAGATGGCACGGTATGTGTATGTGGTCTTACGTGACTGGCTTCATTCAATTAGCATCTTTTCAGTGTTACCCACGTTAGCGCAAGTGTCAGTACTTCATCTATTTCCATTGCCAAATACTTGTATTGCATGGATGGACCACATTTTGTTTATTCATTAATCAGCTAATGGTGATTTGAATTAATTCCACTTGTTAACTTTTTATGAATAATGTTCTATCAACATCTGTGTCCAATTTTTGTGAGGACTTGTGATTTCTCTTCTTTGGGAAACATACTCAGGAGTGGAATTGTTGGGAATATGGTAACCCAGTGTTTTTAATTTTGAGGTACAGATAACCTGTACAATAAAAATGGGTGAAATATGGGCTATGTGAATTTTATCTCTATAAAGCTATTTAAAAATGTTGAATTATTTCACTTTTAGGTTTGTTTTTAAATAGTTTAGCCATACTAGGAAAATACCCCATGGGGAGATTTCCGCTCTGGCTGATTAGAACTTGAAAGTTTCTTATCCTTGTGTGAGTGCTCACAACTGCTCAGTCCACAGATCCTTGGTCACCCTTTGCTTGGGAGTCACCCCATATATGCACACACAGACAAGATTCAAAACAAAAGCTATAATAATGTTTTTTCCTCCACTTCCAGCTCTGTCCTGACATAGGGTATGTGTGAAGTTGTTCTAAACATTGGATGGATAACTAAGTGTCAAACCAGATGTACATGCCCCAGACTCGCCTCCAAAATGGTCTCTCCGAGATATCTAGAGTGTTGTCACATTTTAGCAAATTTTAAGTGATAAGACAAGGGAGAGGAAAAGGTAAAGCAACAGTTATATGAAGCCAAGACCAATATCAGGGTGACTTTTAATCTCAATCAACAGTTGAGTTCTTTCTTCTGGGATCAAAGCCTAGAGTGCCTATGAGGCCAGTGCAGTGAGATATGATCAAAGTAAATGGAAGATCAGAAATTCCTTTTGATCCATAAGTAAAAGGAATTTCTCTGAAAGTAACATACTCCTTAATTATTAACATTTCACATCGCTTCCTTCTCTGCTCAAACTGAGGGAAAGAATAGGATATAAAATAATATCATGGTAAATTTAATAAATATGGAGGAATAGGGAAATCCAGGACTCTTTCCCTCTAAAAAAATAAATAGTAAGCTGGAAAAAATGTTAAAATGAACAGAACTAACTTTAACAGAACTATGGGGTCTAGTAAAAACTTACAATAAGCAGGAGAAGTTTAAAGAAGAGGCTGTGCACTCCAGAATGTCAAAAGCAATGAAAGTTGCAACCTGAACAGCACCTGGTGCAGGTTGCAAGTACCATAGGGAGCAATAAAAAATCTTATTATCAAAAATTGTGTTTTCCAGATTCAACCTATCTGGCAGCTTTCTCAAAGTCTGGTGCAAGGGCTGGTGTAGGTTTTTCCTGACTTGGAGAATTCCCAGGTTTGGATGCCTTCCCAGGTAGCTTTTAGTGAAAGTACTTAAAGGCAAACATATTGACTACAGCAGCCTGGGACAAGGAAAAATAGTCAGAACATGCAGTAGACACACCAAAATTCCTGGGAAAGAAGAGGATAGGAAATGGGATATGAAAGAAAAAAATAAACTTTAAAAAACTCCTGTGTGCACTGGAGAATCAACAAAGCCAGCTCATTTCCATGGATGGACGCATTCCCAATAAGTTCATGAAAAAGGCTTTAAGCTTTGACATCTGGCTGACCTTCAGGCTCCAAGAGGGAAGTGGAAGCTAAGGCAGAGTTGTAAATGGCCTGCTAAGCATTGAAGAATTGACCCAACACAGTCAACCTACAAAGACTGGGATTTTTTTTTTCTATTTTTGGCTTGAGGTGCTTAAGGAAACTCTTTCAAAACACTAGGTGAGCCCTGACCAGTTTGGCTCAGTGGCTAGAGCGTCGGCCTGTGGACTGAAGAGTCCCAGGTTTGATTCCTGTCAAGGGCATGTACCTTGGTTGTGGGCACATCCCCAGTAGGGGGTGTGCAGGAGACAGCTGATCCATGTTTCTCTCTCATCGATGTTTCTAACCCTCTATCCCTCTCCCTTCCTCTCTGTAAAAAATCAATAAAATATATTAAAAAAAAACACTAGGTGACTACTATGGACAGAGATACCAGTGGCCACTTCTGGCAGAAAATGCAGACTTTAGAGGAATAGTTTAGAAGAGTCATTAACTAACAAACAATAGCTCCATCAAACAGGAACACAAGTTCAGGGAAACAAAAGAATATGCTACCTACTGCTGTTAATAGTAAAATATTTGGGAAGTCTAGTTTTCAACAAAAATAATAAGGCATGCAAAGGAACAAGAAAGCATGTCCTAATCATGGGGGGGGGATTATTAATAGAAATTGTCCCTATAGACATTAGATTTACTAAGCAGAGAATATATTGAAGATGGTCAAAGAACTAAAGAAAACCACAGATAAAGTACTAAAGGAAACCAGAGAACCATGTATTACTAAGTAGATCATATTAATAAATGAGTAGAAATTATAAAAAGAAACTAAGTGAAATTCTGGAGCTGAAAATTCACTGAAATTGTTCATATCAAATTTGACTGTTAAGAACATAGAATTAGACAACTTGAAGATAGATCCCTATAGATGATCCAGTCTGAGGAACAGACAAATGGAAAAATGAAGGTAGTATAAGAAAAATGTAGGGCAACATCAAGCATATGACCATATGCTTAATGAGATTCTAAGAAGGAATGGAGATAGAGGAAGGGGCAAAAAGAATCTTTGAAAAAATATTGGTCAAAATATGATGAAATAAATGAATGTACATATTCAATAAGTTCAAGGAACTGCAAACAAGATGAGGTCAAAGATTTCTACAATGAGAGAAATTATAGTCAAATTGTCAAAAGCAAAATATAGATTTTAAAAGCAGCAAGAAAAAAAAAGAGAAAAAAAAGAAAAAAAATAAAAGCAGCAAGAGAGAAGCAACTTGTTATATACAAAAGAACTTCAATAACATTAACACTTAATTTCTCTTCAGAAATCATAAAGTCCAGGAGGCAGTGATATAGTCTATTTAAAGTTCTTAAAGTGAGATTAACAATGGTGGCGGAGTAAGTGAATGCTACACAGACATGCTCCCAAGATCAAACTGGAATTACAACTAATATGCAAAAAGCATCCTGAATAATCAACTATAGACTAGCTGAAGAGAACCCTCATAACTAAGAATGGAAAGTGGAGACCATATAGAGATTGGTAGGTGTGAAAGGGCTGGCCAGAATCCCACAGCCAGCAGCTGATGTTCTGGAGAGATATCTCAGCTGTGGGGGGTTACCACTGAGAACCCTGGGGTCTAATACCCATGCTGCTCCCCCCTACACAAACCAGTAAAGAACACCCAAACTGAGAAAAGTGCCCACATAATATCTGGTTCTGAAAAGCAGCATGGTCTTCTGGGGAGAAACAAGACATAGAGTTCAGAATAATGATGGCAAAGATGGCAAGAGTGTGAGAAAAGATATAGTAACTATTAAGACTGACATAGTACTAATAAAGAATGCAGTGAAAGGAATACACAACAGAGAAGGGGAAGCTGAGGATTAGATCAGTGAATTAGAAGACAGGTAGAAAAAAATCACTCAATCAGAAAACCAAAAAAAATAAAAAATAAAAAATAGGAGGACAGCTTAAGAGAGCTGTGGGACAATATGAAATGTTGCAATATACACATAATAGGTGTGCTAGAAGGATAAGAAAGTGGACAAGGGATAGAGAACTTGCCTGAAGAAATAGTGGCAGAAAACTAACCTGGTGAAGGAAAAAGGCACACAAGTCCAGGAGGCACAGAGAGTATCAAGCAAGAAGATCCCAAATAGGCCCACACCCAGACACATCATCATTAAAATGCCAAAAGTTAAAAACAAAGAGAGAATCTGAAAGGCAGCAAGAGAAAAGCAATTTGTTCCCTACAAACAAGCTCCCATAAGGCTGATACCTGATTTCTCATCAGAAACTCTAAAGGCCAGAAGATAATGGCATGAAGTAATCAAGGTAATGGAAAGCAAGGATCTGAGACCAAGATTACTATATCCAGCAAGGCTATCATTCAAAATAGTTGGAGAAATAAAGAGCTTCTCAGACATAAAAAGGATAAAGGAATTTACTGCCTCCAAACCAGCACTGCAAGAAATGCTAAAGGGACATCTGCAATGAGAATAGAAATAGAGAGAGAAACATAGCCATACAGAATTAAAATAGCAATAAATAAGTACCTATTAATAATAACCTTAAATGTAAATGGATTAAATGCTCAAATCAAAAGACATAGGGTAGCTCAGTGATGGCGAACCTTTTGAGCTCGGCGTGTCAGCATTTTGAAAAACCCTAACTTAACTCTGGTGCAGTGTCACATACAGAATTTTTTTGATATTTGAAACCATAGTAAAACAAATATTTATATTTTTGATATTTATTTTATATATTTAAACGCCATTTAACAAAGAAAAATCAACCAAAAAAATGAGTTCGTGTGTCACCTCTGACACACGTGTCATAGGTTCGCCATCAATGAGGTAGCTGAATGAATATGAAAACATGACCCAACTATATACTATCTACAAGATACCCACCTGAGAACAAAAGACTCACACAGGATGAAAGTGAAGGGATGGAAAAATTTTTCCATGCAAATGGAAATGAAAAGAAAGCTGGGTTAGCAATACTCATACACAACAAAATAGACTTCAAAATGAAAGCCATCACAAGAGACAACAAAGGTCACTACATAATACTAAAGGGATTGATCCAACAAGAGGATATAACCCTGGTAAATATATAAGCATCTAATATAGGAGCACCAAAATATATTAAAAACAAACAAACAAAAAACTTCTAGAGGACTTTAAGTGAAAGAACAACAATAATACAATCATAGCAGGGGAATTTAACACCACACTGACTTCACTGGATAGATCATCCAGACAAAAAAAACATTAGAAAGGAAACAGTGACCCTAAATGACATAGTGGAACCAATGGATTTAATCAACCCAAAGCTCAAGAATATACATTCTTCTCAAGAGCACATGGATCATTCACAAGATAGACCATGGTAGGACACAAAACAAGTCTCTACAAGTTCAAGAAGATTGAAATCATATCAAGCATTTTTTTCAGATCACAGTGGAATGAAATTGGAAATCAACTACAGTAAAAACACCCAAAAACATTCAAATACATGGAAGCTAAATAGCATGTTATTAAACAACTAGTAGCCTGGTGCACAAAAATGTGTGCACTCGGTGGGGGGGGTCCCTCAGTTATTAAACATTTATCGGCACAACACTGACCACATTGGTGGTGGTTGTGGTCTTGTCAGAATGTGTTATATTATGCAGATGAAAATCTGTTTAAACAGATTTGATGTATTTTCAAAGATGGAAGAATTGTCCCCGTCAACTATTTTAGTTGATTCATATCTTCAGTAATTGTCATCATTACAAAGTTTTCAGTCCCCATATGGATTGCTGGATATAATAGGTCACGCGCTGTCCCTGTCCTTTGTAGCCTTTGTGACCTTAAGGACTCTAGTTTTCCATTTATATGTTTAAGTACCAACCTTACCGGCTTAAAAATGTCAGCTTTTAACACTGCTCTCTCTGTTCCGTATCGTTCCGATGAAAAGTGGAGTTGGGTTGCAGCACAGGAGAGAAATTCAGAAGGGGAATGTTGAAGTAATGACTACAATAGGAGAAGAGGGAACCTATTTCCCTGGCCACAGGTGCTGGCGCCCTGGACCACAGGGCTGGTAGCTTCTCCGGGTGGCTGCAGCCTGGGACCTTGGGCGGGTGGCTTTTCTGTCTCCTGGGCTGCAGCCAGCCCCAGGCGCTGGTGCCAGGACCAAAGGTGGGCGGCTTCTTCTTCTTCCTCTCCTTCTCCTTCCCCTTCTCCTTCTCCTTCTCCTTCTCCTTCTCCTTCTCCTTCTCCTTCTCCTTCTCCTTCTCCTTCTCCTTCTCCTTCTCCTTCTCCTTCTCCTTCTCCTTCTTCTTCTTCTTCTTCTTTGCTTCCAGGGAGGGCAGTCAGCTATGTGTATATGTGTGTGCATGCAAACATAGGCGTGTACATGTGTGTATGTGGAAATCTGCTGGGCAAGCCAAAACCATAGAAGAGTTGCCCCCTATCTCTTGAATCTTCCAGAGATATCCCCCACTTTTTTATTCTATCACTACTGGAGAGTCAGTATTTGCAGCCAGCCAACCAGTGACTCTCTCAGTGTCTATTTCTGACTTCTTCTTTCCCTGTCTGTCTTCCAACCCCGTAAACATATTTCCACCTAGATGCATCATGTTTACTCCCAATATGCTGGACCGAGTCTCATGGGGTTTGCAGTTTGAAAGATGCTCATGATCTCCATGGCAGCCAGGACCCAGTCTCAGGGGGTTTTACCCGCCCAGTTTGAAAGGTGCTGGAGATCTACTTAGGGGTTAGTGCTGCCTCTTCTCTGCCCCTCCGGCTTCTCTGATCACTGATCGCCGGTATGGGTGGAGGGCAAGGAAGAGGTGGCCACCAGCGCCGCTTCTTCCCTGCCCCGCACGCTACTCCGATCACGACTGGGGGGTCACGCAAAGGTGGCCTGGTTCTCAGTTCACAGCTGGGGGGCGGGACAAAGGCCCCGTTCTCAGATCACAGCTGGGGGTCACGCAAAGTTGGCCCCCGTTCTCTGATCATGGCTGGGGGTTGTGCAAAGGCTGCCCAGTCCTCCCATCATGGCTGGGGGTCGTGCAAAGGCAGCCCGGGTTCTCAGATCACTGCTGGGGGGTAGGACAAAGGCCTGGTTCTCTGATCACGGCTGGGGATTGGGCAAAGGCTGCCGGTCCTCCGATCACAGCTGGGAGTCGTGCAAAGGCTGCCCAGTCCTTGATCATGGCTGGGGGTCGGGCAAAGGCTGCCCCGTTCTACGATCACGGCTGGGGGGCAGGGCCAAGGCCCCCGGTTTTTGCCTGCCGCCTGGGTTCATGATCACAGTCAGCGGCAGTTGGCTTCTTCCATCTTTCCCCTTTTGCCTCCCAGCATTGCGCCTATGTATGCAAATTAGCCGCCATCTTTGTTGGCGGTTAACCGCCATCTTTGTCCGCAGTTAATTTGCATATCACCCCAATCAGCCAATGGGAAGGGTAGCGGATGTACGGCTAATTACCATGTTTCTCTATTATTAGATAGGATGAGTGGGTTACCAATGAGATCAGGAAATAAATCAAAAACATCATGGAAACAAATGAAAACACACACACAACAACAACAACAACAAAAACCCCAAATCTCTAGGATACAGCAAAAGCAGTCCTGAGAGGGAAGTTCATAGCACTACAGGCCCACCTCAAAAAAGAAGAAAAATTAATAATAAAGTATTTATTTCTAAAACTTAAAGGACTAGAAAGAGAATACAAGAAAGACCCAGAGTAGATCGGAGGAAGGAAATGATAAAGATTAGAACAGAAATAAGCGACTTAGAGACTAAAAAAAAATATATAAAAGATAAATGAAACCAAGAGCTGGTTTTGAAAAATAAGCAAGATTCATGAACCATTAGCCAGACACATCAAGAAATAAACAGGGAAGGACCCAGATAAACAAAATCAGAAACAAAGCAAAGAAGTAACCACTGACACAACTTAAATACAAAGAATTATAAGAAACTACTTTGAACAACTATATGCTAACAAGCTGCACAATGTGAGTGAAATGGACAAATTCCTGGAAAAATACAATCTTCTAAAACTGAGTCAGGAAGAATCAGAAAACCTGAATAGGCTAATAACAATGGAGGAAATAGAAGTAGTAATAAAAAAAACTCCCAGCAAACAAAAGCCCTGGTCTGGATGGCTTCACAGGCAAGTTGTATCAAACATTCAAAGAAGAATTAACCTATACTCCTCAAACTATTCTAAAAAATCTCAAGAGGAAGGAATACTTCCAAGCATTTTTTAGGAGGCCAGCATTATCCTAATTCCAAAACTAGATAAAAACACTACAAAGATAGAGAATTATGGGCCAATATCCCTGATGAACATAGATGCTAAAATCCTCAACAAAATATTAGCAAATTGGTTCCAGCAATATATTAAAAAAGATTATAGACCATGATTAGGTAGGATTTATTTCAGGAATGCAAGGTGGGTATAATATTTGCAAATCAATAAACATGATATATAACATAAACAAATTGAAAGATAAAAATCACATGATCATATCAATAGACAGAAAAAGCATTCAACATAATCCAACACCCATTTTTGATAAAAACTCTCAGCAAAGTGATAATAGAGGCAGCATATCTCAACATGATAAAGGCCATATATGACAAACCTACAGCCAATATCATACTCTGAGCAAAAACTAAAACCATTTGACCTAAGAACAGGAACATGACAGGGATTTCGCTTTCACCACTCTTACTCACCATAGTACCGGAACACCTAGCCACAGTGATCAGACAAGAAGAAGAAATAAAAGGCATCCAAATTGGAAAAGAGGAAGTAAAACTCTCATTATTTGCAGATGACATGATATTGTAAATAGAAAACCCTAAAGACTCCACCAAAAAGCTACTGGATTTAATAAATGAATTTGGCAATGTAGCAGGATACAAAATCAACACCCTAAAATCGATGGCTTTTTTATACACCAATAATGAACTCTCAGAAAGAGAAACTAAACAAACAATCCCATTTACCATTACAACAAAAAATTAAGATGCTTAGGAATAAACTTTACCAAGAAGGTAAAAGACTTGTGCTCGGAAAAGTACAGGACGTTGAAAAAAGAGATAGAAGAAGATATAAACAAGTGGAAGAATATACTGTGTTCATGGATTGGTAGAATTAATATCATTAAAATGTCTATACTACCCAAGGCAATCTACAGATTCAATGCAATCCCTATTAAAATGCCAATAACATATTTCACAAATCTAGAATAAATACTCCAAAACTTTATATGGAACCAAAAAATAAGACCCCAAAAAGCCACAGCAATCTTGAGAAAGAAGAATAAATTTGGAGGAATCAGAGTATCAGCTATTGAATTAGACTACAAAGCCACTGTAATTAAAACAACTGGACACAAGAACAGGCATAAAGATCAATGGAACAAAACAGACTCCAGAAATCAACCCAAGCCATTATGCTTAATTAATATCTGACAAAGAAAGCAAAAACATTCAATGGAGTCTTCAATAAATGGTGTATGGAAATAAGACAGATACATGAAAAAAAGAAAGAAAGAAAAAGAAACTATACCACCTACTTACACCATACACAAGAATAAACTCAAAATGGATAAAAGATTTAAATGTACTGGTAAGTCATGAAACACAAAAATCCTAGAAGAAACCATAGGCAGCAACATATCAGACATCTCTCTTAGCAATATGTTTACAGATACATCACCTAGGGCAAAGGAAACTAAGGAGAACATAAACAAATGGGACTACATCAAAATAAAAAGCTTCTGCACAGCAAAAAAACCATCAACAAAACGCAAAGGGAGCCCACTGTATGGGAGAACATATTTCTCAATGATCATCTGATAAAAGGTTAATCTCCAAAATATATAAGGAACTCACACAACTTAACAAAATGAGACAAACAATCCCATTAAAAAATGGGGAAAGGACCTAAATAGACACTTCTCCAAAGCAGACATACAGATTTCTAAAAGACATATGAAAAACTGTCCAGTCACTGATCATCAGAGAGATGCACTGAACTTTGTATATTAAAATGGTCACATGTATGCTACATGAATTTTACTTCACTTAAAAAAACAACAGTTTTGCACTCCTAAAGGCTATAACTCTTAACTCCAAACTGATTTATTTCTGCTTGTATTTGGACTAAAACATTTTGAAAAGCATAAACTACTCTGCACACTCTATATAATCACATGTTTATGACTACATATAAACATTTAAATATATACACATATGTATGTGTCTATGTATCTCCAGTGGGTTGATAGCATTTCCTCCATCCTATTCAAACCTTTCTTTACAGGTGCAGCAGGAGACACTGAGCACTCATTCTATGCAGCTGTTTTCATGTATCTGAACTGTCTATGGTTCCTCGATGTTTACAGATACAGTTTATGCTTCTTACTCTGCCCTTAGCACCTGCGCTGCCGTCCCCAGGGTCCCTGGCCATCGATTCTTTTGTGGATCTGCTTCAGCTCTCACTTGGATGTAGTTCCCTGAACATAATGGAGTGCACAGGCTTTGATCTCTGCTCTCCATGCCTGTAGCCTACAGGCCAGCAGGGAAATGGTCACTCATTTGTCCAGATTTGGTGCAAGCCTTGGTTCCGTGGGAAGACTGTTCTATTCACACACGGTCAGAGAAGATAACCCTCTGCCTCTCTAGAAAGCTCCTGGTTATTCAAAAAATGGCACCTGGGCGGGCAGCATCAGCATCACGTGAGGGCTTCTTACGAGTGCAGAATCCCGAAGCCACGGCAGCCCGTGACAGAGCCCTGCCTGTGCCAGCACAGCCGGATGTGCACTGAGGTTGCACTGAGGTGTGTGCTGAAATTGCACTGAGATGTGCACTGAGGTTGCAGTGTGGTGAGGGCTGAGGTTGCACTGAGGTGTGAGCTGAGGTTGCACTGAGGTGAGTGCTGAGGATGCGCTGAGGTGTGGATTGAGGTCTCACTGAGGTTGCACTGAGGCGTGGGTTGATGTTGCATTGAAGTTTGTTCTGAGGTTGCACTGAAGTGTGGACTGAGGTGGCACTGAGGTGTGAACTGAAGTTGGACTGAAGTTGCACTGAGGTTGCGCTGAGGTTGCACTGAGGTGTGGACTGAGGTTGCACTGAGGTTGCACTGAGGTGTGTGCTGAGGTTTCACTGAGGTGTGGATTGAGGTCTCACTGAGGTTGCACTAAGGTTGCACTTAGGTGTGGGTTGAGGTTGCACTGACGTGTGGGTTGAGGTTGCACTGATGTGTGGGCTGAGGTTGCACTGAGGTTGCACTGAGGTGTGTGCTGAGGTTTCACTGAAGTTACACTGAGGTGTGGATTGAGGTCTCACTGAGGTTGCACTGAGGTTGCACTTAGGTGTGGGTTGAGGTTGCACTGAGGTGTGTGCTGAGATGTGCGCTGAGATGCGGGCTCAGGTTGCACTGAGGTGTGGACTGAGGTTGCACTGAGGTTGCACTGAGATGTGGGCTCAGGTTGCACTGAGGTGTGCAAGAAGTGTGGGCCTCGAATTTAGATTTATGCTGTCACAGTTTCCTCTTCCTGTCTATATATCCATGAGTAGTGAGCTCCTGGAAGATGAATGAGCCTTACTAGTCCTGCACCCTCACAGGTACAGTGCCAAGCTCATGCTCCTCAGGAAATACTTTGAGCGTCTGCAGTGCCCTCAGAGGTCCTTTCTTCAATCCACCTGGAGCTGCCGGGGCCTTGGTGGGAAATGCTGGCATTCAGCTCAGCCTGTGTATTGTCACCAGGATCTGTGCAGCGCAGTGATGCGCACAGAACCAGAGAGCAAGTAGCAGTGAGCAGGCTGCCCCTGTTGCGCTGGAGTGGGGTCATTTGACAGTTCATTGCTGCCCACTTCGCACGGTGGAAAGGATCCCTGTGGGTCAGGTCACTGTGTCTGGGAGACAGGGGTCCATGTGGGAGAGTACGTTTGCTGCTGGGCTTGGCGGGCAGGATGGTCAGGAGGTGTGGGGACAATTCCCCACCCACAGGCTCCCTCCAGCCTCACACAGTGCTCAAACCTAAAAAAGGCATGACTGAAGCCACTGCTCAGTGGGCTCAGTTCCTTCTTCCCTCCCTTCCTTCTTCCCTCTTCTTCTGGAGCATCTATTCTCCCGATTAATAGAGAATGGAGGGGGACTGCTTTCAAAAACACCCGGCACAGAGGTAAAGAAGCCGGCAGCAGACCACCCGAACACACGGAGTTAAACCCTGCAGCGGAGCTGGGGCGTGGAGGTGGGAGCTCAGCAGCTCTGCTGGGGAGGCCCTAGACCTGCGCATTAAATGGCCAGTAGCAGTTCACTGGGCGGGTGAATTGGAGCAGGAATCCCATTTGCAAGCACACAGGACTTGAAACTGTACTGTGCTTTCTAAAAGCTGCAAATAGTTAAGTAATGCTAGGAAGAACCGTCCAGGAGGGGTGGGAAGGGAGGGCTGTGGGTGAGGGTAAGGTTGCCTGTAACTGACCAAGGTGTTTGGACTCTCTTTGCTGTGGTGTCCGGACTTTTAGGATGGGAAACACAGGAAGCAGGTTTACATCAGGACCTAGTACACATCCATAGCATTGAAACAAGTCTCATGAAACACTTTAACCTCATTAAGTCCTAAATTTTTGTTCTTCCATTTTTTATCTCATGTTTTTGGTAGGATTTTATCTCAGCGTCTGCTTCCAGGCAGACCCGGTCTGTGACAGTGGGTGTCCTTGTCTTGCTCCAGATCTCGAAGAGCGGCCAGCATTGCACCACAAACGCGATGCGTGCCCGTGTTCAGCATTCCCATCAGACTAAGGATGTCCTATTCATATCTTAGGAGGAGTTGTTAATATGACAGTTAAATTCCATTAAATATTATTGAGGTGTTCATGCTTCTTCTCTATTGCTTTACTGTTGTCTATATTCAATTGTTGATTTTTCAAACGTTAATAAACCCTTGTATTCATAGCAAAAACTTAATTTGGGCATGATGTATTTTCCTTCTTATATAGTTCTAGGTT
Organism: Myotis daubentonii; assembly: GCF_963259705.1. Taxonomy (NCBI): domain Eukaryota; kingdom Metazoa; phylum Chordata; class Mammalia; order Chiroptera; family Vespertilionidae; genus Myotis; species Myotis daubentonii. The sequence continues at coordinate 3,615,703 of NC_081852.1, forward strand.
TATTTTAAAAATTTAAATTTATATATCGGAAAATTCATTCTACATGTTCTACAGTTCTACAAGTATTGAGTAATGTCTAGATGCAAGTAACTGCCACCACAAGTCAAACAAATAGGCAGTGTTCAAAATTTCAATTGCCTCATAAATACCATTTTTACTTTCTTTTAATTAGTATCCAAATAAGTTCCACACATTACAATTCAGTATTGTGTCTCTTATGACTCTTTTTACACTTTAAGTTCCTTTCTATCTTTTTCCATCCACTTGCAATGAATAAACATCATTTTGTCTTCTAGAGACTCCCACCCGGTGAGTTTGCTGACTAAATCCCTGGTTGTTGTTTAAAATCCATTGCTGGGTATCTAATTTGCTGTTCAACATGTTGTTTTGTCTTCCACATTTTTGTTAAATTGAATCTGAAAGCTTGATCAGATTCAGGTTTGATTTGGTTGAAGACAAAACTATATATATATATATTTTCCCTCAGGGCACATGGAATATTTGCCACTTTTTGTAATATTAGCTTTAGTTAATGACCAGTACTTAGATATATAAAATAATCATGTTACATAATGATGATGTTGTAATTCTTTCATGTCTTCTTTATTCATTAGCTGGAACACTTCTAAAAAGAGAAAGTTTACTTCATCTACTTCATGGTGACCTAGTAGTATGGGAAGATATAATAAAATTCTGAATTCTTCCCCTTTATTTTCAAGTGTCCAGAGGTAACTAATGTGATTTTTTCTTTCAATGTTATATTGCAATTTATAGCAATACATATTTGATGTGTTTAAATTCATAGCAGAAATCAGGTTTATTGATCGTCAAATTGCACCACTTTTGGTCAACAAAAATTTACTTGGGTTGACTTCATATTTATTTCTCTACTTGGTGTACAGTTCTATAAGTATTGAGTAAGGCATAGTTGCAAGTAACTACTTTCCAACCTTGATAACTCTTGATAATATCTGGTATAACAAAATATTACAAGGTTACATTGTGCATTTTCTGCCCCAGAGGTGGGCTCAGTCATTCTGAAAGAAGTTGTTTCCTTTTGGGGAAAATGGCATTTCAAGAATACCGTCTGGGAGAGATTAAAAATGGTGGTGGAGTAAATGGAGGCTCACAGACATGCTCCCAGGACCAAACTGGAATTACAACTAAAATACAGAAGAACCACCCTGAATAATCAACTGAGGACTCGCTGGAGAGACAACCAAGGACAGAAGGCAGAGACATCATCAAGACGGGCAGGAAGGGTGGAGGCATGAAAGGGCTGGCCAGGCTCCCACAGGCAGCAGCTGAAGTTCCAGAGAGATAGCTCAGCTGTGGGGGTTGCCACTGAGAACTCTGAGATCTAAACCCCAATCTGGACCTCCCAGTACAGAGTACCAGAACTAGGAAAGGTGCCCACACACATCTGGCTATGAAAAGCAGCAGGGTTGCTATCTGCCAGGGAGATGGCTAGAAATGAAGGCACCCTCTCAAAAGGCCAAAACACAACATTTTGAGTGCATCCATTCACCTTGGGCTCCAGCAGAGAGAGGGCAGAGTAGACTGGAGTTGCATAAACATAAGCCAGGGTTGGGGGATCTGGGGTTAGAATTTGGAATGCAGACACCCCAGTTTCCTGTGCTGAGTCATTCCTTCTCCTTGTGGAGGCCATCTTTCTCAACCAAGCATTTGCTATCCTGCCATTTTTGCCTGGGGGAACACAGTTTACCCACCCTATTGGAAAATCCCTTGCCCCACCCTGTGGATTTTGGAGCCTCAGGCAGAAGCAATTATCCACCCTATTGGAAAACTTCTAACCCCACCTGTGGACAATTGCCGGAGGCTACTCAAGACTGAATCAAATCAGTCTGTAGGCAGATGTGGTTCTCTGGAGGCTTTGAGTCTTTGCCTGATCTAGTTAGTCAGAAACAGCATTTGGATCCCTGCCACAGACACCATCCAGGACTGCTCATCGAGACAAAAGCCAGCATTATCCCAAGAGCCAGCAGCTGACACCTTTGAGACCAGCTCCATTGGGGAAGGAAGTACAGCTCAGAACAGGATCAACCAATATGTGAGTCTCAAGGCAGACCCAGCCTCTGGGCTAAGGAGTCACCGACCACTGAACAGTTGGCAGGGTGACCTTGGGGTAGAACCTCACTGGCAGCAAGTTGGAGGTGAAATCCCTCCCACATACTGGACATCAAACATCAAGTCCCAATTATAACAGGAGAGCCCAAAATGCACACAAGGGACATTCCTGAAGCATCCAGCTCAGGTGAACAAAAATACTACACCACTGGACCCCTCAAGACACTTCCTATATAAGGTGATCCCACAAAGACTGGGAGGCATATCCATTCTATCTAATACATAGAAGCAAATACAAAGAGATAGCTGAAATGGGAAGACAAAGAAAAAACACCCAAATGAGAGGAAAGAAGGAACCTCCAGCAAAAGAACTAAATAAGATAGAGGCAAGCAACCTATCAGACATAGAGTTCAAAGCAATGGTTATAAAGATGTTTAAAGATCTTAGTGCAAATTACAACAGCATGAAAAGAGAAATAAAGGCCATGAACAAGAACCAGACAGAAATGAAGAATGATATCTGACATCAAGAACACACTGGAAGGTATTAAAAGTAGATTGGATGAAGCAGAGGAACAAATCAGGGATTTGGAAGACAAGGTAGAAAAAATACCCAATTAGAACAGCAAATAGAATTTAAAAGCAGGAAGATAGCTTAAGGGAGCTCTGGGACAACATGAAACATAACAACATCTGGTTTTTAGGAATACCAGAAGGGGAAGAGGGTGATCAAGGAGCAAAGGATCTATTTAATGAAATAATGACAGAAAACTTCCTCAACCTGGTGCAGGAAAATGTCACACAAGTTCAGGAGGCACAGAATCCCAATCAAGATGAACCCAAAGAGACCGAAACCTAGACACATCATAATTAAAATGACAAATGTTAAAGGCAAAGAAAGAATTTTAAAGGCAGCAAGAAAGAGACAGAAAATTAGCTACAAAGAAGTTCCCATTAGAATGTCAACTGACTTCTTAAGAGAATCACTTCAGACCAGAAGGGAGTAGATTGAATACTTGAAGTAATAAAAAGCAGGGGCCTAAATCCAACACTACTGTATCCAGTGAGATTATCATTTAAAATTGAAGCTTAAATAAAAAGCTTTCCAGACAAAAAAAAAAAAAAAAAAAAAGTAAAGGAGTACTTCACCACAAACCAGCAATGCAAAAAATGTTAAAGGGACGGCTCTAAGAAGAAGAAAAGGAGAGAGAGAGGATCATAGCCATAAAGAAAATAAAAATGGCAATAAATAAATACCTATCTCTCTATAAAAAACCCTAATATGCAAATAGACCGAACGGCAGAACAACCAAACAACCAGTCGCTATGATGTGTGCTGACCACAAGGGGGTGCACGCAGAACATGGCAGGTGTTGACCATTGCGTGATGGTGAGGCAGGTGAGTAGGGGGTGCCAGACCAAGGCAAGGCTCTGGTTGCTGCCATTGGGGTGAGCCTCTGGTGGTTACTGAAAATTCTTTGCTCCCATGCAGTGCGGCTCCACCTGGCACTCGCACCCGCTGCCAGCACCCAGAGCTGGCCCCAATCGCTTAGCACTGTCAGTGGGTGCAAGTGGTAGCTGCCAGCCCTGGTCACCCCTGAGGGCTTCTCCATCTCTCCCTGCTCCTGAAGGGTGATCAGGGCAGCAGCCACTACTCACACCCACTGCTGGCAATGACTCCAATTGCTCTGTGCCATCAGCGGGTGTGAGTGGGGCCAGCGCTGTCAGCACATGGGAGCGGCAGTGGTGGGAGTGGGGCTACTGGCAGATAGGGGACCAGAGGCCATGGCAGGATGGGCTGAGTGGGGGCACAGAGACCCACCCCTGTGCCTACCACAACCTCTCAGCCTACAGTTCCTTTTAAGGTGCACAAATTAATGGATTAAATGCTCTAGTCAAAAGACATAGAGTGACTGAATGGATTTGAAAACATGACCCATACATATGCCGTCTTCAAGAGACCCACCTAAGAACAAAAGATATACACAGATTGAGAGTGAAGTGATGGAAAAATATATTCCATACAAATGGAAAGGGGGAAAAAGCTGTAGTAGCAATAGTTACATCAGACAAAATAAACTTCTAAACAAAGGCCATAACAAGAGACAAAGTTCATTTCATAATAATGAAGGGATTGATTCAACAAGAAGATACAACCCTTGTAAACATATAAGCACCCAACACAGGAGCACCCAAGTATATTTAAAAAAAAACAAAACAAAACAAAAAAGCAACTCGTGATGGAAGGAGAGATTGACAGCAATATAGTCAGAGCGGGGGACTTTAACACCCCAGTGACATCACTGAAGGAAGTCTGAGAATTTTTTGTTGCAGTTTTCCCCTCAGAATATATCCCAGTAGGATATTCACAGACAAATGATTTTGGCTTAGAATCAGTTCCACACTCAATAATCAGCCACTATGTAGACAAACATTTAGGTTCACTAATTCCAATTCACTTTCAACTTTTCAAGAACCTGATTCCAAATCAATTTTATAGAACAAAATATTTAAAAGATGTCTGGTTTCTAACCCTGTCCCTCCTATCATATTCCTATTTCAGTCCTATACTGTAGTGAAGTTCACACACATCGCATTTAACATTCTCACTTTCTTAGGTAAGTAGTAGCAAACTACACAAATTAGCTTTTTAAAATATTTTTTAATCCTCACCTGAGGATATGTTTTTATTGATATTTTAGCGAGAAGAAGGAAGAAATAGATAGATAGATAGATAGATAGATAGATAGATAGATAGATAGATAGATGATAGATAGATAGATAGAATATAGATGTGAGAGAGAAACATTGATTGGTTTCCTCCCATACACTCCCCAACCTGGGATTGAACTTACCACCAAGGTATGTGCACTGACCACGAATCAAACCCACAATATTTTTGTGTAGGGATGATGCTGTAATTAACTGAGCCACCCAGCCAGGGCACAAATTAGCTTTTTAAAAATATTTGATACACTTTTTTCTTATTATTTCAAAATTAAATAAATATCACTCTTAGGGTTGTAGCTATTATACCTGTTATGATCCCTTCCTCCCACCAACACACTTATGTGCACACATTTTGATAACTTCTAGACAACACAAATGAACAATATATAATCATGGAGCAAGGTATCAAAGAAAAGAACTGGAGGACTGTGGAAATAGTGAAGGCCTAAGGTGGTTGAGCAAAGTCCATGCAGCCTTTCTGAAGTGGAAAGCAAACAAGATCCACCCTCCTGCTGATGCCATTGTAATGAGCTAGTTATTAAGAACAGGAAAGGAGCAGGTTCTCTGCAAAACACTGGGGGAGGGAACCACATAGGCAAGATACTTGCCTGTCAGTCATACCTGGGGACAGAGATGGTTGGCCAGAATGGTCATGGCCACTACAAGCACATGGAAATTTGGTGTATATAATCCCTTAAGCCAGGAGTATAGAACTTTTTTTCTGACAAGGGCCATTTTGACATTTATAACATCACTAGAGGCCCAGTGCATGAATTTGTGCACAGATGGAGTCTGGCCAGTCCGCCCTGATCAGCACCTATCAGGGCCGGGCTGGCCAGAGAGAGGAGACGTGGGAGGTTGGCCAGCCAGGCCAACCCCTGATCCGGCCAGTTGGCTGGCCACAATGTGCATCATAGCAACTGGTTGTTCCAGTCATTCTGGTCGCTTGGCTTTTATAAATAAATAAATATATATATATATATATATATATATATATATATATATATATATACACTAGAGGCCCAGTGCACAAAAATCTGTGCACTCAGGGGAGTCCCTCAGCCTGGCCTGTGCCCTCTCACAGTCTGGGACCTCTCGGGAAATGTCCACCTGCTGGCTTAGGACTGCTCCTAGGGGGATTGGGCCTATGCTGGCAGTCAGACATCCCTCTAGCAGCCTGGGAGCCCTCTGGGGATGCCCACTTGCCGGCAGGGAGCAGGCCTAAGCTGCAGTCGGACATCCTTAGCGCTGCTGAGGAGGCAGGAGAGGCTCCCGCCACCATCGCTATACTGGCAGCCATCAGCCTGGCTTGTGGCTGAGCAGAGCTCCCCCTGTGGGAGGGCACTGACCACCAGGGGACATCTCCCGCATTGAGCATCTGCCCCCTGGTGGTAAGTGTGTGTCATAGTGACCAGTCATTCCCAGTCGTTCTGCTGTTAGGGTCAGTTTGCATATTACCCTTTTATTATATAGGATAGAGGCCTGGTGCATGGGTGGGGACTGGCTGGTTTGCCCTGAAGGGTGTCTTGGATCAGGGTGGGTGTCCCATTGGGGTGCCTGGCCAGCCTGGGTGAGGAGCTGAGGGCCGTTTTCAGGCTGGCCACACCCCCTTCATGGAGGGGAGTACTGCTGGGGTGTCTGGTCATCCTGGGTGAGGGGCTGATGGCTGTTTGTGGCTGGCCACAGCCTCTTCAGGGTGGGGTCCCCGCTGGGGTGCCTGGCCAGCCTGGGTAAGGGGCTGATGGCTGTTTGCAGGCTGGCCACAGCCCCAGCCACCCAAGCTCCCCGTGGAGACTGGCTGGAAGCAGGTATCTGGGATTTATTTATCTTCTATAATTGAAACTTTGTTGCCTTGAGCAGAGGCCACAGCGGGCCAGGCAGGTGGGAAGCTTGGTTTCCTCCATCGCCGGGGCAAGCAAGCCTCCTGCTTGGTTCCAGCTCTGTGGCTGCCAGCCTTCATCTTAGTTGGGTTAATTTGCATACAATCACTCTGGTTGGCTAGTGGGCATGGCTTGGGGCATAGCAGAAGTGCAGTTAATTTGCATGTTTCTCTTTTATTAGATTAGATTTGCTGGACTTACAAAATTATCAACTTAAAAATTAGCCTACTATATTTGGTAAAACATTTAATTAACTCACCCCTAGAGCCTTGGCAGGGCCAAACCAAATGATTTTGTGGGCCTTACATGGCCCAAGGGCCCGATGTCCCCCAGCCCTGCCAAAAGAATTCTCTTTCTTATGTTCTTGTTGCTCTTGGCACATTGCTCTTGAGTGTTACATTGGGAAAATGTTTACAAGGTGAATCAACAGGTAAACAAGGGAAACATTGATCTAACTACTTAGTTCTTTATACATTAATTCAGCTGGCCTATGCAAAGCTCTCCTCTTATTATTTTAAATTCAATTATTTATTCATTTCCTCTTATCTCCACACTATCTGCTTCCATCTCCCACATTAGGCAATATTTGAATATATTTAATATTTATCGATCCTCAGCCCTGCCCTAAGAGGCCCCGAGTCTCAGTGTCCCGGTAATCGCTGCAAGCACCTCTGAGGGAAGGCCGCCCTCGAGTTCCGAGTTCTGCCCACTGCCAGACAGTCCAGTTTTTCTCCGTGTGAGTCTGGGTCCCCGGAGACTCGCCCGGAACTGGAGTTCAGAGCAGTCAGGGGCTTGTGACTCCCTCCTGATTCAAAAAGACAGCCGTGGGGAGAACCAAGATGGCGGCATAGGTTAAAGCCGGAGTTTGCTGCTTTGAACAACTACTTCAAAAGTGAAACTAAAAGACGGAAGGGACATCACCCAGAACCACAGGAACGCTGGCTGAGTGGAAGTCCTACAACTAGGAGGAAAGAGAAACGCATATGGACACTCAGAGGAGGCGCAGTGCTGAAGTCAAATTCTGAGGTGCGGAGTGCGCGGAGCGGGCTGGCGGTGGAGGGCGCGGTTGTTGTTTTCAATCGGGAGGGAGTCGCAGACTCTGAGCACCAGATCCGGGTGGGTCTTTGGGGACCCAGACTCAAACGGGAGAGGAGGGACTGTCTGGCTTCGGTCAGAGCGAGTGCAGCTTTCTCTCCCAGCTTTGCAGCGGGTGCTGGGACTCAGGGAGGCGGAGCCCCTGGGGACAGGACTGAGAGCCGCCATAACTGCTCTCTCCGGCCCACCCTGTTGATCCTGTGCGACCCGCCCCGCCCAAGCCCTGCACAGAGGCATTTGCCGGATAGCCTCAGGCAAACGCCAGATTAGCACCTCCCTAGAGGACAGAAGTTCTCTCACTGCTGAGACAGCTGATTCTCATAGCCACTTGGCCTGGAGGTCAAACCCTCCCTGGAATTAGCTACATCAAGATTTATCTATAAGACTGCGAACAAAGACCACTAGGGGGTGCACCAAGGAAGCATAACAAAATGCGGAGACAAAGAAACAGGACAAAATTGTCAATGGAAGAAATAGAGTTCAGAACCACACTTTTAAGATCTCTCAAGAACTGTTTAGAAGCTGCCGATAAACTTAATGAGATTTACACGAAAACTAATAAGACCCTCGATCTTATATTGGGGAACCAACTAGAAATTAAGCACACACGGACTGAGATAACGAATATTATACAGACGCCCGACAGCAAACCAGAGGCTCGCAAGGATCAAGTCAATGATTTGAAATGCGAGGAAGCAAAAAACATCCAACCGGAGGGGCAGAATGAAAAAAGAATCCAAAAATGCGAGGATAGTGTAAGGAGCCTCTGGGACAGCTTCAAGCGTACCAACATCAGAATTATAGGGGTGCCAGAAGATGAGAGAGAGCAAGATATTGAAAACCTATTTGAAGAAATAATGACAGAAAACTTCCCCCACCTGGTGAAAGAAATGGACTTACAGGTCCAAGAAGCGCGGAGAACCCCAAACAAAAGGAAGCCAAAGAGGACCACACCAAGACACATCATCATTAAAATGCCAAGAGCAAAAGATAAAGAGAGAATCTTAAAAACAGCAAGAGAAAGAAACTCAGTTACCTACAAGGGAATACCCATACGACTGTCAGCTGATTTCTCAACAGAAACTTTGCAGGCCAGAAGGGAGTGGCAAGAAATATTCAAAGTGATGAATACCAAGAACCTACAACCAAGATTACTTTATCCAGCAAAGCTATCATTCAGAATTGAAGGTCAGATAAGGAGCTTCACAGATAAGGAAAAGCTAAAGGAGTTCATCACCACCAAACCAGGATTATATGAAATGCTGAAAGGTATCCTTTAAGAAGAGGAAGAGGAAGAAAAAGGTAAAGATACAAATTATGAACAACAAATATGCATCTATCAACAAGTGAATCTAAGAATCAAGTGAATAAATAATCTGATGAACAGAATGAACTGGTGATTATAATAGAATCAGGGACATAGAAAGGGAATGGACTGACTATTCTTGAGGGGGAAAGGGGTGTGGGAGATGTGGGAAGAGACTGGACAAAAATCATGCACCTATGGATGAGGACAGTGGGTGGGGAGTGAGGGCGGAGGGTGGGGCGGGAACTGGGAGGAGGGGAGTTATGGGGGGAAAAAAAAGGAACAAATGTAATAATCTGAACAATAAAGATTTAATTAAAAAAAAAAGAAAAAAAAAAGAAAAAATATTTATCTTTCTGCTTCTATGAAATACTGTATTCTTGCAAAATAGGCATTTATTTTGCAAAATGTATACTGTTCTTTTACACGCATGCATTTTCAATTTACACTAATGACATTGTGTAATGTATCTTATCCTGCTTCTCTCTTTCTCATTAAGCACTCTGTCTTCACTATCCATCCATTTTGCTATATTTGGTCCATTGCTTCCAACTATGGTATAAATAGATCTCCATAACAATTGTATCATATTTTACCTAGCCACTCTCCACAAATGAAATAAATAGACTTATCAATGTCCTCTTACAGGTTGTTAAATAGAGAGTTTGGTCTGCATATTAGCCTAGTTTCCCCTAAAAAACAGAACCAATAGGACACGTATATATGTGTGTATGTATGTGTAGCAAGAAATGTAATATAAAAAATTGGCTCACATGATTACAGAGGCTGTTCAGTCCCAGGATCTGTAGGGTGAATCACAAATTGGAGACCCAAGGGAGTTGACAGGAGAGATCTAGAAGGAAAAAGCAGCAGGTCCATGGCCCAGGCAAGAAAACTTCTCAGGGAAAGGTTAGTTTTTTTGTTCTATTCAGGACTTTGTAAATTTTTATTTTTATTGTTGAGAGTATTACAAATGTCCTCTATTTTGCCCACTTTGCCCTCCTTCACCTGACTCCCACCCCACCCCAAGCCTTCATCTCATCTATAATAATAAAAGCATTACATGCTAATTAAACCAGACAGCCAAATGACCTTCCGGACATCCTTCCAGACGACCTTCTGGATGAAGCCAGGGCTGCTAGGGCCAAGCCCCTTGCACAAATTTCATGCATCAGTCCTCTAGTATGCATATAAATTCTTTGGTTACTCTGTTCCTGCCCCCTAACCCCACTTCCTTCTGAGGTTCCACATTCTGTTCTGTGCTTCTATGTCTCTGGAATTATTTTTCTCATCAGTTTATTTTGTTCATTAGATTCCACATATGAGTGAAATCATGTGACATATTCAGGCCTTTACCTAATTGTATGAGGCCCACCCCCATTATAGAGAATAATTTGCTCTACTCATTTTATCAATTTAAATGCTAATCCTATCCAAAAACACCCTTACAAACATACCCAGAAAGTTTGAGCAAATGTCTGGGCATCCCATAGCCCAGTCGAGTTGACACACAAAATTCTTACAGCATGTAAACCTGGAGTGTGAGTGTTGAATCATGCATGTGTACACTTAATTTGATCAGGCTTGCTTTCCTGGATGGTAAACCTAGTCCAGGTCTGCCCTCAGTGAATCAAGTTTCTTACTCCCAGGATTCTTTTTTTTAATCCTCACCCAAGGATATTTTTTTCCATTGATTTTTAGAGTGGAAAGGATGGGGAGAGACAGAGAGAAATATTGATGTGAGAGAGACACGTCAATTGATTGCCTCCAGCACACGCCCAACCAGCCTGCAACCGAGATACCTGCTCTTGGCCAGAATCAAACTTGATTCCACGGGCCAATGCTCTATCCACTGAGCCAAACTGTCCAGGGCATTCCAGAGTCTTAATCCCTGCTAACACTTAGCATCATCCAGCTTTCTAATTTTGTCAATCTACAAATTTTAAAGAGATATCTCATGTTGTTTTAATCTGCATTTTTTATATTGAGTTTGAACAACTTGTCATGCAGGCTATCTGGTTTCCTCCTCTAATTGTTGTTTTAATGCTTAAATCTCCAATGTGCCTAAATTATCAGCCCATATAATTTCATTTGTATTTTCTAAATTTTCTTGTTTGGTTTTGAGTGTGTTCTATCTTATTAATTTTTTAAAAGGAGAAATGTTGGTCTCTTTAAATCTTCTTTATTATTTTTGCATTTTATTTCCAAATTTACCTCATGTAATAGTCCTCTTTTTTTACCCTCTTTGAGGAGGGTGGTGATTGCTTATTCTATACAGTACCTTCCTAAAAGCACAGCAAGAGCCTGGCACATAGTAGTTACACAATATAAGTTTGTTAAATGACTGAAATAATGAGAAAAAATACATCTAATCTAATAAAAGACAAACATGCAAACTGACCATACCCTCACTATGCCTTAAGCCACGCCCACCAGCCAATCAGAGCAACTATATGCAAATTAACCCAACCAAGATGGCGTCCGGCAGCCACGGAGCTGGAGTGAGCAGGAGGCTTGGTTACTTCAGTGAGGGAGGAAGCCAAGCTTCCCGCCTGCCACAGCCAGCTCTGAGCTCCACTGAAGGCAACAAAGTTTCCATTATAGAAGCTGAATAAATCCCAGATACCTGCTTTCAGCCAGCCATGGCCATGGAGCTGGAGCGAGCAGGAGGCTTGGATTTCCCCTAGCAATGGAGAAAGCCAAGCTTTCCGCCCATCCTGGGCGGCTCTGAGCTCCACTCAAGGCTACAAAGTTTCAATTATAGAAGGTAAATAAATCTCAGAATAAAAAAAAAAGAAAAGAAAAAAAGGAGAGACTGTGAGCTTCTGTCCCCAGGGGGCTTGGCCAGCCTGAAAACGGCCCTCAGCCCCTCACCCAGACTGGCCAGGCAACCAAGTGGAGACCCCCCACCCTAAAGGGGGTGTGCCCATCCTGCAAATAGCCATCAGCCCCTCACCCAGGCTAGCCAGGCACCCCAGTGGGGACCCCCACCCTGAAGGGGGTGTGACCAGCCTGCAAACACCCATCAGCCCCTCACCCAGGCTGGCCAGGCACCCCTGTGGGACACCCACTCTGATCCGGGACACCCTTCAGGGAAAACCAGCCAGTCCCCACTCATGCACCAGGCCTCTATCCTATATAGTAAAAGGGTAATATGCAAACTGACCCTAACAGCAGAACAACTGGCAATGACTGGTCACTATGACACACACTTACCACCAGGAGGCAGACACTCATTGCAGGAGCTGCCCCTTGGTGGTCAGTGCGCTCCCACAGGGGGAGCTCTGCTCAGCCACAAGCCAGGCTGATGGCTGCCAGTACAGTGGTGGTGGTGGGAGCCTCTCCTGCCTCCTCAGCAGCGCTAAGGATGTCCAACTGCAGCTTAGGTCTGCTCCCCGCTGGCAAGTAGACTCCCGGGCTGCCAGAGGGATGTCTGATTGCCAGCTTAGGTCATTCCCCCAAGGGGTCCCAGACTGCGAGAGATCACAGGCCAGGATAAGGGACCCCCCCAACCCCTGCCCGAGTGCACAAATTTTTGTACACTGGGCCTCTAGTATATATATATTTTTAAATCCTTACCTGAGGATATTTTCCGATTGAGTTTTTAGAGGAAATGGAACGGAGGGGGAGATCCAAAGAGATAGAAACATCCATCTGAGAGAGACACATCAATTGGTTGCCTCCTGCTCATACTTCGACTAGGGCCAGAGATCAAGCCTGCAACCTAGATGAATGTTCTTGACTAGAATTCAACCCAGGACCCTTCAGTCCTTGGGCCGATGCCCTATCCACTGAGCCAAACCATAACTTTGAAGTATACTGATTCTGTTCTTTATTTTAAACTAGAGGCCCGGTGCACAAAAATTTGTGCACTCGGGGGGAAGGAGGGATCCCTCAGCCCGGCCTGTGCCCTCTCACAGACTGGGACCCCTCGGGAGATAACGACCTGATGGCTTAGGCCTGCTCCCAGGTGGCAGAGGGCAGGCCCAATCCCTAGGTGCAGCCCCTGGTCGGGCTCAGAGCAGGGCCAATTGGAGAGTTGGGGCGCAGCCCCCTGTCATGCACAGAGCAGGGTGGATCAGGAGGTTGTGATGCCACCCTCAGTCACGCTCAGGGTAGGTTCGATGGGGAGGTTGCGGCGCCACCCCCTGTCACACACAGAGCAGGGCCAATCAGGGGGTTGGGGCGCTGCCCCCTGTCACACACAGAGCAGGGCGGCTCAGGTGGTTGGGGCGCCACCCTCTATCACCCACAGAGCAGGGCCGATCAGGAAGTTGGGGCGCTGCCCCCTGTCACACACAGAGCCACAGGACAATCATGGGGTTGGGGAGCTCCCCCTATCAGGCACAGAGCAGGGCTGATCAGGGGGTTGGGGCGCCTTCCCCTGTCACAAACAGAACAGGGTGGATAGGGAGGTTGTGGCCCCGCCCCCTGTCACACACAGAGCTGCAGGGCGATCAGGGTTTTTGGGCGCTGCCCCCTGTCACACTGATCCCGGTGCCAGGAGGCCTCTTGGCTCCGCTGATCCCGGTGCTGGGAGGCATATTACCCTTTTACTATATAGGATAGAGGCCTGGTGCATGGGTTGGGGCACGCTGATTTGCCCTGAAGGGTGTCCCGGATCAGGATGGGGGTCTCCACTGGGGTGCCTGGCCAGCCTGGGTGAGGGGATGATGGCTGTTTGCAGCTGGTCACACACGCTTCAGGGTGGGGGTCCCCACTGGGGTGCCTGGACAGTCTGGGTGAGGGGCTGAGGGCTGTTTTCAGGCTGGCGGGTGACTGAAGCTCCCAACCGCTCCTTTTTTTCTTTTCTTTTTATTCTGGGCCAGCTTTAGCTTTGAGGCTTGGCTCCAGCTCTTAGGCCTCCCCTGATTAAAGCAGGTTTCTGGCCTTTGTTTACCTTCTGTATTTGAAACAATGTTGCGATCCTGCTGGCTGAAGCCCGACGGACTAAAGCAGGTTTCTGGGGTTTTGTTTAGCTTCTATATTTGTAACATAGTTGCTTAGAGTTGCAGCTCAGAGACCTGCAGCGGCAGGGGGGGAACGTTGGAGTCCTCTGTCACTGAAGCAAGCAAGCCTCATGTTCACTTTAAGTTGCCTGGCTGCTGGCCGCCATCTTGGCTGGCAGTTAATTTGCATATTGCCCTGATAATCCAATGGGAAGGGTAGCGGTTGTACGCTAATTACCATGTTTCTCTTTTATTAGATAGGATTGAGTTTTCTCAAAGAAGTTTCATTTTCTCAATGAAGTACATATGGCCAAAGAAAAGAAATAATGAGTGAAGGAGAGAAACAGCTCATATTGAACTTGCCTTTCTACCATGGTTCAGTGTATCCATTGAATGCAAACATGCTTAGGAATGTGGGGAGCATGGCAATTCTCTCTTCCAAAAATAACAAAGACAAGAATACAGAGGTGGTGTGTTTTTTAATAACACTCTTTAGAGTCATTGCGTTCACAGAAATTTGAGAAAAAGGTACAGAGATTTCCCACACACCTCCTGCCCCACACATACATAGACTCCCCTAACTAACATCTCCTACCATGGTGGTCTACTGCAATTTTTGAGCCTACAATGACACTTTATTGTCATCCAAAGTCTATTGAAGTACATTTTATGGTTTTAGACAAATGTATGAGATACATCTATATTATTGTACTAGAGGCCCAGTGCACAATATTCATACACGAGTAGGGTCCCCAGGCCTGGCCAGCAATCAGGGCAATCAGGGCCTTCCAACCAGGGCCTCCCTTCATTCCATGCCACTCCCTGGTGGTCAGCAAACATCATAGCGAGCGATAGAACTCCTGGTCTCCCAGTCAAACTCTGGCAGGGACACTTTGCATATTAGCCTTTTATATATATAGATTATACAGAAGAGTTTCACTGCCCTGAAACTCCTCAGTGTTTTTTTATAATTATTCCTCCCTTTCCCAACCCCTGGCAAACACTGATCTTTTTACTTTTGTCTAAATATTTTTTGCCTTTTCCAGAATGTCATATAGGTGGAATCATAGAGTAAATGGTTTTTTCAGATTGGCTTCTTTCACTTAGCAATGTGCATTTAAGATTCATCCATACTTTTCCTGGATTGGTAGTTTATTTATTTTTAGCACTAAATAATATTCCATTTTGTGGATATGCCACATTTATTTATTTATTCACCTAATGAATAACTTCTTGGTTGCTTTTAAGTGTTTTGTGTGGACATAAATTTTCAACTTCTTTGGGTAAATATCAGGGAGCATGATTGCTGCACATTATAGTGAGAGTATGCCAAGTTGTGTAAGAAACTATCGAATGCTCTTACAAAGTGGCTGTACCCTCTCGAACTCCCACCAGACATGAAGGAGAGGTTCTGCTGTTCAACAGCTTCACCAGCATTTGATGTTACTGCTTTGGAGTTTGACCGTTCTAACAGGTGTGCAGGGGTATGTAGTTTGAATTTCCCTGATGATATATGATGTTGAACATATTTTCTAATGCCTGTTTACCATCTGTATATCATCTTTGGTGATGTGTTTGTTAGAGTCTTTGGCTCACTTTTAATTGGGTCATCTGTTTCCTTATGGTTGAAAGTTTAAACAGCCCTTAGTATATTTCGGGTAATCGTCCTTTATCAGCTGTATCTTTTGAAAATCTTTTCTCCCAGTCTGTGGCTTGTCTTCTCATTCTCTTGACATTGTTTTCACAGCAAAAAAAAAAAAAAAACAACAAAAGAAATTAATGAAGTCCAGGTTATGAAATATTTTTTCTTCTGAAGTGTGTCTCATGTAGGTCTGTGATCCATTTAGACTTGATTAACTTTGATTTTTGTAAAGGCTGTAAGGTCTGTCTCTAGATTTACTTTTTTACATGTGGATATCTAATTTTCTAACACAATTTATTGAAGACTATCTTTGCTCCATTGTATTTCATTTGTTTCCATGTCAAAGATCATGGAAGACTATTTCTGAGCTCTTCATTCTATTTCACTGATCTACTTGGTTATTATTTTGCCACTACCACATTCTCTAGACCACAATAATGGTATAGTAAGTCTTTAGGTTGGGCAGTGTCAGTTCTCCAACTTTGTTCTTCTCCTTCAATATTGTGTTGGCCATTCTAGATAATTTGCCTCACCCTATAAACCTTAACATCACTTTATTGGTATCCACACTATAACTTGCTGGTATCATGAAAGGGACTGCATTGAATCTATAAATCATATTGAAAAGTACAGTCATCTGGACAATATTGAAGCTTTCTATTCATGAACATGGAATACCTCATTTATTTAGTTATTCCTTGATTTTATTCATCAAAGTTTTCTGGTTTTCTCCATATAGATCTTGTATATATTTTGTTAGGTTTACACCTAAGTATTTCATTATGGGAAGTGCTCATGTAAATGTTATTGTGTGTTTAATTTCAAATCCCACTTGTTCATTGCTAATATATAGGAAAACAATTGACTTTTGTATATTAACTTTGAATCCTACAATCATCCCATAATCATTTATTAGTTCCAGGAGGGTTTTGTTGTTGTTGATTCTTTTGGATTTTATACATAGATAATCATGTCACCTGTGAACAAATACAGCTTTATTTCTTCCTTCTCAATCTTGATATTTTTTAATTTCCTTTTCTTGTCTTATTGAATTCCATAACTTGCAGTACAGTGTTGAAAAGGAGTGGTGAGAGAGGACATTCTTGCCTTTCTCCTGATCTTAGTGGAAAAGCTTCAAGTTTCTCATGATCAACTATGACATTTATATAGAAATTTTAAAACACAGTTACAAAAACTCTTATTACAAGAAATATAATCATCAGTAATACTGAGAAGAGTTCTGTGCAGCTGACATCTGAAATGAATATCAGATATACTTTAGTATAGCACAAATCATGAGGGCTATGAATCCACAATATTAAAAACATAAAGAAGAAACAGCATGCACTGGAAATATCAAGTACTAAAATAAGATAGCCTGTGAACTGCTAATGCGTAGGGAAGTAGATATTAAACATTAGCCAAGAAGTTTGCTCATAGACCAGTGATGACGAACCTATGACACGTGTGTCAGAGGTGACACGCGAACTCATTTTTTTGGTTGATTTTTCTTTGTTAAATGTCATTTAAATATATAAAATAAATATCAAAAATATAAGTCTTTGTTTTACTATGGTTGCAAATATCAAAAATTTCCATATGTGACACGGCACCAGAGTTAAGTTAGGGTTTTTCAAAATGCTGACACGCCGAGCTCAAAAGGTTCGCCATCACTGTCATAGACTCTGCTACTGAGTGAATAATGGGGAAAGAGGGAAGATTTCCAGCAACCATTTTTTAAATGAGGAAAGAAATAACTTTTGCAAGAACACAACATCAAAAACTAAGTTTCTTTCCTGCAAAACACCACAGAAGAGAGTCAATACACCAAAAACTGAAAGTAAATATCACGCATGAAAAAAAATTCTGAATGATTTTGTGCCAAAAGGCTTCAACAAAAATGTATGAAGCACCTATGAAAGTGTTGTCAAGGAAACAAGAATAGTTAGTGTCTTAGTCCATTCAGATAGCTTAAATAAAAAACACCTGTTTTTCACAGGTTTGGAGGCTGAGAAGTCCAAGATAAGGGAACTGAGAGATGCGGTGTCTGGCAGGGCCCCTCTTGGTTCGTAGGTGGCAATGTCTCCTTAGTGCTCTTGACAGGGGTGAGGGGAAGGGAGCCCTGTGGGTCCCTTTTTAAGGACACTAATCCCATTTATGGGAACGCCAGTTTCATCATCTAATTACCTCCAGAGAAGTTTAAATTTAAGTGTCAACTTGACTGGATGCCCAGCTATTTGCTGAAATATTATTTATAAGTGTGTCTGTGAGGGTGCTTCTGGATGAGGCTAGCATTTGAATCAGAAGACTGAATAAAGATCTTCCCTCACCAATATGCTCTCACCAATACACACAGGCATCATCCAATCCACAGAGGCCTGAATAGGGCAAGGGCAAATTCCCTCTCTCTTGAGCTGGGATATCATCTTCCTTTTCCTTCAGACATCAGAGCTTCTGTTCCTGGGCCTTTGAACTCCATAACTTATACTAGTGGTGTCCTCCTCCTTCTTTCTGCCCTACTTCTCCAGCCTTTGGTCTTGGCTTCCCTGGTTCCCAGTCCTTTGGACTTCACCTGCATTATATGACCTGCTTTCCCATTTCTCCAGACTGCAGATGGCATATCATGACATACCTTAGCCTCCTTAATTGTCTGACTTAATTTGTACAATAAATCTCTTGTATCTCTATTTATCTACCTACCTATTATCTACATCTATCTATCATCTCTCTATCTATCATCTATCTTCTATTGTATTGGCTTTGTTTCTCTGGAGAACACTGACTCCCAAAGGCCCCACACCTTATGCCAGCACACTGCACACTAGAATTTCAGCATATGAATTAGGGGTGGGGTGTGTACAAATTTTCAGTCCATAACACTTAATAATTAGTTTCTGAATGACAACCTAAATTGCACATTATAGTTTGGAATAGAGTACTGGTATAGGGCCTTTGTATTCTTACAGTTATATATTTTAAAAAAGCATATTTGTCCAATCAAGTAAAAAGTACATGCTAAGAAACTCACATAAATAGTTTATTTCTCACAAATATAACATCCAACCTATTGCTTTCATTGCTCAAGAGATTACCTCTGATACTAAAGACTATTTTTGTTTGACCATTTTATATGGGATTTGAAACAAAATAATCACTTAATAAATTTGAAAGAGAAGCTTTTCTGCTTGTAAAAATCCACTCCTCAGGAATTGCTATTTTCCCAAGTGCAGTCTCTAGCCTATGTAATCTTTAGCGGGAATTGGACAGAATAATGAGCTCCATGTTTACAGCACCCAAGTTTGAAATACTTCAGCAAAACATGCTGAGTTATTTTGTGATCCACCAAATTCAAAGCCTCAAATGTTAACCTGTTAAAGCCTTGCTCTTTCTAGATGTCTGAGTACTCTTAAATTCACATTCACATTTTCAAAGGAGATATAAGAAAGGCGACAGGAGCCAATAGATAATCATTCCCATAATTGCGATAATAATTTATAAAAGTAATATTTTTTTAATTTGGGAATCAAATCAAGTTTTGGAAATTTTTGAAAACTTGAACCCAGTTGCTACAGTGATTTACCAACACTGTTTAACAAACAAACAAGAAAAAAACGCATCCCTACTTACCTAAAAAGTGTATAAATTTTGACATTTAAAAAAAAATTAACAGTATGACACAATGCTTCATGTTGGAATCAAAAGAGAAAATGGGAAGATGATTCAGTTAAAGATAAAGAGCAGCGAAGTGTTTCCCGATGCTGGATGCTGCGGCAATACCACAGCCTCACTGCCAGGAAGGGCACCTTCCTCCTCCCGCAGTGCCAGCCCGTGGGCGCCTCCATCCCAGGCCTCCTACCCTGAGTGTAATGCTGCCCGTGTCGCACTGCATCCTGGGCCTGTACTGACAGTGCAATCACTCCCTCCTCTCCGCTCCCCAATGTGCGCACACAAGCACACACCTGGATCCAGGGAAAGGGGTGGGGCTGCAAGGAGTCAGCTCTGAGCTTTGCAGGCACTGAGTGACTGACCACAGGGAGTGAAGCATTTGCTTCACTGAGATCAAAAAGCCTCGCCTCGCCTGCTTCCCAGGCCCACGTTCCTGAAAACAACAACAAAACACACCTCTCATTGCTGCTTTGATTGTGCTCCACTGGACCCACACACCTGTGAGTGCAGAGAACAGTGTGCTCGGGCAACTTCCTGAGCCATGTGCACCTCAGGGCAGTGTCATGGTAGAAGTAAGAACAATGCAGTAGAAGGGGCAAGGTGAGGGAGCCTTTCGATTGTCTCCTCCTTCGGGCTTCTCCTTCCTGCCCTCCTCTACCATGGCTGGTCAGAACGAGTCTTCTTCCAGCCCCCCCGCCCCCAAACCCCCACCCGCATCCTGTGGAAAGCTTTTAAGTATCAGTACTTAAACTCATCAGTTCATCTTTGTCTGAATTTAAGGGAAGATTCATATCATTGATTTTTTTTTACCATGAAACTTTTACTTTCAGGCCCAAGTAAGTTGATGTTCATCTTCAACCCTCCCCATAGTCTCCCAGGCACGCTCCTTCGATGCTGTGAGCTCTGTAGGACACAGAGCTCCGTGGTGGGGGAGATGAGGTGTAGTTACTGAAATGCAATGTAAAAACCGAGAAAAAAAATCACTGCAGCCTCACTCACCGCATTTCCAAGGGTCAGGCTGGACTTCATCTTCCAAAGTGTCCTCTTAGGCTTTATCGCATCCTGGGTAAGTCTTAGATGCTACTGTTCAGAGATACCAGAACTAATTTTCTATCAATAATAACATTATGGCCCAGCTGGTGTGGCTCAGTGCTTGAGCATTGATCTATGAAACAGGAGGCCACGGTTCAATTCCCAGTCAGGGCACATGCCTGGGTTGCGGGCTCAATCCCCAGTGGTTACATGCAGGAGGCAGCCAATCAATGATTTTCTCTTATCATTGATGTTTCCATCTCTCTCCCTCTCTGAAATCAATAAAATGTATATAAATGGTAATAATATGCTTTGTTATATTTATGTATAATTCATTCACTCATTAAACAAACATTTATTGAGTGGCTTTATGTACTGAGCACTGAGCAAGTCACCTAAGATAAAAGATACAGAATTTGTAAGATACAGATTCTGTCTGTTGTAGGAAGAAGGAAAGTAAAGAACCATAGGGCAGTGCGCTAGGGCTTTAGGTGAAAACTCCCGGTCATGAAGAAGGGCACCCTCACCTGCTCAAGGGGTACCTGAGGAGCTTTGGCCAGAGAGAGCACTTCCGATTTCGCACTTGCAGAGTCATGAAGAGGATGTGCACTAGAACCCAGGGAGACGGGGATCACATGATTCTTTACTGGCAGAAGCCAGGGAGCCCGGGCCGAGGTACGGGGGCAGCACAATGATCCTGGAGACCACGCATGCCCACCAGACATGGCTGGGCCATGCCCTGGAGGCCCTCCTGCACACTGGTGAGGGCTGTGACTTTGCCACCCAGGGAGCTGACAAGGGTGGGGCCGTGTGCACAGCCCCTCACTGGTGGCTGCCAGGGCTGCATCTCCCTGGTTCTGGGCTCATTGTGGGTGGAGGATGTTAAATTACACACCTTGAAAGCTTCCGGAGGGGCTCTAAATTCTTGGTTTGAAGGAGAAAATAAGTTAGAATAGTGAATCCATGTTTTGCTATTTATTAATCATGACACTAGAACAAGTTAACTTTGTCATACCCTGTTTACTTATTTGCATATTGGGGTGAACCGGGCTGCTCTCTCAGGGAAATATCTTATTGTGTAAAATGCTCGCTGCCTTGATGGAGACAAAGCAGGCTGTGATCTTAACCAGGACTCCCTCATCCTGCCTGGTGCCCCGCATTCCACTTTCCCCACCTGTTGTCACCCCTGGGCTTTAGGGTTCAAAATCCAAATCGCTAGCAACAGTCCCAGCCTGAGAGGAAAGCCAGAGTCGGCTCTGGCATGTGTGTCTGAGAGTTTTCTGTCCTTCGGTTCTATCCCACGCTTCCAGGCATGAGACAACCATCCCGATAGTTTGGGGGAAGTCAAGGATAGAAGGAGCTGCTGTAATACATTACCACCAAGTCGGTGGCTTAAAATAACACACATCTAGTCTCCCACAGTTCTTCGTGTGGAAAATCAGAGGGCCACGGCCCCTGAAGAAGCTCTCAGCAGCGTTTCCTTGCCATGCCAGACTCCGCAGGTGTCGACGCTCCTCTTCTTCCACCTTCAAAGCGCACATAGAACAATCTCAATCTCATGCTGCTACACATGGCACCGCCTCCTCTCCCCTGTCTGCAGTCATGGGGGCCTCTCTGTGCCCCTCTTCTAGGACAAAGTGATGGCATTTAGGGTCCAAGTAAACATTCCTGGACAATCACCCCCATCTCAAGATCCTTCCATTAATCAACATCTGCAAAGCCTTTTTAGCAGGTTAAGGTAACTAATTCCAGGGATTCAGACCTGCCCATCTTTGGGGGCTGTTGTTCAGCCAACCAGAACTCCCTGCCTGGTAATGCTAGGAGCGCTGGAGCAGAGCCGCACAGGTGAGCCCCGGGAGCTCAGGGCCTGTGAGGTAAGGGGTCCTTGCTGTCAGGTCATCCCCAGTGAGGAATCAGCTCACGCTTCCTTGCGCTGTGTGTAGGCACCCGCTCACCTGGTCCTGGTCCTGCAGTGAGTGCCTTGTGCTCCACATTGCAGAGCAGGGCCCAAGAGAGCTGGGATGCTTTGTCTCTCTCTCTCTCTCTCTCTCTCTCTCTCTCTGTGTGTGTGTGTGTGTGTGTGTGTGTGTGTGTGTGTGTGGGCATAGAGTAACAGACAGGGAGAAAGATATAGAGCCATAAGATAATTTCCCAGGATCATAAGAGTAGCACCCAGTCTAGTAACACTGGAGCAGGTTTTACTCCCAGCAGGGACACCACCATGGCTCAGGTGAGCATCACCGGGAAGGTACATGTAACAGCAGGGAAAGCGATGGGAAGATCACAGATGGGCAGCAATTAACCTCCTGAAGAATGAGGCCTGGGAGAGGAAATGGAAGGCTGCAGGTCTTACACGCCTGTGCACACATCCTGCGTCTCCTTTATGCAGCCCGTTGAGCAGCATGCTGCAGTCCTCCGGACTTGCCCCTGGGACGGAGGCTGTTGGTGCACATTTGTTCTGGGCACTGCTCCCGACACTCAGGAGAGAACAGCACCTCCCCCAGCCCCTTCCCCACTCCAGCTTCCTCCTGCCACCCTTGGCCCTGGAGCCCTGAGGACAGTTACCCAGTCTAATTATACAGCAACAGAAGAAAAAACACACACATTTCTTCCAACAGCAGCTAGCACTTTCTATTTATTTGTCCACTATTTATAACTCACTCTGACAAGAAGGTCTTATCTCCTCCCCCCACCACCACTCGCCAAATGAAATTTCTCTAGGGTGGATCCAGTTTTATCTAAATTGGTTGGACAGAGGAATACAGCATATATAATCCATATTGAAAGAGATAAGACTTTCTCCTTGCACTTGAAATAAAAATAAACAACAAGCACAATGAGCATGGATAGGGGAAAATTAATTTACTTCCCTACCTAATTAGTAGATTCAGGATAAATGTATCTGCTTAGCTCCCTAATTATAATAATACTTAACAGTTCCATGAAACTCTTCATCATGAGAAATACCACCTTCTGCCAACACTAAATAATTAATCTTCAGCATCTTATCTGAGCAAAGGAAATGCCATGAGGTTGGAGGGGATTGGAAGGCCAGGGTGAGATGCAAAGCCCCCCTCCCCTTATCACTAAAGCAGAAGCTGCCCCACCACCCGTTTCTTGGCCTCAAGACCTGGGAGCCAGGGGCCCGTCTGCCACCCAGGAGAAGACTTCAACCATGTCCGTGAGCCTGTAGAGGCCGCCCCCCCGGGCCGGGCACCGAGAGTGCCTGATCCTGCAGGGAACCAAGCCAAGGTGGCCCTGAAGGCCACACGGGCCACGCCGGAGTGAGGAGCAATCAGCAGGTGGGACTGTGGTCTACTATGGGCTTTCTGGCCACTTCTTGGATTGATGTTTACTCATCTGGTTCTTTCCTTTTTCCTGTGGTTGGATTCAATTCCTGGCTTCACTTCTATCAACTCAGAACTTCTCATATAGATGTGTGCCTCTCACCTTCCTCAGGTACCAGAAATTTCTTTGTCTTCAAATACTATGGCCTCACAGTTCCTGCTCTTTAAATCAGAACCTTAAACAGACAGAAGCTCAGCCTACAGGGAGTCAGGTTTGCTTCTGCAGCCTCCTGAGCAAGGGTGCTGGCCACCTGGAGGAGCCATTCTTCTGCTGCCTCTTCCAGTGCCTTCCTCGTCAGTTCTTTCTTCAGCTGGGAGCCCAGCTGGCCTCCATCGTGGACTATGCCAGCTAAGGCAGAAGTGTTGGCTCAGACCAGGACTCGGTGCAGGTGAAGGGGAAGCAGGCCTGTCTCCCTGCCTTTCACACCTTATACTTGCCTCCAGCTGCAGGGGCCCCATTGTTCTCAGATACTGAAACCACATTATTCTGATAAAGAAAAAATGAGAGAGAGAGAGAGAGAGAGAGAGAGAGAGAGAGAGAGAGAGAGAGAACCAGTGCAATCATTGTATTTGGTACTTGATGGACCCTCAATAAAATATGTTTAAAAAATTAAATTTCAGATTATTTGCTGAGGCATTATTTTTTGTGACTTTCAGGGGGAAATAAACAAAACTCATAACCAAGCAATGGCAGGCATCTAGGACTTTGAGATCTTGCCTTTATCATGTAGGCATTGCTTATATTTCACTTTTGTTATATTTTATTTGTCCCTTAGATTTATAAACACACTAGGCCATAAAAATATTGGTTATATTTAAAATTTGTTAAAGCTCAAAGTTTCTATAATGGGGTAGGAATGATTAGTTCTAATTATATAGCTTTGAAGCAATGTAATTATGCAACAGTTTTAAAAACAAAACTGTTTTTATAGGAATCCAAAAAAAAAGACCCACTCTTACAGAACATGGAAGCTGGCAGGACAGCAGTGAGGGAGAGAGTGTGAGTGAGTGAGGGAGTGAAAGGGGAGTGTGTGGACATGTATGGTGTGTGTGTGTGTGTGTGTGTGTGTGTGTGTGTGTGTGTGTGTGACAGTTAGATCCTGCAGGACTTTTGGGGGCTGGCAGACTGGGCTATCTTAGGTAGGGAACCCTGCAACTGCTGCTAGCACTCGTGGGGCGACTAGCTTGGGCACTGAAACCAAGCTATCTTGAAGGGAAGAGCTTCTGTGAATAGAGGCCCAGCCTCACCACCACCTAGACTGGCCTCAGACACCAACCAGGACCCTACAGCCAATCTGGCCAAAGACCTGCTACCTTAGCTGCAGACCCACAGACACCAGGACTCCAGCCTCCCTGGCTTCAGGCTCCTGTGAGTCCCAGAGTGCATGATCCTCCCCCAAACCACCGTTGTGGCCACAGGCTTTGCACGTCCTGGCACCTGGGCACTCCAGTGACTCACGGGGTGTGTGACTCTCTCACTGACCCACCTCTGTGGCCACAGGCCCCACGCATCCCCGTGCTTAGGACCTCCATTGACTCAGGGTGAACAACCCTACTGCCAAGTCCTCCATTTCAGCCACTGGCTCTGTGTAACTCAGCTCCTGGACCCTTAGGTGAGAGCAAAAATGGGGAGACCAAGAAACAACCCCCAAAAGGAAAGGAAAGGAGGAATTGACAGAAAATGAATGAAATGGAGGAATGCATTATGTCAAAAATATATCAGAGTAAGAGTCATACAGTTCATAAACCAGGTGAATGAGAAAATCAACAATTTATGTAAGAATCAACTGGAAATAAAATATGATATAGGTACAATAGAAAAACACAATGGAAGGTTTCAACAGTAGACTAGAAGAAGTGGAGGACCTAATTAGTGAGTAATAGGTTTCTGTAACCTATAAGACAGGTTAGAGAAACACACTCAATCTGAACAGCAATTGGAGAAAAAAATTAGAAAGCCATATTTGACCACATGAGGGTGGCCATCTTGTGCAAGGGTGTGACAGTCAATTTGCATATCACCTCTTTATTATATAGGATAATAAACTCACAGAAAGAGAAACAAACAAAAAAACAATCTCATTTACCAGTGCACCAAAAAAATAAGATACTTAGGAATAAAATTAACTAAGTACATAAAAGACCTGTACTAGGAAAACCACAGGACATTGAAAAAGAGATAGAGGAAGATGTAAACAAATGGAAAAATACACTGTGTTCATAGAGTAGTAGAACTGACATCATTAAAATGTTCCATATTATCCAAAGCAATCTATAGATTTAATGCAATCTCCATTAAAATACCAATGGCATATTTCACAGACCTCAAAAAAACTGTACAAAAATTCATATGGAACAAAAAAAGACCCTGAATAGCCACAGCAATCTTGAGAAAGAAGAACAAAGTTGGATGGATAAAAATACCAGATATTATACTATATTATAAAGCCACTGTTCTCAATACTGCCTGGTACTGGCACAAGAACAGGCATATAGATCAGTGGAATATAATAGAGAACCCAGAAATTGACCCAAACCACTATGCTCAGTTAATATTTGACAAGGAGGCAAGAGCATACAATGAAGAAGTCAAGACAGTCTCTTCAATAAATGGTGTTGGGAAAATTGGACAGATGCACAGAATTCGTGCATTGGTAAGGTCCCCAGTGGCTGCCAGCTGCCAGCTGGGTACTTCCTCCCTTCCCCCGGCTGGCCTCACCCACTGGTCTAACTCCCAGACGACCTCCAGGGCGAGGGGACAATTTTCATACTACGCTTTTATTATATAGGATTTGTATATTCTCTATTCTATTTAGTGCTTTATATGTATTTTGAGTCCTAATTACCTATTTCCCCCACTTTTCAGTTTTTATATCTTTATCATATTTTCTTCAAGAACTTTTTTCATTGTTTTATTCTTCTAATGATCTGTAAGTTATTAATTCTATCCATTTTTTAAGTGCTTACTCTAAGGCAGTGATGGCAAACCTTTTGAGCTCGGGGTGTCAGCATTTTGAAAAACCCTAACTTAACTCTGGTGCCGTGTCACATATAGAAATTTTTTGATATTTGCAACTATAGTAAAACAAAGACTTATATTTTTGATATTTATTTTATATATTTAAATGCCATTTAACAAAGAAAAATCAACCAAAAAAATGAGTTCGCGTGTCACCTCTGACACGCATGTCATAGGTTCGCCATCACTGCTCTAAGATGTAAACACATGTACTTAGAGTTATATTGGTCCAACAGAATACTGCTAGCATTAATCCATATCTATATTCCCATTTACCCACAAAGTCTTTCAATTCCTTACTCCACAAGACATAGAAATAACCCTGCATACCACTTTTATTTTCTCTACCGCATATAAGGCAACCCATTGGTTGAATGTGGTTTCTGTTTTTGGTGGTACAGATTTTTGCTAAATTGTTAGTGACTCTATTTCTGAATGTATTTTTCCACCTGAGAGTATTTGGCATGACTGGGAGCACTCTGTGAGGCTATGCGATGTACCTGAGGGCAGAGCTGGGCTGTTCCACCTTCTCCTGTGGATTTCTGTATACTCACACCATGTTGACACCAGTGCCCAAACTCGCAGCTTCTGCCCTCAGCTAGGCTGCTTTCCAGTTTTGCATATGCTGTGTGGGAGAGAGGAATGATGGTACAGATGTCTATGAGCTGCCCTAGTTGGGTGTCTGAACTAATCATATTGCTTAGGGACACTGGGCCCTTTCCTATTCCCAGAATCTTCTATGTTCAGGCTTGGAGAGACTGGAAACCCTTCCACCATGTTAGCAGTCTTCTTCTGTGCCTTTTTCTGCCTTTTGTTTTATTTATATTTTTCGCCTAAAAGTATATATTTTCATGAATTTCAAGCATTTGTTTACTTTTTACCAACATAACTTGTTATGGTTTTAGTGACTTTTGGGGTTTATTTTATTTCTTTTCCACTTTTTGTTGTTGATGTGTTGCTGTTACTGTTGTTTTGGGTTAGTTGAGTTGATTTTTACTATCTGGGTGGGATTGGGGGTAGTGGTAGTCATAGAAATTCCTCTTTTGCTGGAAAATTATCCATTTTTACTCAATTATCATATTGATAGTGTTAAACTCTAATAATTATTTTAATAAACCTTCTAATTTATTTGATTATATCTCCCTTGCCATTCCTAATGTTTTGTATTGTTCTAGTCTCTCTCTCTCTCTCTCTCTCTTTCTCCTAAATTAAGCTTGTTAGGATTTTATGAATTTTACTCTTCTTGGAATAAATAGGATTTTATTAATTGTCCTGTCTTACCACTTAGTTGTTTTCTGTTCCTCCAATTTTACTTCTTAATATTGATTAATTCCTTCTCTTTTTTGTTGTTCTTATATTGTTTTTTGTTCTATATGGTTATGTGTTGCTTAATATAGGGATGCATTCTGAGAAATGTATTGCTAGGCAATTTCATCATTGTTTGAACATCATAGAGTACACTTACACAAACCGAAACGATATAGCCTACTACACACCTAGGCAGTAGGATATAATATATTGCTTATAGGGTACAAGATTGTATAGTAATTTATTGAAATGAATACTATATGCAATAGTAACACAATAGTATTTGTGTGCCTAAACATATTTGAACATAGAAAATATACAGTAAAAATACAATATAAAAGTTAAAAATGGTGCACATCTATAAGGCATTTGCCAAGAATGGAGCTTGAAAGACTGTAAGTTGCTCTGAGTAGGTGGTGAGTGAATGTGAAGGCCTAGGACATTACTGTACATAACTATCCTATCTAATAAAAGAGAAACATGGTAATTAGCATATGTCCGCTACCCTTCCCATTGGCTAATCAGCGAGATATGCAAATTAACTGCTAGGCAGGATGGCAGCTGGCATCCAGGCAGCTTGAAGCTAACATGAGGCTTGCTTGCTTCAGTAATGGAGGACTCCAACGTTCCCCGCCTTCCTTGCCGGCCTCTGAGCTTGCCGTTTGAAACATTGTTACAAATATAGAAGCTTAACAAAACCCCAGAAACCTGCTTTCAGCCTGCAAGGATCGCAGAGCTGGAGTTGATACAGTGTTTCGATTACAGAACCCAAACAAACCAGATACCTGCTTTCAGCAGCAGAGGCCACAGAGCTGGAGCCAGAG
Organism: Myotis daubentonii; assembly: GCF_963259705.1. Lineage (NCBI taxonomy): Eukaryota > Metazoa > Chordata > Mammalia > Chiroptera > Vespertilionidae > Myotis > Myotis daubentonii. The sequence goes on from NC_081852.1 coordinate 3,644,589, forward strand.
CTAAAGCTGGCCCAGAATAAATAAAAAAAAGAAAAAAAAGGAGCAGTTGGGAGCTTCAGTCACCCGCCAGCCTGAAAACAGCCCTCAAGCCCTCACCCAGACTGGCCAGGCACCCCAGTGGGGACCCCCACCCTGAAGGGTGTGTGACCAACTGCAAACAGCCATCATCCCCTCACCCAGGCTGGCCAGGCACCCCAGTGGGGACCCCCACCCTGATCCAGGACACCCTTCAGCGTGCCCCAACCCATGCACCAGGCCTCTATCCTATATAGTAAAAGGGTAATATGCCTCCCAGCACCGGGATCAGCAGAGCCGCGAGGCCTCTCAGCACTGAGATCAGCAGAGGTAAGAGGCCTCCTGGCACTGGGATCAGTGTGACAGGGGGCTGCGCCCAAACCTCCTGATCACCCTGCAGCTCTGTGTGTGACAGGGGGCGGGGCCACAACCTCCCTATCCACCCTGCTCTGTTCATGACAAGGGAAGGCACCCCAACCACCTGATCAGCCCTGCTCTGTGCCTGATAGGGGAGAGCTCCCCAACCCCCTGATCACCCTGCTCTGTGTGTGACAGGGGGCGATGCCGCAACCTCCCCATTGACCCTGCCTTGGGTGTGACAGGGGGCGGTGCCCCAACCCCCCAATCAGCCCTACCCTGAGTATGACTGAGGGTGGCATCGCAACCTCCCGATCTGTCCCGCTCTGTGTATGACAGGGGGCGGCACCCCAACTCTCCAATCGGCCCTGCTCTGAGCCCGACCAGGGGCTGCACCTAGGGATTGGGCCTGCCCTCTGCCACCCAGGAGCAGGCCTAAGCCAGCAGGTCATTATCTCCCGAGGGGTCCCAGACTGCGAGAGGGCACAGGCTGGGCTGAGGGACTCCCCTCCCCCCCAAGGGCACAAATTTTTATCCACCGGGCCTCTAGTCTATAATAATAAAAGCATAATATGCTAATTAGACCGGACAGCCAAACGACCTTCCAGATGTCATTCCAGATGTCTTTTGGATGAAGCCACTGTGGTGGGGGCCGAGGCAGAGGCAGTTACGGGTGATCAAGAAGGTAGGCAGACTGGTTAGGGGCGATCAGGAAGGCAGGCAAATGTTTAGGGGCAATCAGTGAGGCATGCAGAGGTGGTTAGGGGCAATCAGGCAGGCAGGCAGAGGGGTTAGGAGTGATTAGGCAGCCAGGCAAGTGGTTAGGGGTGATCAGGCAGACAGGCAGAGTGTTTAGGGGCAGTCAGGCAGGCAGGCAGAGGCAGTTAGGGGCAATCAGACAGGCAAGCAAGCAGTTAGGGGTGATCAGACAGGCAGGCAGGCAAGTGATTAGGGGCAATCAGGCAGGCAGGCAAGTGGTTAGTGGCTATCAGACTGGCAGGCAGGCAAGCGGTTAAGAGCCAGAGGTCCCAGATTGCGAGAGGGATGGCTGACTGCCGGGTTAGGCCCTGCAGGATGGGGCCTAAACTGGCAGTTGGACATCCCTGAGGGGTCCAGGACTGTGAGAGGGTGCAGGCTGGGCTGAGGGACACCCCGACCCTCCTGTGCATGAATTTCGTGCACTGGGCCTCTAGTAGACTTTATAAACACTGTACACTTAAGCTACACTAAATTTATAAAAGTTTTAGGTAGCGTTGCTCTACAACATTATGACACCTATGATGTCACTAGGTGATAGAAATTTTCAGCTCCATTATAATCTTATGGGACCACCATCAGATATATAATCTGTTGTTGACCAAAATATCATCATGCAATCTATTATTGTATTTTATAAGCAAATACTCAATATATTTTTACTGTTTTTTAATAATAAAAATGCCAGTATAAATTTTCTATAGGTATATGTTTTGCTGTCACATATATTTTAGCATGCACTTTTTTTTTCTTTTCAGATAGTTTTAATTGAATTGATGATATTCCTTTCCCTTGGGTATTATTTAAGGAGAGCATCTTAATTACAATGATATTAATATTTTATTTAATTTTAAGGTTGACATTTTCTATAAGTTTATGAATAATAAAGGAGGGTAACAAAATCTCAGCTTTTTGAAATTTTGGATGATATTTAATTTTGTCAATGCAAAACAACATATATATTAATATGACAAAATTATCTGTATAACTGTATCAAGTCAAATGTTTTTATATGATAACCTAATTTTTTGTCTATGTACATTTATTGCCTATTTAATTTTTCCATTTTGAAAAGTTATATTAATATTTTTCTCTGTAATTTTGTTTTCAAGTTTATCTTCTGTAGTTACTTTATGCACTTGTCTGCCATTTTGTCTTTTCATCAAGAAACTTATTTTCATAATTCTTTACACATATATCTTTCTATTTCTTGTATGATGCATTTGGGTTTAACTTAGCCTTGGCTACTTTCATTGTATTACATGTATTTAATTATCTTTGAATATTTCAAAATCTTCTTTGATAGTTTTATTGGACACAATACTTGAAAATATTAATCAAATTGGGTATGTGTAGATGTATTTGTGTATAATATTCTGAAAGTCAACATCATGATAGAGGATTTCTAACCATTCATATTGATTGTGCTGGCTAAAACATTTGGATTATTCCTTCTATCCTAATTTGCATTTTTACTTATTAAACTGTGTAATATTATTGTTATTGTTGTTATTTACTCCTTTTATTATTCTTAATATTTATGGCTTAGAGATTTTTCTCTTCAACATCCTCATTACTTTAGAAATTCTACTATATTTTATATTATCTAAAATATTACCATCTTGACCATAATAATATTAAATTGCCTTATTAATAAAATATAATTTCTGGGGACATCCAAGGTGGTGGCAGAGTATTTGAAAGGTACACTCATCTTTGACCAAGACCAAACTTAAAACTAAATTATAGAAAAAGCAACCTGAATATCCAACTTAAGACTAGACGAAGAGAAGTCTTATCACCTAGGATTTTCAGAAGAAGACACATCAAGACTAGTAAGAAGGGTGGACGCATGAAAAGGGCTGGTTGGCCCTGTGCCCAAGGGAGGTGACTAAGACTCTGGGGGGAGCCTTAGCAGTAAGGGTTCCCTTGAAAAGTGTGGGGTCCCAATTCCAAGCCAGGCTCCCCAGCCCAGAGCACTAGAGTAAGGAAGAGGCACCCATATAGCATCTGGCTGTAAAAATCAGTGGAGATTCTGTCTGCAAAAGACACAGGTGCCCTCTTAATGGGCAAACACCCAAAACCTCATTCAAAGCCATTCACTATGGACTCTAGAAGAGGGAAGGAGGAGAAAACTAGAGTCTCTTGAGAAAAGATTGAGGATTATGGCTTTGAAGAGGGAGCTGAAGGGGCAGCCATGAGGATCCCTCAGCTGCATCCTTCTCCAACACCACAGATGCATCTTTCTTGAGTGGAGCACGCCCCTCCTGATGGAATCAGACTGGAGAATTTAAAAGCCCCACGCTCTGGACATCCTGCAACCCCACCCTGCAGAGCTTGTGCACTAGTGAGGAGTCAGTCAACTACCTGGGCTGGAGTGTAGAGGTCTGGGCTTACTGAGGGGTGTCAGTGGCTGAGTTCTGTGGCTTTGAGTTATTGCACCCAATTTCCTATGAACCTGACTGGTGCCTCCTCCTCACAGGAGATACACTAGCCCACTCCCTAGGCTCCCAACTTGAAGTGACCTCATCTTGCTGAGGACTGGTCAGAATCTGGGACAGAGTGAGTTATGTGGCTCTAAGAGGGGAGACATTTTCCCCTCACACGCCTGAATGGTGCATAGGCCTCCCTGTACATAGCCAAAACTGTGTGGTGGGGCCAGATAAACTCTGCTGTCCTCACATCAACAACTCCCTGAGAGATCTCCTCCCCGCTCCCACAGAGGTGTGCAAGCACACAGTGGGTAAAAGCTAGGCTTGGTGTACCCTGGGATATTTGCTGAGTAATCTCAGAATGAGCACTGGCAGAGAGGTTGGAGGTTGAACCTGTATAGATCTGGTAAACACCACTCGCCCCTGCCTGGTGACTCACTGTGAACTTACCTTATGCAACTCGCCAGAGGCTGTTTCAGTGACTAAGCCTAACAGGCACCTGGCAGGCAGAGGCAGGCAGATATTAGGACTTTTGCTGACCTCCCCCCAAGCCAAGTTCTGGTACAAGCCAACAATGGTGTGCAGATTGGCCCTTCACACACACAAAGGCCCAGCAAACACAACCACAAACTTGCTTTGTAGCTCCAAACAAATTGCCCAGGGCCAGATAGTATCTGACATTGGCCTGCACCAGAGTAGCTCCAGGAGGCCCAGAACCTATACCCAGAGGTCAGCTTCAGACAACAACAAAGTAGGATCCAATTAGTTTCATGAGCAGCATATCCAAAGGGAGATCTCGGCAGGCACCAGACCCTGCTGAGGCAAATTTGGCTTTGTGTGGTCAGCACCTGAACAGCAGCTCATACACTGAGGTTGGAGTTGATCCTCACAGTCACCCAACACAAGGGTTGACCCCCATGCACAAATGAGCTGATAGCAATCAAGTCTGAAATATAACAGGAGGGCCCACATAACCCACACAAGTAATGTTCATGAAGCACCTAGCTCAGGTGATCAAGGAGACCAAGCAACTAGGTCCCATCAGACACCTACTATAAGGCCAACAGACCAAGACTGGGACTCATAGCAGATCTACCTAAGACATAGACACAAAATCAAAGAGGCAGGAAAATGGGGAGACAATGAAACATGCCCTAACTAAAAGAACAATAGAAATCTCCAGAAAAATAACTATGTATATAAAATGTAGGTAAGCAATCTATCACCTATAGAGTTAAAAGAAAAGATTATAAGGATGCTAAAGAAACTTTGATAGAACTAAAACATCATGAAAAATGACATAGAAACAATATAAAAGAACCAGTCAGAAATGAAGAATACAATATCTGAAAGGAAGAATAGTAAGGAAGGAATAAAGAGAAGATTGGATGAAGCAGAAGATTGAATCAGCAATTTAGAAGAAAAGGTAGCAAGAAACACCCAAACAAAGCAGCAAAAAGAAAAACAAACATTTTTTGAAGCAAGGCTAACTTAAGGGACCTTTGGAGAAATAAGAAGTATAACTATACCAGCATCATAGGGTACCAGAATGAGAAGAGAGAGAGAGAGACCAAGAAATTAATAACCTATTTGAAGAAATAATGACTGAAAATTTTTCTACTCTGGTGAAAGGAAAAGAAACACAAGTCCAGGAAGTGCCAAACAAGATGAACTGAAACACGGCCAGGCACATCATAATTAAAATGCCAAAGGTTAAAGACAAAAAGACAATCTTAAAAGCAGCAAGAGAAAGGTAGTTAATTAGCCACAAAGGAGCTCCCATAAGATTGTCAGCTGATTTTTCAACAGAAACTTTTCTGACCAGAAGAGATTGACATGAAATACCCAAAGTGATGAAAAGCAAGGATCTAAAACCAAGAATACTTTACATAGTAAGGCTATCAATTATGATTGAAGGAGAAATAAAGAGCTTTCCAGACAAGAAAAACTAACAGGGTTCATTACTACCAAACCAGTATTACAAGAAATGTTAAAGGACCTTCTTAAGAAGAAGGAGGAGGGGGGAATGAAGAAGAAACAGAGGGAAGTAGTTAAAAGATTAAAATAGCAAAAAAATGTGTACCTGTCAATAACCACTTTAAATGTAAATGGTTTAAATGTTCCAATCAAAAGACATAGGATAGCTGAATAGATAAGAAATAAGATCCATATTTATGCAGTATACAAGAGACTCACCTCAGAATGAAAGATACATACAGACTAAAAGTAAAAGAATAGAAAAAGATATTTAATGCAAATGGAAAGGAGAAAAAAGCTGGGTTAGTAATACTTATATCTGACAAAATAGATTGTAAAAAATAGCTATACCAAGAGTTAAAAAAAGGCACTATATGATGATAAAGGAAGCAATCCAACAAGAGGATCTAACCATTATACACATTTATGTGCCTAAATTATAAAGCAAATATTGATAGGCATAAATGGAGAGATCAAGTGTAATACAATCATAGTAGGGGGTTTTTAAAACCCCATTAATATCAATGGACAAATATTCAGACAAAATATCAACAAGGATTTAATTTATATCTTCAAAACATTTCACCCAAAACAGCAGAATGTACATTCGTTTGAAGTGCACGTGAAACATTTTCTAGGATAGATCACAGTTTAGGACACAAAACAAGTTTAGATAAAATTAAGAAGATTAAAATCATATCAACCACCTTTTTAGACTATAAAAGTATGAAACTAGAAATCGATCACAAGAAAAAATGAAGAATACACAAAGAAATGTATGCTAAATATCATGTAACTAAACAATGAGTGGGTTAACAATGAGATCAAGGTGAAAATCAGAATATACTTTGAAACAAATCAAAATTAGAACACAACAACCAAAAATCTATGGGACACAGCCAAAGCAGTTCTAAGAGGGAAATTTATAGCATTACAGTCCTATCTTAATAAACAATAAAAATGTCAAATAAACAATCTAAGTAAACTTAAAGGAACTTGAAAAATAAAAACAAACAAACCTCAAAGGGAGTAAAAGAAAGGAAATAATAAAGATCATAGAATAAATAAAGAAAATAGAGTCTAAAAGACAATACAAAAGATCAATGAAACTAAGAGCTGGTTCTTTGAAAAAATAAACAAGATTGACAAACCTTTAACCAGACTCATCAAGAAAAAAAGAGCCCTAGCCTGTTTGACTCAGCGATTAGAGTGTAGGCCTTTGGACTGAAGGGTCCTGGGTTTGATTCGGGTCAAGGACACATGCACAGATTGTGGGCTTGATCCCCAGTAAGGGGCATGCAGGAGGCAGCTGATCAATGATTCTCTCTCATAATTGATGTTTCTATCTCTCTCTCCCTCTCCCTTCCTCCCTGAAATCAATAAAAATATATTTTAAAAAAAGAAAAAAGAGAAGACTCAAATAAATAAAATAAAAGATGAAAGAGGAAAAATAACCACTGATGAGAGAACTACAAAGGAATGTAAGAGAATATATGAATAATTATATGCCAACAAATTTGGTAATCTAGATGAAATGGATAAATTCCTAGAAACATACAACCTTCCAAACCTGAATTAGGAAGAATCAGAGAATCCAAATCAACAGATTATGACTAGTAAAATTAAAACAATAATAAAAAATATTCCAAAAAACAAATGTCCTGGACCAGATGGCTTCACAGGTGAATTTCATCAAACATTCAAAGAACTAACACCTATCCTTCTCAAAGTATTCCAGAAAATTTCAAGACGTGAAGAGGCTCCCAAGCTCATTTTATGAGACCAGCATTATCCTAATTCCAAAACCAGATAAAGACACTACAAAAAAGAGAACTATAGGGCAATATCCCTAATGAATATTGATGTTAAATTCATCAACAAAATATTAGCAAACAGGATCAAGCAATACATTAAAAAGATCATATGCCATGATCAAAAGGGATTTATTCCAGAAATGTAAGGGTCATACAATATCTGCAAATCAATAAATGCGACCCACCACATAAACAAACTGAAGGTTGAAAAACAAATAACCATATCAATTAATGTAGAAAAGATTTGATAAAAGTCCAGCACCCATTTATGATAAAAACTCTCCGCAAAATGGAAGTAGAGTGAATACACCTCAACATAATAATGGCCGTATATTAAACGAACTATAGAAATGATCCCTGAAAGTATAGTCTTAACGGCCGTATATTAAAAACCCACAGCCAACATCATACGCAATGGTCAAACTACAAGTGTTTCCCTTAAGATCAAGAACAAGAAAGGAATGTCCACTTTTACCACTCTTATTCAACATAATACTGAAGTCCTAGCCACAACAGTTAGACAAGACAAAGAAATAAAAGGCATCCAAATTGGAAAAGAGAAAGTAAAACTATCATCATTTGCAGATGTCATGATACTATATATAGAGAACCTTAAGATTCCACCAAAAAATACTAGAGCTGATAAATGAATTCAGTAATGCAGTAGGATACAAAATAAATATTCAGAAATTAGTTGCATTTTTATCCACCAATAATGAACTTCAGAAAGAGGAACTAAGAAAACAGTCTCATTTACAATTGCATAAAAAAAGATACTAGGAATAAATTCAACCAAGGAGGTAAAAGACCTATACATGGAAAATTATAAGTCACTGAAGAAAGAAATTTAGGTAAATATAAATAAGTGGAAGCATATATATGTTTATGGGTAGGAATAATTAACATCATTAAACTGCTCATACTCCCAAGAGCAATCTACAAATTCATCTAGTGACTCTTGGTCTGACTGGAAAGTGCTCCTCCATGGAAGAGTTTCTTCAAGTGGAGCTATTAAAAAGATTCTCATCGAGAGGCACACCTCCATGAAGAATAACTGAAGGCACAGGATCAACATTCTGCAAGTTTCTTTTAATTAAAAATATAATAAATATGAAAATTATACAAATTAAATAAGGAAAACAAAACACCAAGATATACTAAATTCGATGCTGAATATTGGGAAATAGCAGTCAAGTGTTGCCTTTCATTGTGAAATATTAAGCAAACTTTAAATAACATTTGGGATTTGGTCGCAGAACCAATCTAGGTGGAAGAGACAGGAAAAGTCCTCAGTCCATCTTGTCATGCCTCCTATTGCCATTTCTCAGTAGTCTGAAGAACTGTAGAAGTTTTGTTCCTCTGAGAGGATCCTAAGCAAGATGTCTGACATAGCACATTCCCAAACTGTAAAGACTGGAAAAGGAAAATAACTGAAACGGCTTATATTTTACCATATTTTGTGACCCAAGCACTAGATGAAGAAAAAGCCATAACCATACACAAGACAGCTTTTACCCACAATCCCAGAGCCAGAGAATGAATGAGAAATTGGAAGAGGTGACCAGGACCTAATAAGCAAGTGTGGAAAGTAAATATTAAAGAAGGGAGCTGAGATTTTGTGAAACAGGTATTTGAAGATTAAGGAGCAATTGAAATTAATCTCTTGAAAGGTATGTTCAAGTGGTGGTTGTTGAGTCACATTATGTTAAAGGTGATATTAGTGATTCCCACAGGGAGAGTTCTTAGGGGACCTGCGAGGGTGGAACAACAGCACCAGAAGTCTAGCCAGGTACAGTGAATTTCTGATTTGTGGCTTTGGCCTTGAAGATGAAACCATAATTGTGAAATATTATTTACGGTTAAAATATAATCTTCAAGTATACTCCTTACTGTTCACGTAGGAAACATTCAAACCTGTAAAGAATTTTTGTGAGATTATTTGAGCCAAATTATCAACAATCGCCAGGAAGCAGAATCTCAACAAATTAAGATAATGCTCCAGAGAATGGCAGTTTTGCACTTTGTTTTGTACATCACAATCAAAAGAGGAGATGTAAGTGGGTTACATGAACTCCACTGGTGATAGATTAGGGAGGCAGGAGAAAGCAAAGTGGGGAAACCTCTGAGATTGGGTAAAATGTAAAATTAAAGCCACACACTTTTTACTTAGGTTGGTGCAGGATTTAACATCAACAATGAACTCAATAACAATGAGGGTGTGTGTGTTTTTGTTGTTTCAGCAGAGAGGTGCCTGTGCTTTGAGGGTCCAAAAAAAAAGGAAAATTACATTGGCATTCCAAAGATATGTTATTGTAGATGCAAAAAATACAGTAAGCTTAGTTAAAGTAAAGATTGCCCTTTGTCAGGGAAGATACTGGCCTAGGACATGACTATCAAACATAAACTGCTTTTTAATTTTAAAATCTTTTCATTTCAGAACATCCTTTGTGGTTACTTTAGGTCTTTGAGTTTGTAAGGCCGCTACACAGGCCCCTCTTGAGCAAGTCAGGTTGGCCTGTAGCTTCTTTTCATCCACATTACCATGACCCTTCTTAACCCATCTATTTTTCCAGCTTCATCCCATAAAATTAGGACCCTATTCATAGAGGGTTTCAGAGGAATGGCTGCATGAGAGAGCCTATTCCCTGAAATTTCAATAAGTTAACTAACTATAATTCAACAAAAATTCCATGCTTAATATAGAGGTATGCCTGAGAGATCTGCACATTGAAACATCAAAAGGTGAGCAACCGGAAATAAACAGGGACATGAGGAGGGAGGAAAGTTCAGAGGGCCTGCAGATGCAGCCTTGCCAACAGGGGCTTGTGGCTCAGCCTGGAGAGGAGGAAGCCAGTGGTAGCAGGAACTTCCTTGGGCCAGGTGGGACAGAGAGCTGCAAGGGGCAGTCCAGCAGGCAAGTGGCGAGCAGAGCTGAGAGTGTTTGAGTCAGCAGATGCCTGACAGAGAACAGGGCTCTGCATGAGGCTTTCCACTGGGCTTACAGTGGTGTTGCAGACAAATAAACAGAACCACAGAGCCCTGCCACCACTTGGACTCTCAAAACTCACCTCCCATTGCCCTTGGAATCAGGCCAAGGAGCATATTACCTGTAAATCAAGAGCTATTGCAGTAGGACTCCTGCTTGCCTCTGTAACTCATCCCCAGGTGGGATGTTTGGGGTTGGGCACCATGGAGGTCAGAGTTTGCCGTTACAGTGAGGGAAAAACAAACCCTGCCCCCAAGCAGTGGGACTATATTGTCTTACAGAACCCATGGAGGTCAAGCTTGGGAGATCCAGAGGTAAAAAAAAAAAAAAAAATCTTGCAATTCAGGGCCATCTACTGGAAAATAGTCGAAAGACCTTTTCAGATGAAGCTGCTATTGGTCATTAATATAGACAGATATAAATGCCCAGGCAAAGGAGAACAGCAAATACCATGAATAACTACAAGGATGACCAGAAAGAAAATGAAAAATCCCCAGAAAGCAGGCTGGAACACATGGAAATAAGTGACATAAAAGACAGAGATTTCAAGATTGCAGTCTGAAAATATTCTATGAGATGGGGGAAAATACAGACAGGCAATTCAATGCACTCAGAAAACAAAGCAATGAACAAAATAACTACTTTACCAAAGAAACTTAAAAAACAAAACAAAAAACACCAATCAGAAATTCTGGAAATGAAGCATGCAATTAAGGAGATTAAGAGTGAACTACTGAGCAGAGAAAACAGCCAACCAGATGGAGAAATTAGTGATAGCAATGATAGGAATCTAGAAATGATGAAGAGGGAGAAGAGAGAGACCTGAGCATACGGAAAAATGAAATAGCTCTATGAGAATTATATAACTTCATTAGAAAAAGTAATATTAGAATTATAGGCATACTGGAAGAGGAGGAGAGGGAGCAGAAAACAAAAAGGCTATTTAAACAAATAGTGGATAACTTCCAAAACCTATGGAAAAAACTAGATCCTCAAATCTAAGAAGCAAATAGAACACCTATTATCTAAATCCAAAGAGGCCCTTTCTAATGCATTTTGTATTAAAACTGTCAAAAATTAAAACTCACAGAACTAATGACAAATAAAAAAATTCTCAAAGCAGCCAAGGAAAAGTTGGAAGTGACCATTCAGTCAACTTCTCAGCAGAAACTCTACAAGCAAGAAGAGAGTGGAACCACATATTTAAATGTCTGAAAGAGAGAAATTACCGACCACTAAAAATATATTCTTTAAATATGAAGGAGAAATAAAGACGTTTCCAGACATACAGAAGCTGAGGGATTTTATCACCAGAAAACCTCAATTGCAGGAAACACTAAAGGGAATTATTTTACCTGAAACAAAGAACTTAAGGTCACAACACTATGAGTAAGATTACCACAAGCCTTACAGCCTAAATAGGGATAATTTGTGACAACAAAAAAAATAAAAGGGGAGAGAGTAAAGGTCTGTAATAGCAAAGGAGGATGACGATCAGATGAACTCAAAAGAAAAAGACCTACTGTATATATGCAACTTCATTTTTTATAAACCTAATGGTACCTACACACAAAAATACCCAAACCAGGACACGTAGCTTTGCAACAGAGGAAACAGAGAAAAGAAGTATGAAATACCACCAAACAGAAACACAAAGGAAAAGAAACAATGGAGACCCAAAGCTACTAGAAAACAAAATATAAAATGGCTAAAGAAAATCCTCATACATTAATAATTATCCTAAGTGCAAATGGTCTGAATTCACCAACACAGAGGCATAGAATAGGAGAGTGGATAAAAAAACAGAACCAAACCAAAGATAGATTCAAAGTAAAATGTTAGAAAATGATTCTCCAAGCAAATAATCCTATATAATAAAAGGCTAATATGCAAATAGACCGAATGGAGGAATAACCAGAACAACTGAACAACAGATTGCTATGATGTGCACTGACCACCAGGGGGCGTGCATGGAAAATGGCAGACGTTGGCCGCGGCTGGATGGTGCAGCAGGTGAGCAGGGGCACCAGACCAAGGTGGGGTGCTGGTTGCTGTCATTGGGTAAGTTTCTGGTGGTTACTGAAAATTCTTTGCTCCTGTGTGCTGCGGTCCCACCTGGCACTTGCATGTGCTGCCTGTGCCGGCCCTGCTCACACCTGCTACTGGTGCTGGAGCTGCCGCTCACACCCACTGCCAGTGCTGGCCCTGCTCACACCCGCAGCCAGTGCCGGAGCTGCCTCTCGCACCCGCCACTCACACCCACTGCTGGATCCCGGCACAGGTCCCCATCACTCGGTGCTGTCAGCAGGTGTGAGCAGCGGCTCCTGGGTCCGATCACCCCACAAGGCTTCTCCACCTCCCCCTGCTCCTGAGGGGCAATCAGGGCTGGCAGCCACCTCTTGCACCTGCTGCTGGCACCTGGCACCGGTCCCCATCACTCGGTGCTGTCAGCAGGTGTGAGCAGCGGCTGCTGGGTCCGATCACCCCACAAGGCTTCTCCACCTCCCCCTGCTCCTGAGAGGCAATCAGGGCTGGCAGCCACCTCTTGCACCTGCTGCTGGCACCTGGCACCGGTCCCCATCACTCGGTGCTGTCAGCAGGTGCGAGCAGCGGCTGCTGGGTCCGATCACCCCACAAGGCTTCTCCACCTCCCCCTGCTCCTGAGAGGCAATCAGGGCTGGCAGCCACCTCTTGCACCTGCTGCTGGCACCCGGCACCAGTCTCCATCACTCAGCACTGTCAGCAGGTGCAAGTGGCAGCTGCCAGTCCCAACAGCCCTGAGGGTTTCTTCACCTCCCTCTGTTCCTGAGGGGTGATCAGGGCAGCAGCTGCCACTCACACCCATTGATGGCACCGAGCAATCGGGACCGGTGCTGGGTGCTGGCAGCAGGTGCAAGCGGTGGCTCCAGCACCAGCTGCAGTTGCGAGTGGGGCCGGCACTGGCAGCGGGTGCCAGGGGTGGCTCTGGTGCTGTCAGTGGGTGCAAGCGGGACTTGGTGTGTAGGAGCAGAGCCAGAAGGGGTGGGGCTGCCAGCAGAGAGGGGACCGGGGGCCACAGCAGTAGGGGCTGGGTGGGGGTGCAGAGGATGGGCTGAGCCCCACCCCTGTGCCCACTGCAGCCTCATGGCCCACAGTTCCTTTCAAGGTGCACGAATTTGTGCACTGGGCCCCTAGTATCTACAGAAAAGCAGGTAAAGCCATACTTACACCCAACAAAATAGATTTCAAGATAACAAGAGACAAAGAAGGACATTTTGTAATGATAAAGGGGACATGACATCAAGAAAGCATAACACTTCTTAATATGCAGCCAACCAGGGAGCACGGAAATATATAAAACAGCTACTCACAAAAATAAAGGGGGAGACAGATCAAAACACAATCATAATTTGGGAACTTAATTTTCCATTGACAGCTCTAGATAGATTATCCAAATAGAAAAACAATAAAGAAATATTGGCCTTAAATGAAACACTATACCAAATGGACATAATTGACATTTACAGAACCTTTCATCCCAGAACATCAGATTATACGTTTTTCTAAAGTGCACATGAGCATTCTAAAGGAGAGACCATATGTTGGGTCACAAAAGTAGCATCAATAAATTCAAGAAGATTGAAATTATACCTATTATATTCTCTGACCACGATTCCTTGAAATTAGAAATCAACTGAAAAAAGGAAGTAAAGAAACCCACAAATACATGGAGATTAAACAATATACTATTAAAAAGTGAGTAGGTCAAAGAAGAAATAAAAGGTGAGATCAAAAGATATAAAGAGACAAATGAGAATGACAATACAATATATCAAAATTTCTGGGCCCTAGCTAGTTTGGCTCAGGGGATAGGGTGTTGGCCTGTGGACTGAAGGGTCCTGGGCTCAATTCCAGTCAAGGGCACACACCTCAGATGCAGGCTCAGTCCCCGGTCTGGTTGGGGCAGGGATGAGGTAGCCAGTTGATGTGTCTCTCACAATGATGTTTCTCTCTGTGTGTCTCTCACCTTCCCTTCCACTCTCTCTAAAAATCAATGGAAAAATATCCTTGGGTTAGGATTGACAAAAAAAAACAAAAAAAAAATTTTAAATAAAAACCTCTGGGATGAAATGAAAGCAGTAATAAGGGGGGACTTTATATCATTACAAGCCTACCTCCAGAAACAAAAGAAACACCAAGTAAACAACCTAATATCACATCTTAAAGTACCAGAAAAAGAACAAAAACAATCCAAAGTCAGAAGAAAGGAAATAATAAAAATTAGAGCAGAAGTCAATGAAATAGAGAACAAAAGACTATATAAAAATTAATAAAACAAAGAGCTGGTTCTTTGAAAAGGTTAATAAAATTGACAAACTCTTGGCTAGACTCGCTAAGGAAAAAAAGAGAAAAGACCAATATAAACAAAATCAGAAATGAGAGAGAAGTCACCACAGATATACAAAGGATCACACAAAAATATTATGACAAACTATATGCCATCAAATCAAAAATCCTAGAAGAAATGGATAAGCTCCTAGAAATATAGAACCTTCTTAGACTAAATAATGAATAATTGAAAAATCTAAACAGACCCATCAGCAGTGAGGAAATTGAAACAACTATCAAAAACCTCCCCAAAAATGGAAGTCCAGAATCAGATGGTTTCACCAGTGAATTCTACCAAATGTTCAAAGAAGATTTAAAAGCTGTTCTTCTCAAACTCTTAACAAGAAGAAGAAGAAGAAGAAGAAGAAGAAGAAGAAGAAGAAGAAGAAGAAGAAGAAGAAGAAGAAGAAGAAGAAGAAGAGAAAGAAGAAGAGACAATACTCCCTAACACATTTTATGAGGCCAACATAACCCTGATACCAAACCCTGGCAAAGATAACAAAAAAAAACAAAAAGAAAGAAAACTACAGACCAGTATCTCTGATGAATACAGATGCAAAAATCCTAAATAAAATACTAGCAAATTGAATACAACAGTACATAAAAAAATCATGATCAATTGGGGATAATTATAAGGACACAGGATGGTTCAACATACAGAAATCAATCAATGTAATATACCACATAAAAAAGAAAGGCTAAAAATCATATGATCTTATCAATAGATGCAGAAAATCATTTGATAAGATACAACATCCCTCTATGATTAAAACACTCAATAAAATAGGAATAGAAGGAAAGTACGTGAATATACTAAAGTACCTGAGCACCTCAATGGTGAAAAACTGAAAGCTTTCCTTCTAAGATCAGGAACTCTCACCACTCTTTTTTTGTTTTCTATTAGTTCTCGGCTGAGGATAATTTTCCATTGATTTTTAGAGAGAGTGGAAGGGAGAAGGAAAAACAGAAACACTGATGTGAGAGAGACACATCGATTGGTTGCCTCCTGCACATACCCCAACCAGAGCCAGGGAACCTGCAACCAAGGTATGTGCCCTTGACTAGAATTGAATCCGGGACCTTTTAGTCTGTGGTCCAATGCTCTATCCACTGAGCCAAACTGGCTAAGGCAACTCTCACCACTCTTATTCAACATAGTGCTGGAAGTCTTAGCCAGAGCAATAAGGTGAGAGAAATAAATAAAAGGCATCCAAATAGGGAAGGAAGAATTAAAACTGCCACTTTCTGTGAATGACATGATTCTGTATATAGAAAATCTTAAAGATTCCACCCCAAAACTATGAGAAACAATAAACAAATACAGTCAAGTTGCAGGATATAAAATCAATGTGCAAAACCCCATTGCCTTTGTGCAAAACTTCAGAAAAAGAAATGAAAATAAAAATTCCTTTTGTAATTACAACCAAAAGAATATAATACCTAGGAATAAATTTAAAGAACACGAAAGAGAGAACCAAGATGGCGGCATAGGTTAACGCCGGAGTTTGCTGCTTTGAACAACTACTTCAAAAGTGAAACTAAAAGACGGAAAGGACATCACCCAGAACCACAGGAACGCTGGCTGAGTGGAAGTCCTACAACTAGGAGGAAAGAGAAACCCATACGGACACTCAGAGGAGGCGCAGTGCTGAAGTCAAATTCTGAGGTGCGGAGTGCGCGGAGCGGGCTGGCGGCAGAGGGCGAGGTTGGCGTTTTCAATCGGGAGGGAGTCGCAGACTCTGAGCTCCAGATACAGGCGAGTCTTTAGGGACCCAGACTCAAACGGGAGAAGCGGGACTGTCTGGCTTCGGTCAGAGCGAGTGCAGCTTTCTCTCCGAGCTTTGCAGCGGGTGCTGGGACTCAGAGAGGCAGAGGCCCTGGGGACAGGACTGAGAGCCGCCATAACTGCTCTCTCCGGCCCACCCTGTTGATCCTGTTCGACCCGCCCTACCCAAGCCCTGCACAGAGGCATTTGCTGGATAGCCTCAGGCAAAGGCTAGATTAGCACCGCCCTAGAGGACAGAAGTTCTCTCACTGCTGACACAGCTGATTCTCATAGCCACTTGGCCTGGAGGTCAAACCCTCCCTGGTATTAGCTACAACAATCAAGGTTTAACTATAAGAATGCGAACAAAGACCACCAGGGGGTGCACCAAGGAAGCATAACAAAATGTGGAGACAAAGAAACAGGACAAAATTGTCAATGGAAGATATAGAGTTCAGAACCACACTTTTAAGGTCTCTCAAGAACTGTTTAGAAGCCGCCGATAAACTTAATGAGATCTACAAGAAAACTAATGAGACCCTCTATCTTATATTGGGGAACCAACGAGAAATTAAGCATACACGGACTGAAATAACGAATATTATACAGACTCCCAACAGCAGACCAGAGGAGTGCAAGAATCAAGTCAATGATTTGAAATGCGAAGAAGCAAAAAACACCCAACCGGAAAAGCAAAATGAAAAAAGAATCCAAAAATGCGAGGATAGTGTAAGGAGCCTCTGGGACAGCTTCAAGCGTACCAACATCAGAATTATAGGGGTGCCAGAAGATGACAGAGACCAAGATATTGAAAACCTATTTGAAGAAATAATGACAGAAAACTTCTCCTACCTGGTGAAAGAAATAGACTTACAAGTTCAGGAAGTGCAGAGAACCCCAAACAAAAGGAATCCAAAGAGGACCACACCAAGACACATCATAATTAAAATGCCAAGAGCAAAAGATAAAGAGAGAATCTTAAAAACAGCAAGAGAAAGTAACTCAGTTACCTACAAGGGAATACCCATACGACTGTCAGCTGATTTCTCAACAGAAACTTTGCAGGCCAGAAGGGAGTGGCAAGAAATATTCAAAGTGATGAATACCAAGAACCTACAACCAAGATTACTTTATCCAGCAAAGCTATCATTCAGAATTGAAGGTCAGATAAAGAGCTTCACAGATAAGGAAAAGCTAAAGGAGTACATCACCACCAAACCAGGATTATATGAAATGCTGAAAGGTATCCTTTAAGAAGAGGAAGAGGAAGAAAAAGGTAAAGATACAAATTATGAACAACAAATATGCATCTATCAACAAGTGAATCTAAGAATCAAGTGAATAAATAATCTGATGAACAGAATGAACTGGTGATTATAATAGAATCAGGGACATAGAAAGGGAATGGACTGACTATTCTTGCGGGGGGAAGGGGTGTGGGAAATTTGGGAAGAGACTGGACAAAAATCGTGCACCTATGGATGAGGACAGTGGGTGGGGAGTGAGGGCAGAGGGTGGGGCGGGAACTGGGAGGAGGGGAGTTATGGGGGGGGGAAAGAGGAACAAAGTAATAATCTGAACAATAACGATTTAATTTTAAAAAAAAGAACACGAAAGACCTATATTCTGAATATTACAAAGCATTTTGAAAAAAGATTGAAAAAGACACAACAAAATGGAAAAATTTATCTTGTGATCATGTACTGGAAGAATCAATGTGGTTAAAATGGCTATACTACATAAAGCAATATACAGATTTATTGCAATTCCCTTCAAAAGCCCAATGTCAATTTTAAACATATAGAACAAGAAATCAGATCTATATGGAACCACAAAAGACCTGAATAGCCAAAGCAATCCTGAGAAAAAAAGATCAGTGCTACCTGACTTCAAATTACACTAGAAAGCTATGATCGTCAGAACAGCATGGTATTGGCAGAGAAAGAGATACACAGAGCAATGGAACAGAATAGAGAGCCCAGCTATAAAACCACTTGTATATGGACAAATAATTTTTGACAAAGGAGCCAAAAACACATGATGGAGTAAAGATAGCCTTTTCAATAAATGGTGCCGGGAAAACTGGAAAGCCACATGCAAACGAATGAAACTGGATTACAGTTTTTCCCCATGTGCAAAAAGTATTTCAAAATGAATCAAAGGCCTAAATATAAGATCTTAAACAATAAGTTACATAGAAGAAAATATAGGCACCAAACTTATAGACCTTGCTTGTGAAGAACGTTTTAATAACTTGAACCCAAAGGCAAGGGAAGTAAAGGCAAAAATAAATGAATGGGATTATATCAACCTAAAAAACTTCTGTGAAGCAAAAGAAGCTGACATCAAAACAAAGAGGCAGCCAAGCAGATGGGAGATGATATTTGCAAACAGTAGTTCCGACAAAGGTTTAATTTCCAAAGTATATCAAGAACTCATAAAACTCAACACCAAACAAACAGTCCAATCAAAAAGTGGGCAGAGGACCTGAAAATACACCTCTCTTAAGAAGACATACAAACAGTGTGTATATATATATATATATATATATATATATATATATATATATATATATATTGTTCAATCTCACTGGCAATTAGGGAAATGCCAATCAAAACTATAATGGAGACCACCTTACACCTGTTAGAGTGGCCATTATCAACAAGACAAGCAATAACAAGGGTTGGAGAGGTGGAAAAGGGGAACCCTCATTCACTGCTAGTGGGACTGTGGCAGGGGTCCTCAAACTTTTTAAACAGGGGGCCAGTTCACTGTCCCTCAGACCATTGGAGGGCCGGACTATAGTTTAAAAAAAACTATGAACAAATTCCTATGCACACTGCACATATCTTATTTTGAAGTAAAAAAAACAAAACCGGAACAAATACAATATTTGTATTTGCATGTGGCCAGCAGGCCGTAGCTTGAGGACCCCTGGACTGTAGACTGGTACAGCCACTATGGAAAGCAGTCTGGAGATTCCTCAAAAAATTAGGACTAAAGATGCCATATGACCCAGCAATTCCTCTCCTGGGTATATACCCAAAAAACTAAAAATCATGTAGTCGCAAAGATATATGCACCCCTATGTTCATTACAGCATTATTCACGGTAGCCAAGACATGGAAACAACCAGAGTGTCCCGCAACAGAGAACTGGATAAAGAAGATGCAGTACATATACAGAATGGAACACTACTCAGCCATAAGAAAGGATGAAATAGTGCCATTTGCAGCAACATGGATGAGCCTTGAGAACATGATGCTAATTGAAATAATTCAGTCTGAAAAAACTCAGAACCATGTGATTTTACTCATAGGTAGGATATAACACTGAAACTCGTGAACACAAACAGTAGTGGGGTGGTTGCCAGAGGGAAGGGAGGGGGAGAAGGGGGACC
This sequence comes from Myotis daubentonii, assembly GCF_963259705.1. Lineage (NCBI taxonomy): Eukaryota > Metazoa > Chordata > Mammalia > Chiroptera > Vespertilionidae > Myotis > Myotis daubentonii. Next base: position 3,664,459 of record NC_081852.1, read on the forward strand.
TAATATATGGTGACAGGAGAGGATTTGACTCTTGGTGGTGGGCGCAAGGTGTAATATACAAATCTTGTAACTTGGAACCCACACCTGAAACCTGTATGGTCATGTGGACCAATGTTATACCAATAAATTTAATTTTATAAAAGACCCTATTCATCTCATTTCAGCCATATTGGCCCTCTTAAAGTTTCAGAAACACTGTAACCTGAACTCCACATTGATTCATTTGTTTTTATATTCAGTCAACAGAATATAAGCTCTCTGAGTGGCAGAAAATGTGCCTCATCTGATCATGGACCCCAGGTGTGCCATAGCGACCACACATTCTAAGTGCTCAGAACATAAAAAACATAATTTGGCATTTACCATGACTAAGGACGAAAGCACAAGCCACATTCAAAGTATTAAATGTAGAAATTTACTGTAACATGAAAGAAAAATATATTATGAATTACTTTTTAAAATTCAACCATGAAGTCTGGGATTACAACTTTTACTACTGAGGAAAATGTAAATGTCTCCTTACAGTTTCCAAAGTAATCCCTTTCCTACCCCCACGGGAGTTTGTGAGTTTCGGTGCTCACTCTCTTGCATTTTTCTGAAATTATGGAGTGGCAACATGTGGTCTCTGCTGGCCTGGCACTAGCTTATATCCGTCCGGGCAACGGCTAAGCACATCCCAAATATCAGCCTGAGCTGGTGTTCAGCCGGGAAGCAGCTCCATGGAAGGCCCAGCGGCAGGAGTGCAGGCCCCGCAGACACTCCGGCCCCTAGTCCTGGAACCCAAGAGCAGCGTGTGGAAGGACAGCACTGCCTGGCTCACGGGACTTCTTCTTAACCAGCCGTGGGCAAACTACGGCCTGCGGGCCGGATCCGGCCCGTTTGAAATGAATAAAACTAAAATAAAAAGACCGTACCCTTTTATGTAATGATGTTTACTTTGAATTTATATTAGGTCACACAAACACTCCATCCATGCTTTTGTTCCGGCCCTCTGGTCCAGTTTAAGAACCCATTGTGGCCCTCGAGTCAAAACGTTTGCCCACCCCAGGCACTCATTTAACTTAACCCATGTGGGGCCGTGCCCCTCAGCAAGGCAGAGCCGCGTCCTGAGAGCCAGGAGTGTGTCCCCCACAAGCAGCAGTTATGTCCGGCCGCAAGTCCACTTGAGCTGCACAAGGTCTCTGTTCGTCAAGCTGGAGGGGGAAGAGAGAGAGTGTGGAGGGGAGGGGAGAAGTGGAGGAAGGAGGAAGGGAGCGGGAGAGATGGTGAAGGCGTGATGGCAAAGAGGCAGATAAAAAGGGCACGAAGAACGAAACGAGAGAGAGCAAAAATACAAACCGCGAGCATGTGAAGTAAAAGGTGAGAATGGAAGATTTTTTAAAAATTTTGATCGAGGAAAGCTGCCAATGCCTCAGGACTTCTGGTTTTCTCTCTTTGGTGGGCGGTGCCCATGGTCCCTTCCTATCCTGACGGTTCTGTTTCTGTCGTGTCCAGGGAGAGCGTGGGCTTCCACCCAGAACTCTGAGCTGCCGTTGGGCACACACATTGCGGGTAAGGGATTAGATGAAAGTATGAGTGGTGACCTGCACGATGCCTTACAACTACTTCTCAGTTTTTCTCTAAGAATCTCAAAACCCTCCTCGTGCCTGAGAGAAGGTGTGAGGGGGTCCTGACCAGGCACTGCTCAGGGGAGACGGACTCACTGCGCCGTGGGAGGTCGGCCTGACAGTGCGGGAGCCGGCCAGCAGCCAGCGCCGGTGGGGCCTGCGTGTGTGCTTTACCATCCAGCAGCTGCTGTGGCACCAGAAGCGGAGGGAGTCAGTGACCAGCACCCCTGGGCGATCGGGATAGGGGCAGGGCCTGCTGTGGGGCTCAGACACTGTGTCTGGAAGAGGACCAGGATGGCATGGATGAACAGACATGCAGGCAGTCAGCTCCTGAATGATTCACCCTCCTTTTGGTCATCTTCTGTGCCACCCGCCCCCCCGGCAAAGCATGTTTCTAGGGCTTGATCCCCAACCACATAGAGACCCCAGGAGCCACTTAGTTCCTATGACTGGAGCAACCCTCAGATATTATCCAAACTAGAGCTTTTCGGGGAGTGAGAAGAGGTGCTATTAATCAGAACAGGATGAAGATGTATGTAGGATCAGTCTAGGCAAACCAGATGCAGTCACACTGCTCCCAGTGCTGCCTTCCTTGATCACAGGGGACTACATCACAAGTTGGAAACAGATGGAAGCCAACCTAATCCAAGTCTTTCTTCACATATTTGGGAACTGGTGGTAAGCAGGGCTTTCCTTTTATTTTGGGTGGATAAAGCTATGAAAGGCCAACCTGTCATGGTCGCCTTTCCCACAGTGTGTCCTAAAGAGCCTGGGGATAGGTATGGGAGCAGGTATGTCCTTCAGAAGAGAAGGACCCGGAACAGCACCTGCCATGCAGGGGAGGCACCGAGGTCTGTGCCTCCCAGTGAGGCTGCCCAGGAGCCTTGCTCTGCACATCACCTTCACCTTGAAGAGAAGGAGGAGGTGGGAGTGACACCGACAGACTGAGCATGTGTCTCAGAGACTAACTAACAGCAGCGCTCACTCACCCGGAGCCTGCACAGGACCCTCCTTTAACCTAAGCCCTCTCATTCCCATCGTTTCAAACCTGGACACAAATGCCGTGGGAGCCCGTAATGCTCCCTCTACAGCAGTGGTCTTCAACCTTCCTAATGCTGCGACCCTTTAATACAGCTCCTCGTGTTGTGGTGACCCCCAATTTCATTGTTACAAATTGAGCATAATTAAAGCATGGTGATTAATCCCAAAAACAATATGTAATTATATATGTGTTTTCCGATGGTCTTAGGCGACCCCTGTGAATGGATCGTCGACCCCCAAAGGGGTCTCGACCCACAGGTTTGAGAACTGCTGCTCTACAGGCTCATGTGGAAAAGCAACGGACAGGCCACTTCTCTGTGCTCATGCAGTTCGCATTTCGGTTGGAAAACAAAGTGAACAAACAGATAAATAATCCTAGATACGGGGAGTGTTAAGAAAATAAACAGAGTGATGGAATGGAAAGTGTCTAATTCGAGAATTTTTTTACTAAGGTCGTCAGAGAAGCCCTCTTAGAGGAGGTGACATTTCATCTGACAATTTGTTGATAAGAAGTGTTATTTGAATTAGGCCCATTGTGTATTCAGACATAAGAAAAGGTTTCAGACCCATGTCAAAGGCCAGACAGGCATCTTCCTCTTCCCTTCGGCCCCTTTCTGCGCAGGTCTCAGCAGGGTTGCTATCCAGGTCACCTCCCAGCAGAAATCCCCTTTCTCCCTTTCTTCCACTTGCAACATCTAACTATCTGCTAAGTGCTCTTGCATCTGCCCCACAATTCCTCCTCCATTGTCAGGACATGGGACGCAGCACCTGGACTCAGCATCCTTGTAAGCACCCAAGGGCAGAACGCATTTCTGTTTTTACTGCTCCATCTCTAGTCTTGCCTGTTCCCTGACACAAGTGGCCTTCAACATACCTGTTTTGTTGACTGAAGAACATCTGATTATGGAAATTAGCTTAATTTGTGTCCTCTTTCCTATAGGATAAATGCTAAGCAGCTTATGAATGGATGCCAGCTGGCCGTCCATCTTCATCTCCAGCAAGCAGCTCCAGTCATGCTAACCTGACTGTCCCTATGAGTGCCCTGTCCGTTCACAATCCAACATCTTTCAATGCCTGCTGCTTAATTCATGGGGAAGAAATTATTTTTCATCTTGAGGATACAACTTAAATATGTCCCCTTTATGGAGTCCTTCTTGAATCCATAACTATGTTCCCATACCACTAGCTAGAATGTCACCGGGAAGTGTGAACGGGCGTTACCTCCTCACAAGGCTGTTCCCCTTCTGTGAACTGCTGCCCGTAGTTTTATTCCTCCCATTGCTAGCTCCCCAGCAGTGGTCACAGTGCTGGGCACACAAGTAGTTGCACAATAGATGCTAATTAAAAAAACACGCGGCTGTTGCTGCTTTATTTCTAAAGCTGATGGTTGGAGACATTGATCCAATGTATCTATACCTTCAATAAACCATTGGCTAGAGGAGAACTAATGATTAAAAGCTAGTGGGCATCAAAATGATCAGTCACCCGATAAACCAAAGCTGCCTTGACATTCCTCAGTTGTATGGCGCTTACATGTAGGGCGTAGTTATACTTTTTCCATCATTATTCGAGGTCAAACGCATTTGTCTCAGAGCATGGCAATTAGTTGTGTGTTAATACACACACGTGTGCACACATGCACATACACACACACTCACCAACTGGCCTTAATTTATTCTGGATATTTTTCTAAAAAAAAGAACATTATATTCTAATCTAACTTATGACAACCAAGCAAAACTATTTTGTCAAGCTTATTTAACCAGCTTCATTTATCTATCATGCCAATAGAAGGCTGCTTTAGCACAAGCACACTATCAGAACAAATCAACTCTCTGTGTGCCAGTCCGCTCATCTCTAAAGTAGGGATAATATCTCTGCATCTCCACCTTGGGATTTTCTAAATGAGGATTAAATGAGTTAATATGTGTAGTCCTTTAAAATCATATTTAGGAATTATTAAATGTTATATAAATGTGAGCATCAGTATTGGAGTAGTAAACTAGTCATAGTTGGAAACACTAATGCATGCTAACAAAGGCTAAGAGGCATGGATCAAAGGCATTTTCTGAAGTAAAGGCAGAAAGAGGCACTTCCTCTCAGCTCGGAAGGTCTGACTTTGGGTCTGAGTCCATGCAAGGCTGTCTGAGCTCAGCGTGGCCACTCAGTTCATGGACTCTCAGAGCAGAAGGTCCAAGCTGTGGAACTGACCCCCTATCCATTAACACCTCACTGTTTATTTGTTTTATTCTCCAAATTATTAATATTAAATTATACTAATTTCTAAAATTACTAATATGTGATATTTAAAGCACATACTATACTTACATGTACTTTTAGACTGTGTATGCATATATATTACTTATGTAGAAGGAATTATTATAATAAATAAAAGAATTAATTGTAGTTATTAAAATATGTAAATAGATATTAAATTATATATATTACAGATCACATAATAATAAAAAGTAGACACAATGATATGAAAATAATATAACCTATGTTTATATTTTAAAAATGTATTTTGTATATTAAATATACATAAAACATTTCCACACAGTAAATATTCTCATTAATAATAAAATTTTAATATAAACAATGTGTTTGAATATGAATTATTATTTTAAAACTAGGGGCCCGGTGCACGAAATTCGTGCACTGGGTGTGGGGGGGGGGGAAGGGGAGTGTCCCTCAGCCCAGCCTGCCCCCTCTCACATACTGGGAGCCCTCAGGCGTTGACCCCCATCACCCTCCAATCGCAGGATCGGCCCCTGGCCCAGGCCTGACGCCTCTGACAGAGGTGTCAGGCCTGGGCAGGGGACCCTCATTTCCCCCCATCACTGGTTCTGCCCCCAGCCCAGGCCTGATGCCTCTGGCCCAGGCGTCTAGCCCAGGCAGCGGGGACTCCCAGACCCCTCCAATCGCAGGATCGGCCCCTTGCCCAGGCCTGACGCCTCTGACAGAGGTGTCAGGCTTGGACAGGGGTCCCCCATCGCCCCCCGATCACTGGCTCTGGCCCCCCCCCAGGCCTGAGGCCTCTGGCCCAGGAATCATGCCTGGGCAGGGGACCCCCATCTCCCTCTGATCGCTTGCTCCACCCCCCGCCCAAGCCTGACGTCTCTGACCCAGGCTTCAGGCCTGGGCAAGGGGACCATCATATCCCCCCAATCCCCGGCTCTGCCCCCCGCCCGAGCCTGATGCCTCGGCCAGAGGAGTTGACCCTCATCACCCTCCGATCACCAATCACCGGATCGGCCCCTTGACCAGGCCTGAGGCCTCCAGCAGAGGTGTCAGGCCTGGGCAGGGGACCCCCAGCTCCCCGTGGTTGCAGGCTCCGCCCCTGCCCAGGCCTAACGCCTCTGGCCTAGGTGTCTGGCTCGGGCAGCAGGGACCCGTAGCTGCAGCGGCCCCGCGATCGTGGGCTCCGCTTTAGGCCCAGGCAAGGGACCCCTAGCTCCTGGGACTGCCAGCTTCGACCATGCCCAGCTCCCATCGCTGGCTCCACCCCTACTTCCTGCTATCACTGGCCAGGGCGGCAAAGGCGCCTGATTCTCTGATCATGGCTGGGGGGCAGGGCAAAGGCGGCCCTGGGGCCGCCTTTGCCCTGCCCCCCAGCTCTTAGCTCCCCCCTGGGTTTCTGATCACTGTCAGTGGCAGGGGGCTTCTTCCTGCTTTCCTTGCATTGTGCCTACATATGCAAATTAACTGCCATCTTGTTGGCAGTTAACTGCCAATCTTAGTTGGCAGTTAACTGCCAATCATAGTTGGCAGTTAACTGCCAATCATAGTTGGCAGTTAATTTGCATATAGCCCTGATTAGCCAATGAAAAGGGTATCGTCATACGCCAATTACCATTTTTCTCTTTTATTAGTGTAGATATTTGTTCAGTCTTGGTGATATAGAAATTCAAAATCTGATTCTAAATTCAGTTTCCTTTGATCTTGGGTTCGATGTCCATAAGATCTGAAGACGATGGCTCACAAAGGTTTATGGATCTAAATGAAGAAGGTCACCATTGGTTGTGCTTAATTCATCGCAGTATCACTTTTCTTCCCGATTATGCAGAGGTATTTGAAGAAATTGAATTTGGATATTTCCATAATTCCTGGAGTGAAACATCAGTGCCTACACATGAATGAGAAGATATTTCATTTTGATATTTTAACAAATGTGCTCACCACTCATTGAAATTCTATATTTGGAAAATTTCTAAACATATAAAACTTACAAGTCTAACCTTTGTGTGTATGTGCTCATGCTCACACATAATAGTTTTTACTACTTTATCTCTTTAGTTGATTTATTAGCTATCCATACTCATTTTGTGTTTTAAGTAGTTGCTTTTGGCTTTACAGTATGCAACCTACCTTTAAACAACCTTGTAGCTCTTCACACAAAGTGTAAAAACTTCACAGCAGTATATTTCCATCTCCTTGCTCCTTGCCTTTCTTCTATTGTTTTCACACAATTTACTTCTACATAAAATACATAACACAATTTTTTGCTTTAAACGATCAATTATAAAGAAATTTTCATTAAACAAGAAAAATTATTTTATATTTATTTTCATATTTAACCACTTCTAATGTTATTTATTATTTTATACTAGAGGCCTGGTGCACAAAACTTTGTGCACTTGGCAGGGGGTGGGGGGGTCCCTCAGCCTGGCCTGTGCCCTCTCACAGTCTGGGACTCCACAGGGATGTCCACCTGCTGGCTTAGGCCCGCTCGCCGGGGGATTGAGCCTAAGCTGGAAGTCAGACATTACTCTGGCAGCCCGGGAGACCTCGGGGGATGTCTACTTGCCAGCGGGGAGTAGGCCTAAGCTGCAGTCTGACATCCTTAGCGCTGTTGAGGAGCCAGGAGAGCCTCCCACCACCACAGCTGTGCTGGCAGCCATCAGCCTCGCTTGTGGCTGAGCAGAGCTCCCCCTGTGGGAGCACACTGACCACCAGTGGGCAGTTCCTGCATTGAGCATCTGCCCCCTGGTGGTAAGTGTGTGTCATAGTGACCAGTCATTCCCAGTCGTTCTGCTGTTACAGTCAATTTGCATATTACCCATTCATTATATAGGATAGAGGCCTGGTGCATGGGTGGGGGCCAGCTGGTTTGACCTGAAGGGTGTCCCAGATCAGGGTGGGGGTCCCGCTGGGGTGCCTGGCCAGCCTAGGTGAAGGGCTGATGGCTGTTTGCAGGCTGTTCAAGCCTCCCAGTGGTGACCCTCACCCCATGGGAGTGTGGCCAGCCTGGGTGAGAGGTTGAGGGCTGTTTTCAGGCTGGCCACACCCCCTTCAGTGTGGGGCTCCCCACTGGGGTGTCTAGCCAGTCTGGTTGAGGGGCTGATGGCTGTTTACAGGCTGGTCAAACCCCCCAGTGGTGGCCCTCACCCCATGGTGGTGTGGCCAGCCTGGGTGTAGGGCTGAGGGCTATTTGCAGGCTGGTCACACCCCCTTCAGGGTGGAGGTCCCCACTGGGGTGCCTGGCCAGCCTTGGTGAGGGGTTGATGGCTGTTTGTATGCTGGTCACACCCCCTTCAGGGTGGAGGTCCCCACTGGGGTGTTTGGCCAGCCTGGGTGAGGGGCTGAGGGCCGTTTTCAGGCTGGCCACACTTCCTTCACTGTGGGGGTCCCCACTGGGGTGCCTGGCCAGCCTGGGTGAGGGGCTGAAGGCTGTTTGCAGGCTGGTCACACCCTCTTCAGGGTGGGGGTCCAGACTGGGGTGTCTGGCCAGCCTTGGTGAGGGGTTGATGGCTGTTTGCAGGCTGGTCAAGCTCCCCAGTGTAGACCCTCACCCCATGGGAGTGTGGCCAGCCTGGGTGAGGGGCTAAGGGCTGGTTTCATGCTGGCCACAGCCCCATCAGGGTGGGTGGGGGGGTCCCGCTGGGGTGCCTGGCCAGCCTGGGTAGGGGCTGATGGCCGTTTTTAGGCTGGCCACACCACGGGCTGGAAGCAGGTATCTGGGATTTATTTATCTTCTATAATTGAAACTTTGTAGCCTTGAGCAGATCTCAGGGCCGGCAGGGCAGGCAGGAAGCTGGGCTTCCTCCATCGCCGGGGGCAACTCTAGCCTCCTGCTCACTCTAGCTCTGTGGTTGTACCATCTTTGTGATGGAGTGATGCTTAATTTGCATATTACTCTTTTATTAGATAGGATAGATACTAGAGGCCCAGTGCATGAAATCCATGTATGGGGGCGTCGGGGAAGAGCCTCAGCCCAGCCTGCAGCCTCTTGCACTAGAGGGGTGAGGGCATGTGCTGAGGGGTGGGAACAGCTAGGGATAGATCTGGGGTTGGAGGGGAAGGAGACTTATGTAATCCTTTAAACAATTAAGAATTTAAAAATAAGTCAATGGCTTTCAAAGCTGAAACCTAAGATTTGCCATTGTGTTTGGTTTCTTGAAAATTCTATTACTGGATGGGGAATCTTTAACTTGTATGTTGTCTCTGGGAAGTCAGTTTCCAGGCACTGCCCCTAGGAAAGGAACTCCCTAGTTGGGACCTATCATTTCCTGTCCCTGAGCAGGCAACTCTGACCAGCAGGGGAGATGGCTCCCACCGCTCGGGGAGACAGGCCATTAACCCCGTCCAGACTTGTAATGTTGTTTTTTTTGTGTGTGTTTTTTTTATATATTTTATTGATTTTTTACAGAGAGGAAGGGAGAGAGATAGGGAGTCAGAAACATCGATGAGAGAGGAACATCGATCAGCTGCCTCCTGCACATCTCCCACTGGGGATGTGCCCGCAACCCAGGTACATGCCCTTGACCGGAATCGAACCTGGGACCCTTCAGTCCGCAAGCCAACGCTCTATCCACTGAGCCAAACCGGTTTCAGCTAATGTTGCTGTTTTTGAAGTAGACTGTGGCATTGTGTTGCGCACTCCTTAACAAGCAGGAGGAGACGTTTGGGCTGTTCGATAGAACATTTCCCTCGACAGTGCTGTTCCCTATTGTACATCATTCCAGCAGTGCCGGGGTCCAGCCTCAGCAGGTCCAGGGGTCCCCAAAGGTGTGGACAGAGTCGGCGAAGACTAAATGACACGGATGCTGAGTTCAGTTGATCATCATAGCCGGGTTCTCTTGTCAGGGTCTGGTCAGGATCTCTAGAGAGGTTCTGCTCTGGATCTCCAGCCAGGTTCAGTCACCAGGTTCTAGTCAGGTTCTCTTGCCATGATCTATAGTCAGGTTCAGTCCAGGATCTATTGCCATGTTCTCTCCAGCGAAGTTCTTCTGTCTCCAGGCTCCATGTAGGTTCTGTCTTCTTGGCTCTCTTCTTAAGTTCTGTCTCCTGAGTTCTGTGTTCTAAGTTCTGAGTGTTTCTGTCTTGTTACAACTGTATTTATACCAGTTGATTCAATCCTATCAATCTCTATTACAAAGGTTAGGGCGTTTCTTATTTCCATTCCAGGGAGAAAAGATTATGTAGTTTAAGCATGATTGTTCGTAGTTAAAGGGATTAATTACCCGCCTGGCACTTAGTTGAGGGGTTTTATTCCCTCCCTAACTTCAGGGGAAAATCCCTACCTGGGGAAACAACCTTTCTCAGAGACCTTGGTTAAAACACATAGTGCCAAGAAGGTGAGCAAACATATTAAGAACAGTATGCCATATATGCCAGGTCCCTTGAAACAGCAAGCATGGACCGGCTCCCGGCAAATTCCCCCTTTTTTATTTTTTAAAAGCAGGCATTAAAAAGAAAAACCTGAAATGCTCTCTTATATCCATTTTAAGAGTAGGATTGGCGCTTTCCGCTATTACCTGAGTCCAGATCTATCATCCCAGGGAGAGCTTGCCAATCCTGCACTTTTCCACGGTAGAAAGGCTGCAGTGGGGTTAAGGATAAGGCTCCTTGGGCTTACCTTCTCCCATGCCTCTACATTTACCTTTCCAGCACCTTTCCTTCCTCAGAAAAGCATGGACGTATTTCTTGTATAAAATGTTCCATCTGACTGGGAGTAACCTTAACTCCTCTGCTAGCAAGCATATGTGTTAAAAGATCAATATGGAGTCTTTTTTCTTTAGACTCAGTATGGCATGTCTTCTTAATCTAAAGATCAATACAGAGTCTTCTATCTTTGGACTCAGTATGGCACATCTTCTCAATCTAAGTTCTGTACTATCCACCTTCTTACCCTATTTATCCTCTATAGGGGGGCTTGTAGCACCCTGGTGGAGTCCTATCCGTCCCGAGTGTGGGGGTTTTCAAGGGGGGGGCTTACCTAGGGGAATCCTGTTCCAGGCATTCCCAAAGGTGTGGACGGAGTCGGCGAAGACTACCCACCCTTTTCCTATGGTGGAGTCCTATCCGTCCCGAGTGTGGGGCGCTTACCTAGGGGTCCCTGTTCGGGCGCCAGATGCTGGGGTCCAACCCCAGCAGGTCCAGGGGTTCCCAAAGGCGTAGATGGAGTCGGCAAAGAAGGAAGGACACAGAGACAGCGTTCAGTTGATCAGCAGCCTAGCCAGGATCTCTAGCCCGGATCTCCAGCCAAGTTCTGGTCTGGATCTCCAGAGAGGTTCTGCTTAGGATCTCCAGCCAGGTTCTGTCCAGGTTCTACCAGCCAGGTCCAGTCACCAGGTTCTAGTCAGGTTCTCTTGCCATGTTCTATAGTCAGGTTCAGTCCAGGATCTATTGCCATGTTCTCTCCAGCGAAGTTCTTCTGTCTCCAGGCTCCATGTAGGTTCTGTCTTCTTGGCTCTCTTCTTAAGTTCTGTCTCCTGAGTTCTGTGTTCTAAGTTCTGAGTGTTTCTGTCTTGTTACAACTGTATTTATACCAGTTGATTCAATCCTATCAATCTCTATTACAAAGGTTAGGGCGTTTCTTATCTCCATTTCAGGGAGAAAAGATTATGTAGTTTAAGCATGATTGTTCGTAGTTAAAGGGATTAATTACCCGCCTGGCACTTAGTTGAGGGGTTTTATTCCCTCCCTAACTTCAGGGGAAAATCCCTACCTGGGGAAACAACCTTTCTCAGAGACCTTGGTTAAAACACATAGTGCCAAGAAGGTGAGCAAACATATTAAGAACAGTATGCCATATATGCCAGGTCCCTTGAAACAGCAAGCATGGACCGGCTCCCGGCACAGCAGCTGCTATCTCGGTCTCTGGGGGCCTCCTTAAAGTTTATATTGTGTTTTGTTGCAAACTGCTGTTGGTTCATGCGGTATCTATTTCCCCTCCCTAATTGTTTTCTTTTCGGACATTTCAGGCCAACCCCTGCTCCAGGGCCATGGGCCTAACTGGCAACTCCCCACACATCAGCCAGGGCAGGGCTGTGGGGAGCACCATGGGAACGCAGCATGCAATAACACCATCACCTTACAGTAGTTCGCTCCGGAGTTAGCAAGAAACCCACTTCAGTCCAATGAGACATAAGTGGGTAAATCTGGAAGTGGAGAGAAGTTATTTTTTAACATCCCCTTATCTTAACAAAGTGTCACTAGACATTAAGGCTCATCCTCAGTGGGGTGTGGTCATAGACAGAAGTGGAGCTCGGGCTTGCTCAGCGGTTTCCTGGCCTCAAGGAGACCAGGAGGAAAGCAAAGCCGGGTCCTGATGACAGAGCAGTGACCTAAACAACACATCTGCTTCCTGACATTAGGCAGTTTGCGTTGCTCTTCCTGTCTTCTGTGGCTTAAAACATTCTAGAAAGTACAGGCTCTGCCAAAATCACATTTATAGAATTGTGGGAATCCGAGCCGGACCTGTAACAGTGACTCTGCTATGTGACTCAGCCCTTGTGAAGAGCCTACCAGTGACCAGCAAACCTGCATTAGCAAAACGAGTCTGAGTGGTAGGAAGAGCTCAGGGTTTGCAAGTCTGGGGACAAGCACAGTGCACGCTGCTTGTGGCAGAGCAAATGGCTTCAGTGTTTCTAAGGAGAAATCTGTTGCTATGCAATAAAACCTTTAAAATTGTTCACAGTTTTGACCCAGAAATTCTACCGCTGTGATTATATCCCAAAAGAATTCTCCTGAATAAAACAAATAAAAATTTAGTTGCTCATAGAAATGGAATTGAAAATAGAGGGAGGGGCAGCAAAACCTGATAGTAACCCAGTCACCGAGCAAATGGAGAGGGTGACCAAGCCACGGAAAGAAACACTGTGCTGCCTTCCCAAACAAAAAGTATTAGTGCCGTGTCTAAGTTGGGATGAATATGAAAATAGTAGAACCCAAGCTGATACACTATCAAATCAAATCTTCCTCAGACATGGCTCACCTACACACACACACACACACACACACACACACACACACACACACACCACTACCTTCTAACAGCAGACACAATGGCAGCAATTCTGAGCAGCCCTGTGTGCCAGGCATGGAACTTAGCAATGGAGACACAAAGGAGAGAAAGGCACATATGTGTCTTCATAAACTGCCCATGGAGTGTGGAGCACAGCAGCTCAACAAGGACACATGCATGAACAAGGCACTCAGGGTCATGGTAGAAAGCATGGCAGTGAAAGTGCGGGACTCCTTTGGGTTGGGTAGCAAGGGGACAGCTCATCTAAGGAAGAAGCATTTCAGCTGAGAGTTCACGAATGAGAAAAGCCTTTCCATGAGCTAGGAGAAGAGGTTGTGCAGGTCCCTCAGAAGCAGGAGGGCCTGAGCAGGAGACAGCAGTCTGCTCCAGGGAGAGAGGAGGCCAGTGTGGCCAAGCATGTGCTCTTCCAGGCTCGGAGACACTGAGGCTTCTGAGCAGCAGGCAGCCACCGTGCACAGCCTCCCTGCCAGAGTGAAGACTGAGTTTGTGTTCAGTGTGATGGAGGCCACTATATGGTTTTAAGCAGGGGAGGGGAATTATCAGATCTATTTTTTTAATTAATTTTTTAGTTACCCAGAGTCAACCACAGAGTGAAAATATTTAATAGAAAATTCCAGGAATTAACAATGCATAAGTTTTTTTTTTCTCAATTTAAGTATAGTTGGTATACAATATTATATTGGTTAAATTAGCTTCAGGTGTACAATACAGTGATTTGACATTTTTATATCTTACAAAGGCATAAAAGTGTGTACTTTTTATACCCCACAAATTCTAGCAATTAACTATCACCATATACATTTACCACAATATCATTGACTATATTCCCCTTCCGCTTTTCACCCACCCCTCCACCCCCTCCCTTATGGTAACTTTGCCTTTGCTCTCTGTTTCTATTATTCTGTTTTTGTTTTGTTGGTTTGGTTTGTTTTTAGGTTCTACATATAAGTGAAACCATACAGAATTTGTCCTCTTATTTCACTCAGCATAACACCCTCTAATGTTGTTGCAAATAACAAGAGTTCATTCTCATGCTGCGCAGTGCGTTAATCATAGGGGCCCACCTTTGGAAGCAGGGAGATGGTGAGGAGGCCATAGCAGAGCCCCATGGAAATATCATGGTGGCTTAGACTAGGGCAGCAGCAATGATCCCTGGAGCAGCTGAGGCACCTTCTGGAGGTAGTATCAATAGGACATATGACTAGATTCAAGATGGGCACAGAGAACAGGAGACCCACCAATGCCAAGTGCCATCAATGTGGGCTGACCTTCCTTCTCCTTCACTGCCAGCACAGAGCATTGAGGGCAGGGACAGCCCATGTGATCTCCAAATGAAAGGTACCGGCGGCCCCTGTATCTGGGGCACTAAGAGAGCACGTGATGAGAGCATGAGACAGGACATGAAGCCAGCAGAGTCCTGACCTGGGAGTCAGCCCCGGGATGAATGGACGACATGGATCCTTTGAGCCACAAGGAGGAGCTGCAGTCACATTGGCTGTGGTTCCTGCAGTTTGCTGCTGGGTTGAGGTTCTTGTCCATGACTCCATCCCCACCCCGTGCTGGAAGCATCCACATCTCCACTTCAAACCCAGAATTCTCTCCCAGACCTGGATGAACAGCTGGCAACTTCACGGATAAGAGAGAATTAGTATCTTCAATCACTTTACAACCAACTCCTCCTCCGATGCACCTTACTTCATTTAACAGGGTCATCTTGCTCTGCTAGATTTTTCTATTTCAAAGAATACTAATGCCTGATGAACTTGTCACTTACGGCCCATAGTCCTCCCTGACTTCCAGTCTTTTCTAGGAAATAGCAGTCATTCTCTCTCATTCCCCATCATGAAACCTGTATCTCTTCGTTACCTCCCACCATGCATTATCAGTTACCTGTAGACTATGTCTACCTGCATCATTCATCACTGTATTCCTAGGACCTGATAAGTGACTGAGCTATATTAGATATTAGATGCTCAGTGCCTATTTGTTGCATTGGTGGAATCATGCGAATTTAGGCCAAGAGGCAGAACTGAAATGCTCCATGCGGAACATCACAATTGTGAGAAAAAGAGCATCCTGGGGATGGAGCTGCCCAAGAGAACTTAGAAGAGGCTTTATTGCAGCCATGCCCTGAGATTCCGTATGCTGTGCGATGTGGACCCAGCACCCATCAGTGTTCAACCACAGAAGAACTGCAGGGGTGTGGATGCCCCGCCGAAGTTGGGGCCCTTTATTACAGAACTAAGCGCACACCTAGCCCAGGAGTCAGACAAGGAGAAGGTGGAATCGCTTCAGGCCCAGCTGCAGCCTCAGGCCCACAGGTGAGTGAACTGATGCGCAACCACCTGTGTGAGCTGTGAGAGCGCTGCTGCTTTCTGCCTCCAAACCACCCAGGGGTCTCCCTGTGCCCATCCTCCAACCGAAAGCATAGTGACAAGAGAATTCAGCCTCACCAAGTTCTCATCTTGTTACAAACCTGCCACACCCAGAAATGCTGATGCTAGAGTTCAGGAAGAGGATCTGGGATGTTTTCATGGTTGATGAACTTTATTGGAACTAGATTCCTGATGCATCAACATGATTTCCTGGGATAATTCCATAGTCAACTATCACTCTTAATAAGGGGCACTCAAATCCTGGGACTCACTTGTAGCAGCCTCTATTAATCCTTATAAGCTGCTGAAAAGCAGGCTCAAGGTCAAGTGTGAGAAAGCACTTCCTTCTAAAATGGGGAAGTTGAAGGCCTACTGGCCCTGTTCCTGAGAGGATCCCAGTGCTCCAAACACTGGGAAATAGGACTATTCCGTCCAATCCTACTGCAAGATTTGCTTTACTGGATGTACACTGAGAATTAACTATTAATTATAGGTGCATAGATGGATAGATTCACATGTAATTATTTGCATACCTCAGAGTGTCCATAATATTAAAAAATAATAATTGCGCTCAAAAGTATGACCATTTAGTTCAGAATTTCTCCTGAGTGTCTTCACACAGAGGATCGAACGCATGAGATAAACTGAACAGTGTCTTCAGTGACATTCTGACAGCACTCGCAGTAACAAAGTGGACAGGGCTAGTTAGTCCTTAGAGTTTCCTTCAACTTAATCAAATGCCACCACATGAAAACATCGTTTAATAAAGTGGTGATAGGGTCTGGAGGATGTACCTGAAATGGAGCATTTTAATGTGTTAAACAGGGTGTTTCTGTTTCTCCAGATACTATTGTTTATTCCCCAGGGCTCCGCAATTAAGCCTCAGAGTAGGTTACTAGAGCCTCTTCAAGTTTCAAAAGCCCAATCCTGAGAAGACAGGGCATCAAAAGAAAAAATAAAGCATGTTGTGCCCTAACCGGTTTGGCTCAGTGGATAGAGCGTCGGCCTACAGACTGAAGGGTCCCAGGTTCGATTTCAGTCAAGGGCATGTACCTTGGCTGCAGGCACATCCCCAGTGGGGGGTGTGCAGGAGGCAGCTGATCGATGTTTCTCTCTAATCGATATTTCTAACTCTCTATCCCTCTCCCTTCCTCTCTGTAAAAAATCAATAAAATATATTAAAAAATAAAGCATGTTGTGGCAGAACATGCCTCCTCCCCTCCAGCCACATGCCAGAAAGGTCCCCAGGTCGTGAAGAGGAAAGAGGCCAAGAGGACATGGCATGGAGTGATGGATATTAAAGTTGGGGTTGAGGTGACCAGACCTCAAGGGAACAAAGAGGCAGAAGAGGAAACAGTGAGTCAGTCAGAACAGACTAGGACATGCTGCAGTAACAAACAGTCCCTAAATCTCTGAGGATCAAATAACAACTTTATTGTTATTTTATCGTGTGTGTGTGTGTGTGTGTGTGTGTGTGTGTGTGTGTGATTGGTTCTGTTTCTCTGGAGAAACCTATATGGTTTCCTTCGAAGGAGTGCTGTGCATTACCTATTACCTGCATGGAATTGCTATTTTGCTATTTTCCATGTCCTCCCCTATGCATAGCAGTGACCTGCAGGCAGGAGTCCCTCAAGATGTGGCTCTGTTCTCCTCAAAAGTACCCAGCACTGTGGGTCCTTACAATAGAGGGCAGGATGAGGGCACCATGATGGCGATGAGAAAGGGAATGGCTGCTTCCAGTGGAAACAGGTCCCCCATCAGGAGCTCCATTGCTATGGCTGTTATTCACGTATAAAACATTAATTCAGAGTGGCCTCTCTCTTCATGGAAAAATATTCTAATCTTTAAACAATGTGAAATGAGGTTGTAGTAATCCAAGATTTCATAAATTCTTTTATTTCTAACAATGTTATGGTAAGACTGTAGCTGGTACTTTCTGTTTGTGTGCAAGCCAGGTTGTGCGATAATAAAATGCATGAACTTTAGAGTCAGGCAGATTTTAGCTGAATTCTGTCCCTAGAGAACCAGTGATACCTGAAATAATATATTTCTTCTCTCTTTACTTTTCTCATCTAAAATGAAGATAGTTTTTTATTGCAAGGTTGGCTTCCCTTATCTTAAAAATTGAGATGTCATTCAAATTACAATGTTAATTTGACAGCTAGTATTTTATATGTAATCTGATTAGCACAGGAGCATGGCACTTTGGAGAAATGATTGTTACTGTTATATTTGTTAATAGGCAAGATGTATATTGGTTCCTTTCAACAAACATTTACTCTTTGTTTGTTAAGGAAGCTTTAGAGATGCAGCAAGTGAGGCTCAGGGGCTCTGGGCGTTCCCTGCCCAGTGATGCGGGTTTAAGAAGGACATCATGTCACACTCTGAAGAAAACGGACCCCTAATGGAGTTATGCCCATGTGGAGGGACAGCTGAATGACAGTCACTGATGAACGTGGGTGAAGGCAGAAGGTTGGTAAGGACAAAAAAAAGACAGTGAATGGGAGGTGTGTACCCGCCATGGAGGGGGTGCAGAGAGTTTGGGATGGACAAAGGAAACACAATTGAAAGGAACTATTAGAGACATTCAATTGTAAATAAATAATGTGCGAACAAAAGAGATTGGTTCAAATCTTTACAACAAAAATAGGTTATTTGAGGGTTGGGGAGATGCCTGAACCTCAATGCTGTACCTAGAAGCTAGGAGTTCTACCTTCCCCCTCACACTGTCTAGCACACAATAGCAGTCAATAAGCCCTTTTTGTTATTTTCTAATTGGCTTTGTTAGACTATGAGCAGGTTAATAATGGAAATTACATCGTTTAATTACCTCAATGTCTTTATAAAAGTATGTAAAACACATCATGTATAAGTATTAAAAATTTTATGAATATTAATTTTTATTCTATAATACTGCTTCTAAAACTCCACCTTCAGAATTAATCATGTATAGACCCAAACTTTACTGGCATTATGTTTACCTGTCGCATCCTTATTTAATAGAGCAAAATGTTGTAGTCACAACAGTCCCCAGCCCAGGTGTGCACACGTGGATAAGGGGAGCGGGGAGCATTCCAACAACTTGTGGTGCATTGTTCACTGATGTCTGTGCAGACTGTAAATGCAAGTTAGAGCATCTAGTCCATGGAAGGCGGGGCGCTCTGCTCTTTCTGCCCCATGAGGCCATGTTCTCACCCCGTGCCCCGCCCCCCATGCCTAACCCACTGGTCTGTCCTTTTTCTGTCTTCACTAATTTTTCCTTCTCTGGACAACTGCAGAGCTGCTCCCAGGGTCTCTGCCGATACACAACCCGTTCTCTCCCTCCGGTGCCAGGCCAGTCTCCCTTCATATCTCCAGTCTCGGCCTCTCTGAACCACATGAGCAGATCTAATGGCCTCCTAGACACAGCACTTGGGTGTTCCTCAGCATTTTAAACAACAAACACCTAAGACAGCCTCTCCATTTCTCCATTCCCACCTCCCCCTAGAAGAAAGTAACTCAGAGTTAGTCTTTGCCAAACCTGACCCATATCAGTAAATATCACACCCTTTTAGAAACTTTGAAGATAAACTTACCACTCACACCCAAGCCATGGACAGCTGGTCTACTTCCAAAGTCTATCTCGGAGGCATGGCTTTCTCCAGCCCATTACTGCCGGTTATGCAGGAGACTCAACTTCTGATGTGCCCACGGCGTGTTCTCCACACAGCAGTCAGAGCGACATTTTAGGACAATTTATAAGATTATGAAAAAAACTCTTTAGTTTAAAATCCATTTGGGGATTCAGCTTCATATAAATTAAAACACTCCTGTGACTCACAAGGCCCTGGCCTCCCCTCTGATTTGTGTCTCTGACATCCTACTTCCCTGGTTTGGCCACACTGCCCTCCTTCCGGTCGCCCCTTCCGGGTGGGGCTGCTGTTCCCTGCCCCTAGGACACCCTTCCCATGGCTGTCCTCTCCACAGGCCTCCAGCTGTCAGGCTCCTGGCCAGCACTGGGCCCCCATCAGAACTGTAGCTCTGATTTGGGGCTCACTGGATAGTTTCCCTCTGTGCCAGCAGCTCCAGAGGGCATGGAACTGCGGGTCCACAGTGTCCCCAGATCACAAAGGTGGCCTTTGTGTGCGTTATGAGTAGGTTACTAGTTGATGCTAAAGTTCTGGTTCCTAACAGTATCCTCCCATTACATTGCTCAAACCAGAGGTGCAAAGTGAGTGTGCGGGGGCGTCTGTGTGTGTGGAGTAGGTGTGTGTGGAATGAGTGTGTGTGTGTGCGGCAGGGGGTGTGTAAAGAGATTGGAAAGATTAACACCAAAATCTTAACATTGATTTTTGCTGAGAGGTATAAATTTTTTATTTTGTGTATGTGTTCCTAAGATTCTACAATGCACATATTTCTTGAATTTTAAAAAAAAGTTATTTTTTAAAGACATCCACTGTAAGTGAAAGTTTTCAGTAGCAGAGGGACCCGGCTGCCCCGTGGGGCCTGTGGACAGGCTCCTGCGAGCCCTGTCCCGGCAGCGCGATGAGCATAGCCGGAGTTTGGCCATTGGTTGATTTTAATTAGCTCAGGAGTGAACCCACTCCCTGCATCCGATTGTTTCTCCCACATCCCTCCTTAGTAGGGTGACAAGGTGCGGCCTCCTCCTGCCTCTCATTTGGGCGTTTTAAAAAATCTCTTGCAGTAATTGAAGACAGTTACCCCAAGATCAGAGGACAGAACGGAGCTAAGGCCTTGAGCTTAATTCAGCACTTTAACCAGCTGCCCCAACCCAGGCGTTTGCAGAAGCCACAGTCCTGCCAGCTGCTCCAGGGAGTGCGCACCTCTGCTGCAGGGGCCTGCCCACCCTGGCAGCCAGGCCATAGGGCACGGGCCTCTGAGGACCCAGAACATGGAGCTCCCCAGGAAGCAGGGCTGGAGGGCCAGGTCAGCCCAGCTTCACAGCGTCAGTTCATCTGGTAATCACCAGCCCCTGATTTACACAAGGAACGTGTGAAGGCCTCTGCAGCGTTCGCCTCCTGTGATTATGTAACTTGGAGTATGCAGAACGCCTCCCTGCTCTCGACCCTCCTGACTGAATTAAAATTCTCTCCATCCTTGAGGCTCATCTCAAGAGCCACCCCGTAGGAGCATCCTGGTGGCGACCCCCCCCACCCCTGCCCACTGTGTGTGCCCAGTGGAAGCAGCTCACTGTCCTGGGCAGTGGGAACAGCTGCTTCTCACAGGCACATGGGCACACGCACTGAAACAGCTGCCCACAGGGCCAGGAGAGCTGCCCCAGCCAGCACTGCACAGGGCCACCCCGTGATCACAGCTCCTCGCGCCTCCCTGAGCTCCATTACGAGCTCCCACACTCTGACTGTCCCACTCCCAAGGCCGCCTGGGCCCATCCAACACGGGGCTAGTTGGGACTTGATGGACATGGGTCCCAGCTGGATACTCAGCAGGATTTGGAAGGACATGCTGGGTGACAGATGCTCTGGCTAAAGCCACCCACATTCTCCACCAGTCGTGCCCCACCCTCCTGCCCAGAGGAGGTGCCAAGTAAACAGTGTCTGTTCACATCTACTCAACTGCACACTGAGCTCTGGGGCAGAGACCTGCCCCTGTTCACTGACCAGGCCACAGAGTGCTCTGCAGGGGCAGCCAAAGGCTGGGAAGTGTTGGGTACACTGGGGGACACTGACAGTCCCTGTGGTCCTTGCTGGGACCCAGAACTCTGAGTCTCCATGGGTCTTTGGCTCAATCTCCCCAGGGTACAAGATCGTCTGTTTCTCTGCTGTGTGTCTGTGTGGGAAGTGGACTCCCCTTAGGAGTCCTACATATCCCTGTGCTGGGCCTCATGGATGTGGCCCTCAGTCTTGGCCTTTCCATCACCGTGCGTGCATGGGCTTGTGTGCATGTGTGTGTGTGGAGGTGCACACGTGCAGGTGTGTGTGTGTGCATGTGTGTGTGCAGGTGTATGTGTGTGCAGGTGTGTATGTAGATGTGTGTGTACATGTGCGGGTTTGTGTGTGTGCAGGTGTGCACCTGTCTGTGTGTGCAGGGATGCATGTACAGGTGCACATGTGCAGGTGTGTATTTGTATGTGAGTGTGCATGTGTGCATGGGCAGTTGTGCATGTGTGTATACATGTGCAGGTATGCATGTGAGAGTGTGTGTGCAAGTGTGCCTGTGTGCAGGTGCAGGTGTGTGTGTGAGTGTGCAGGTATTAGTGTGTGTGCAGGTGTATGTGCAGGTGTGCATCTGAGTGTGCAGGTGTGTGTGTGTGCAGGTGTGTGTGTGTGCTTCTGAGAGTGCAGTTATGTATGTGCAGATGTGCATGTGCATGTGAAGGTGTGTGTGTGCAGGTGTGCATGTGAATGCCTGAGGACTGAAACCCAGGCCGCTGCCTGGACTCAGCTATTGGCTACCTGCAGTTTACCCTCACCCACCTGTAACTTGCTCCTCTCCCCTTTCCTCCGAATCCATAATGGCAGCTTCTTCCCTGGAGCTAAAGATAATCATGAACTGACATTTTAAAAAACATCCCCATCCTCTATGGGACAATTATTTTCAGAATTAATCATGAGAATAATAATGACCAGAAATAATAGACAATTAAAATTTTGCATTGAATTTCAATTAATTATGAATTTCTGGGCATAAGAATAAGATAACTATTTGTTTCAGTGTTTTAAAATTTAACCACAAACTTCAACTAAAGAAACTCGAGTTCCGTTTATTTAAAAATGACTTCATTTCTAATTAGACACTGGAGGAACGTGGGCTGTAGACCTGAATGGGAACTGCAGCCAACGTGAGCTTGGGTGGTTTCCAACTTTTACAGACTCACTCTTGCAGCTGAGCCACTGTACCAAGGCCAAAGGAATTGCTGTGTTTCTCTAAATTAATTTAAGTGTTAAATGTAATATTTATCAGAGTCTAAGAAATAAAAATTCAAAAATAACTAGAGCAATTGCTTACCACTTAAATCACAAAAACATTTTTTTTGGGGGGGGAAATATTGTTACTGCCATTATTTGAAATTGCCAGAGCATGAGAATAATATTGTCATGCAAGAATTGGGTCTCAACGTTCATAGGATGAGGTCCTAACCTCCAGCCCTCAGAGTGTGACTGCATGTTGGAGATAGGACCTTTAAGGAGGTGAAGTTAAAATGAAACCTTCAGGGGACTCCAAGATGGCAGCCAATGGATGGCACGGAGGGAGAGTATGAGTGAGGGAGGGAGCGAAAGGGGAGTGTGTGCAGGTGTGGCTTGTGTGTGTGTCTGAGTGAGGGACAGCTAGATCTTGCAGGACTTTGGGGGGCTGGTGGACCAGGCTCACATAGCTGGGCAGCCCATGCTACTGCTGTAATCACTCCCGGAGTGCCAGCTCTGCCACAGAGGCCACACCATCTGAAATGGGAGAGCTGCTGTGACTGGGATCCCAGCCTCACCTCCACCCAAGGTATTCTCAGACGCCACCCAGGATCCTACAGCCACTCCGGCCAGAGACCAGCTGCCTTGGCTACTGACCCATGGAGACCAGGACTCCAGCCTCCCAGGCTGAGGGTGCTCTCCTTTCACCAGCCAGAGGCTTTATCCCTGGGCATCATGACCACACGCAATCACCTAAGCCTTACGCAGAAGTCCCGGGCAGTGTGACTACTCCAGTGACAATGCAGCTGCTGCCCACAACCACAGAAGGAGCAGCCACCACCTGCAACCACACAAAGAGTAGCTTCCCTGCAACAACTGTCCCCCCCAAAGGAGCAGCTGCCGCCCATGACTGCGAGAAGCAGCCACCCCGTGACCATGTGAGGAGTAGCTGCCCCATGACCATGTGAGGAGCAGCCGCCACCGACAACCACCCAAGGAGCAGCCACCCCACGAGCAGCCACCACCCACAACCCACTGAGGAGCAGCCAGCACCAGCAACCTCGCGAGGAAAAGCTGCCACCCATGACCATGAGAGGAGCAGCCACCTCACAACCACGTGAGGAGTGGCCACCCTGCGAGCAGTCACCACCCATGACCCCCCCACCCCCAAGGAGTAGCTGCTGCCCACAAACAAGTGATGAGAAGCCACCACCTGTGAATGTGAGAGCAGCTGTGCCCCGTGACCACGTGAGGAGTACCTGCCCTGCAACCACCCAAGGAGCAGATGCTGCCCGCAACCACCTGAGGAGCTGTTGCCACCTGTGACCTCGTGACCCACCACCAAGCTCACTGCTGCAGCCATAGACCCCATGTGACTCGACACCTATATCCTTCAGTGAGAGCAAAAAAGGGAAACAGAAGAACAACCCCCAAAGGAAAGAAAAGGAAAAAATGCCAGAAAAGAAATAAATGAAATGTAGACATTCAATATGTCAGAAAAAGAACTCAGAATAGGGTCATACAGTTCATGAACCAGATGGATGAGAAAATCAACAACTTATGAAAGAATCAGGAGGAAATAAAGAATGAGATAGCTACAATAAAAAAACACTATGGAAGCTTTCAACAGTAGACTAGGAGAAGCGGAGGACTGAATTAGTGAAGTAGAAGACAGGGAAGCAAAACACACCCAAACTGAGCTGCAATTGGAGAAAAAAGTCAAAATACAGGAGGAGAGCCTGAGGGAGCATTAGGACAACATAAAACGAAGCAACATACATATAATAAGGGTGCCAGAATGACAAGAATAAAAGCAAGGGTTAGAAAACATATTTGAAGAAATAATGTCAGAAAACTTACTGGATTTGGGGAAGAAAATAGTCACAGAAGCACAGAGAGTCCCAAACAGGTAAACCCAAAAAGACCCACAACATGACACATCATAATTATAATGTCAAATGTTAACAACAAAGAGAGAATATTAAAGGCTGCAAGAGAGAGACAGAAAGTTACCCACAAGGGATCTCCCATTAGATTATCAAATTATTTCTCAACAGCAAAATATCAGGTCAGAAAGGAATGGAAGGAAGTATACAAAGTGATGCAAATCAAGGGACTGAATCCAAGGATACTCTATCCAGTAAGCCTATCATTCAAAATTGAAGGGGAAATCAGGAGCTTCACAGACAAAGAAAAGGCTAAGGGAGTTTATCACTACCAAGCCAACAATGCAAGAAATGCTAAAAGGATTGTTGTATAAAGAAGGGGGGAAAAAGAAAGAAGGAACACATGCACAGGAAATAAAAATGGCTACAAGCAAGTATCTATAAATAATAACTTTAAATGTAAATGGCCTAAATGCTCCAATAAAATGACAATGAGTGGCTGAATGGATAAGAAAACATGACCCATATATAGGCTTTCTACAAGAGACCCACCTCAGAACAAGAGACTCACACAGACTGAAAGTGAAGGGATGGAAAAATATCTTTCAGGCAAATGAAAATGAATAAAAAGCGGGGGAAGCAATACTTATACCTGAAAAAATAGACCTCAGAGTGAAGGCCATAACAAGAGATAAGGAAAACCACTTCATAATACTAAAGGGATCAATACAATAAGAGGATATCACTCTGGTAAACATATACGCACCCAATGCAGGAGCACCCAAATACATTAATAAACTTCTGGAAGATATCAAGGGAAAGATCAACAGCAATGCAGTCATAGTAGGTGACTTTAATACCCCACTGACATCACTGAATAAATTCTCTAGTCAAAAAAACAGCAAAGAAACAGCAATCCTAAATGACTCACTAGGTCAGATGGACTTAATTGACATCTTCAGAACATTTCACCCCAAAGCTACAGAATATACATTCTTCTCAAGTGCATAAGAGACATATTCAAAGATAGAATACATGTTGGGTCACAGGCAAAGTCTCTCCAAATTCAGGAAGATTGAAATCATATAAAGCATCATCTTAAACCACAATGGCATAATATTAGAAATCAACTACAATAAAAACAATCAAAAAAATTCAAACAATCTTAGAGGCTGAATAGCATGCTATTAAACAATGATTCGGTTACCAAACAGATCGGAGAAGAAATTAAAAACATCCCGGAAACGAATGAGATTGAAAACACAACAATCCAAAATCTATGGGACACAGTGAAAGCAGTCCTGAGGGGAAATTGATAGCGTTACAGGCCTACCTCAAAAAATAAGAAAAACTGGTAATAAATTATCTAACTCTACAACTTAAAGAATTTGAAAGAGAGCAACAATAAAAGCCCAGAGTGAGCAGTAGTAAGGAGATAATAAAGATCAGAGGAGAAATAAATGAACTAGAGAACAAAAAATACAAAATATCAATGAAACCGAGAGCTGGTTCTTTGAAAGAATAAACAAGATTGATGAACCTCTAGCCAGGCTCACCAAGAAGCAAGTAGAGAGGACCCGATAAAACAAAATCAGAAACAAAAGAGGTGAAATAACAACAGACCACACAGGAATACAAAAGATTGTAAAAGAAAAAAAAATGCTATGAACAACTCCAACAAACTAAACCTAGAGGAAATGGACATATTCCTAGAAAAATACAACCTCCCGAAACTCAATCAAGAAGAATAAAAAAATCTCAACAGGCCGATAACTATGGAGGAAATTGAAATGATCATCGAAAACCTTCCAACAAACAAAAGCTCTGAGCCAGACAACTTTACAGGAGAGTTTTACCAAACATTCAAAGAAGAACTAAAGCCTATCCTCCTCAGAATACTCCAAAAAATTCAAGAGGAAGGCACACTTCCAAGAACTTTCCATGAAGCCAGCATTACCCCAATCCTAAAACCAGATAAAGACACTACGAAGAAAGAGAATTACAGGCCAATATCCCTGTTGAACATAGGTGGTAAAATCCTCAACAAAATTCTAGCAAATTTGATCCAGTTTTACATTAGAAAGATCATACACCATGAACAAGTGGGATTTATCCCAGGGATGAGAGTCTGGTACAATATTTGCAAATCAATAAATGTGATACATCACATAAATAAATTGAGAGACAAAAATTACATAATCATATCAATTGATGCAGAAAGGCATTTGACAAAATCCAGCACCCTTTCCAGATAAAAGCTCTCAGCAAAGTGGGAATAGAGGGATCATATCTCAACATAATAAAAGCCTTATCTGACAAATGTACAGCCAACATCATACTCAATGGGAAAAAACTAAAATCATTTCACCTAAGAACAGGAACAAGACAGATATGCCCACTCTCACCACTCCTGTTAGACAGTACTGGAAGTGCTAGCCAGAGCAATCAGACAGGAAGAATAAATAAACGGCATTCAAATTGGAAAAGAAGCAGTAAAACTGTCGTTATTCGCAGATGACATGATATTGTACATAGAAAACCCTAAAGACTCCATCAAAAAAACTACAAGAACTAATAGATGAATTTGGCAATGTAGCAGGATAAAAAATTAACACCCAGAAATCTGTGGCTTTTTTATACACTGGTAATGAACTCACAGAAAGAGAAACTAAAATAGCAATCCCATTTACCATTGCAATAAAAAAATTAAGATACCTAGGAATAAATTTAACAAAGGAGGTAAAGGACCTGTACTAAGAAAATTACAGGACGTTGAAAAAAGAGATAGAGGAAGACATAAACAAATGGAAGAATATACCGTGTTCATGATTGGTAGAATCAACATCATTAAAATGTCCATACTACCAAAAGCGATCTATAGATTCAATGCAAACTCCATTAAAATACCAAGAGCATACTTCAAATACCAAGAACAAACTCTTCAAAAATTCATCTGGAATTAAAGACCCCAAATAGCTTCAGCAATCTTGATAAAGAAGAACAAAGTTTGAGAGATTACAATACCAGATATCAAGCTATACTACAAAGCCACTGTTCTCAAAACTGCCTGGTACTGGCACAAGAACAGACATATAGATCAATGGAACAGAACAGAGAACCCAGATATTGACCCAAACCATTATGCTCAATTAATATTTGAC
The DNA here is from genome assembly GCF_963259705.1 of Myotis daubentonii. Taxonomy (NCBI): domain Eukaryota; kingdom Metazoa; phylum Chordata; class Mammalia; order Chiroptera; family Vespertilionidae; genus Myotis; species Myotis daubentonii. The sequence continues at coordinate 3,691,662 of NC_081852.1, forward strand.
AAAGGAGGCAAGAACATACAATGGAGTCAAGACAGTCTCTTCAATAAATGGTGTTGGGAAAATTGTACAGATTCATGCAAAAAAATGAAACTAGACCACCAACTTACACCATACAGAAAAATAAACTCAAAATGGATAAAGGATTTATATGTCAGATGGGAAACCATAAAAATCCCAGAAGAAGCCATAGGCAGCAAAATAGCAGACATTTGTCATACCAATATCTTTACTGATACTGCTCCTAGGGCAATGGAAACTAAGGATAAAATAAACAAATGGGACTACATCAAAATAAAAGCTTCTGCACAGCAAAAGAACCATCAACAAAACAACAAGAAAGCTCACTGCATGGGAGAACATATTTGCCAATGGTATCTCTGATAAGGGTTTAATCTCCAAAATTTACAGGGAACTCTTACAACCTAATAAAAGGAAGATAAACAACCCAATCAAAATATTGGCAATGGACCTAAATAGACACTTTTTGAAAGAAGACATACAGAAGGCCAAGAGACATATGAAAACATGCTCAAAGTCACTAATCATCTGGGAGATGCAAATCAAAACAACAGTGAGGTTCCATCTCACACCTGTCAGAATGGCTACCATCAATTTTTGGAGAGTTTGTTCTTGGTATTTGAAGAATGCTGTTGGTATTTTAATGGGGTTTGCATTGAATCTATAGATCGCTTTGGAAGTGCTAGCCAGAGCAATCAGACAGGAAGAATAAATAAACGGCATTCAAATTGGAAAAGAAGCAGTAAAACTGTCGTTATTCGCAGATGACATGATATTGTACATAGAAAACCCTAAAGACTCCATCAAAAAAACTACAAGAACTAATAGATGAATTAGTAGTATGGACATCCACAAACAAGTGCTGGTGAGGATGTGGAGACAAGGGAACTCTTCTGCACTGATGGTGGGAATGCAGACTGGTGCAGCCACTGTGGAGAACAGTATGGTGTTTAAAAAATTAAAAATGGAACTCCCATTTGACCCAGTGATCCCTCTTCTAGGACTATATCCCAAAAAACCAGAAACACCAATCAGAAAGGATATATGCACCCCTATGTTCATAGTAGCAGAATTTACCATAGCTAAGATTTGGAAACAGCCTAAGTGCCCATCAGCAAATGAGCAGATTAGAAAACTGTGGCATATCTACACAATGGAATACTACTCTGCTATAAAAAGGGAGGAATTCTTACCATTTGCAACAGCATGGATTGAACTGGAGAGCATTATGCTAAGCGAAATAAGCCACTCGGAGAAAGATAAATATCACATGATCTTACTCATAAGTGGGATATAATGATCAACATAAACTGATGAACAAAAATAGAACCAGAGTCATAGATGCACGGAGCAGATTGTGCAACCTGTGAGGGAAGGCGGGAGAAGTGGGCGATAAGGGGGGAGAGGGTAGGAGATCAACCACAGGACTTGTATGCATGCATATGAGCATAACCAATGGACACAGACAGGGGTTGGGGGGTGAGGACATGTGCTGGGGGGTGGGGGTGGCCAGAGAGAGGTCAATGGGGGAAAAAGAGATTTATGTAATACTTTAAATAATAAGGAAATTTTTTAAAAAATGAAACCTTCAGAGTGGGCCCTAATCCAACCTGGCTGGTGTCCTTGGAAGAAGAGCACATGAGAGCCCACAAAGCAGGCAGCAGGCTGTGCACCCAGGAAAGGCCCGGTGAGGACCCAGGAGGAGCGTCTACCAGCCGAGGAAGGGCCTTAGGGAAGCCACCCTGCGGACTCCTTGGCCTGGACTTCCAGCCTCCAGCGGTGAGGACAGGAGCTTCTGTGGTGCGAGCCTGGGCTCCTGGTGCTCTGTTACTGAGATAAATGTGATGCAGATGGACAGGGAGTCCCACACTGGTTTCCACTCTCCAACATGCAGCCTGATGACACAGGGGCCTGCACCTGCTTCCCCCTTCAGCCTGCTGCTGCCCTGACCTGCGGCTGAGCCTCCGCCCAGCCCTTACCCTCACCCTTCCAGGGTCATGCCCATCTCAGGAGGCCAGCAGGGGCAGGCAGTCCACAGAAGGAATGCATCACAGCCAAGGAGTCAGCAGAGACATCTCCCAGGGGATTCCTGCCCAGAATCCTGAGGGAGAGGCCAGAGCCTGGCCTGGAGCCACAGGCAGACTCTCCACCGGCCCCTCCCACCACAGCCACTGAAGCAAGGGCGCTGTTTTCTAAGAGATGCTCCACATGCGCAGGCCCAGAGGCAGACAGACCTCGCGGAGGAAGTGCCATTGGGAATCCCAGAAACTCCTTGGGGTTTTCTCCGACTTGGGGCGATCTCCAGACACAGGCAGGTATTTCAGAAAACAGTCTGGCCTGGAGATCAGAGGCCCAGCACCTGTTTCATTAAAGACGCCCCACAGAGATGACCCCAAAACTGAAGAAGTGACATTTCAGTGTCCGAGCAGGGAGCAGGGAGCCAGAGAGCGAGCCTCCTAACCCGCAGGGGAGATGCTGTCCCTCTGCCCCGCTCCCCCGCCCCCCGGCCTCCACCCAGCTCTCTGGGCTCCCCAACAGATGGGGTGTCAGGCCTTGCAAGTGTCCCTTCTTCTGCCAACAAAACTCGGGGTGCAGCCAGCATCTCTTTCAGGTCCTATTTCAGGGTGCTGCCTGCTGCCGAGGATGCATTGGAAGAGGGGAAGCCACTGTCACGGGTCAGGGTGCTGAGGTAATTCCATGGAGAACAAAGACTCTCAGAGGACCCGTGAAGCCAGGAGACACGCAGAGGCTGGAGGGCAGTGAGGCTTTCTCTGCCGCCCTCAGCAAGCGCCCTGCTTTCTTTTCAAGTGAGTGCGGCTGGCCCTCTTAATGACCGAGCAGCACTGAACGCTGAAAGGCAAAGGATAGAATGGAGAAGCAGTTTATGCAGGAGGTGATGGCTGAACACAGGGCAGGCTCACACCCTCAAGGACCCTCTCTCTTTCTTTCTATTGTCTCTCTTCTTTCTTCAGCCCCCATAACACCCACACTCACCTGCTTGCTCTCTCACTGGCTCCACCCCCTCTGCAGGGCCCCTGTGCCCACTCAGAGTCCCTCTGTCCCTCTCTGTCCCTGCCCAGTGCTGCTGGGCAGCAATCACATTCACAGCCTGGTCATCACGCTTCCTGGATCCCACTGCTGAGCTGCTCTGGCCAGAGGGGCTTGGGAGAGGCAGCTGCCCTGGAGGGAGCTCAGGCACTTTCCATCACAGATCAGGAGAACTAGAACTCCCCCGCTGAGCTCCTCCAGACACCTGTGGGCCAGATGGGGTGGGCAGCGGGTGGGAGGGGAGGGGACTCAGCTGCAGTGAAAGCTGCCACTGGATGTTTCTCTCCCGCACTCCGGGGCCTCTCCACGGATGTTGACAGACCTGCCTGGTCCAGTCGGTAGGGTGGCAGTGGGCGCAGCCGGATGGAGAGAAGGGTTTGGTCACGGACATTGAGTTTAGACTCGCAGGAGTGTAATATAAAGCAGACCGACTTTCAGTGCTGGTATTGTTTCTAAATTCCCTGCAGACAGTGAATCTACTGTGTACAGCCAGGGCAGACGCTCCCACTGCTGCCCACCAGCAGCCAATCCCCGTCTCAGGATGACACTCAGATTGGCAGAAATTCACCTGAAGGTGTGGACAAATCAGGGAGAGGCAAAAAGTGAAGTGTTGGTGAAAGACGGGGAAGCTAAGAGCTCTGCTTCCTCATAGTATTTCAGAAACACTTCTGAAAAGCAAAGCAAAGTAGAGCCAACAGAGATGTCTGGCGGACCCGGAGTCACACTGTGGTAGCAAATGTGTTTCCCAGGCAATACACAGGCCCTCCAGGCTCCTCAGGCGCTCAGCTACCTACTTCAGACCACCTCATGTGGCTTTTCCATCAAGACCATAAAGAATTCTATAATGTGAGTACTTGGGATTCACTTCTTCAGGGTGTCTGGGCTTTGCAAAAGAAAATAAATCATGAAAACAAAAGATTGGAGGATGTTGGAAGAACGGAAATAAAAAAGGAGACCCAGTTTCTAATTCTGGCTCTCCCCCCTCTAACTAGGTAACCATGGAAATTGTCTCCATCTCTTAGCTTTGAAGAAATGGGGCCATAAGCACAGAAGTGAAAGATATGGTGACCTGTTGATTAAATCACCAGCAACCAAGAAAATAATTGATAAGACATATTGAAAAATGTATCTATAATAACAATTAAAGAAATAATCATCATCATCATGCAAGATTCACAATATTAAAGTTAGCATACTTTAAGGAACCCAACCTCAATGTGTTATGAGTCTGATCTCCACAATGGAGCCAGAAGAAAGCTGAGGATGAAAATTAGTATCTGGAAAATGGACTATGGTGTTGAAAGACAGGGGTTCAAACCATGATCTCATAGCTGTACACATTGTTTTACTGCATTTCCCACTTACGTTTTTTACAGACTAAAGGAAAGGACCTCCACCAGCAAAAAGACTCTGACTCACTTTATTGTGGCACTGGCTTTATTATGAGGGTGTGGACCCGGAAGCACAGTGTCCCTGGGCTCTGCCGCACTGCTGTAATGTTATTACATTTGTCATCAGCTGTCTCGCTGGCATAAGGGAAATGACTCACAAGGTGAAATAAATAACACTGGGGTAGTTGTATCTCTTGTTGTCATGTCCTGATTTTCTGTCCCTCATAGTTTAGGTGGGATTGTTCCCATCCTACCTGCCAGAGCTAGTCAGAGGGGCCACGTCGAAGCCAATTCTGGTTCTTCATCTCCTTGGCCTAATGATTGGATCTAGTGTGGACATATAACCCCGCCTGATTCAATGAGTCGTGTGTCCAAAGCCTACAGTGAGAAAGAGACCATCCCTTCTCCCTGTTGTCTCTGGGAGGAAGGTGCTGTGACTACCATCCTGCACCTGAGTGTAGAAGCAGCACAAAGGGAAGCAGAAGTGGAAGGTCTGGTGACCCGTCCACATGACTGCACATGAGCCCATGGTCCACTCTTTTAAGGCCACTCTTCACTGATATTTTTAGCTACATCAATCAATAAAGTGCTCCTCATCTTTTTCTTTTTTAGAGATACTATATGTTGAGTTTCTCTTAATTGCAACAGAAAGACAAACAAATAAGGAAGTAATTAGAACCAGGAGTGAGCTATTGAAAGTGATAACCTTCATATAGCATCGACTGACTCATGGAAGGGGATGAGGACCTCTGTTCCTGGGGAAATCTGCCCACTCACATCATGCAGTAGTGAATAGCTATGCTAGCTCCCTTATGTCCAAATTGTCATGCTGCATCTTTGTTTATAATCTGTTTTTCTTGAGAAAAGAGTGACCTTAGAAACAGGTGTTTTCACTTTCAAAGGATCTAAGAAAATCACCCACTACAAACCCACCTTCTTTCACTTTGCTGTGAACCAGCATTGCCCACAGTGTGAACCAGCATTGCCCACAGTATGAGTCACCTTTTCCAGGGATGTGAGCCGGCTTTGCACATGGTGTGAACCATCTTTGCCCATGGTGTGATGCAGCTTTGTGCATGGCGTAAGCCAGCATAGCCCAGGGTGCGAACCACCTTTGTCCATGGTGTGAACCGGCATTGTCCACGGTGTGAACCACCTTTGCCCATATTATGAGCCAGCTTTGCCCATGGTTTGAGGTGGTTTTGCCCAGTGTGAACCATCTTTGCCCAGAGTTGTAGAGTCAGGCCAGGGCTCCAGGAGCTCCTTCTACTAGTTCAGTGCAGTTGGCCCTGTCCTGTCATGACTCCCCCTGGCGACTGTCTTTAATGATGCTTACTTGGGGCCATGCTGCTTCCCTATCAGAGACTGGGGCCATGCAAGCTCCCCAGGAGTGAAGGAGCCTAGGCCTGGGTCTGTGCTAAGGCCAGTGGGTCAGCCAAGGGGAACGGACATCAGGTCTGGTCTGTTCATTTACATGAAGCTGAGAGGGAGCGATCAGAACGGACAGTATGGGGAGAAATCAGCCCACACCCCAATCCTAGAGGGTTCATCATAGAAGGGAACTCTTGCTGCTGAACGTTTCTAGAGAAAGCCAGCAGAGGTCAGTGGATTCTTTGCTGCCTCCCATTCACTGTCTTCAGTGAAGTGAAGGCAAAGGATCAGCAATGAAGTGGAGATGCTTCTAGGCCAGCGGAAGCAGCCATTTCCTCCCAGCCAGACACTGGGACCCCTTCGGTTACCATGGAAACAGCTGTGGGAAGCTGAAGGAAGAGTAGATGGCACACTTTAACTCGGTTTAAATGCAAATTCTGCAAGTAATTAAGAGGCAAACCACATTACAGAGATATATAGTCACTGGAAAGGTAATAAATGCCTGTCTTGAAATGGATATAATGAAAAATTTGACACTTTGTCTCAGCAAGAAATGCCATCTTTAGAAAAACCCCCACCATTTCTATCTTCCCCTCCAGATTCAGAAATTGTCATTCTAGGGGATTTTTTTGTTTGTTTCTTTTTATAATAAAAATTCAGGCTTGCAATGGTGGAAACCTCTCCTCATTAGCAGGTGTCTCCTGTGTCCCCAGACCCACATCAGAGCCAGAGTTCCAGCCACATTGCAGCTTCGATGTTCCTGTTGTTGCTGAGAAATTAATGGATTTAAAGAGAAAATTTTCTCTCTTGTTCATTTCCCCTCAGATATACTCCTGGAGTTAACATGCATGTGGGCTCCTCAATCTGAGGCCCCGGGTGTTCCGCCCACCTGTCCCAGAAACCCAGCTCCCCACCTGCCTCTCCTTCCCCCTCCCCAACTGCCCCACCTGCTCTACCTGGCCCTCCTTCCCCTCCTTTCCCCTCCCCAACTGCCCCACCTGCTCTACCTGGCCCTCCTTCCCCTCCTTCCCCCTCCCCAACTGCCCCACCTGCTCTACCTGCCCCTCCTTCCCCTCCTTCCCCCTCCCCAACTGCCCCACCTGCTCTACCTGGCCCTCCTTCCCCTCCTTTCCCCTCCCCAGCTGCCCCACCTGCTCTACCTGGCCCTCCTTCCACTCCTTTCCCCTCCCCAACTGCTCCACCTGCTCTACCTGCCCTTCCTTCCCATCATTTCCCCTCCCCAGCTGCCCCATCTGCTCAACCTGGCCCTCCTGCTCCCCCTCCCTAACTGTCCCACCTGCCCCACCACCCACCGCCTATTGCCCATTGCCCACCGCCCAATGAGCCTCCACAGTCCTTGGGTACTTCCCCAAATAATTGGAAGGTTCATCCCAATGAACTCCAGTGAGAGAGGAGAGGGCCCGAGCAGGGCAAATTATGCCTGAGAACTAAAAGTTTTAGGACTTGCTCCCCTTCAGAGGAATGGTCTGAATTAGGCCTGAAATGGCGGCCTGGGTGGCTCTGCTTGAAAAAAGGCAGCAGCCTCTTAATTAGATAGAGTTCATTGCTATGTGACGCCCACACCCCTAATGCAGGGCACTTGATTCTGAGTGGAGGGGCTGTGATTGCTGAGGGAACAGCTTCCAGAGAGCGCCTCCCCACCCCCACCCTTTACCCCCCCCCATTGCTTTGCACAGGTGTGATTTTCAATTTCCCTTAGGCCTTTCCAAGGAAAACCTTGGCCAGTTTCTGCCTTAAATGGTTGTCCACATTTTAAGTTTCCTACATGGAAGCTGACCACTTTCAGAATCAACCTGAAGCAGTGGGGTTTCTAGAGTTGAATATGATAGCAGGGGATGCAGAGGAGATTTTTGTTATGTTTTTTAATTGATTTGAGAGAGAGAGAAAGGGAGAGAGAGGAAGAGAGAAAGAGAAACATCAATTTGCTGTTTCTTTTACTTTGCACTCATTGGTGGACTCTGGCATGTGCCCTGGCCGGGGGTCGAGCCCACAACCTTGGTGTGTGGGGACCAGCTCTAACCAACTGAGCAACCGGCCAGGGCTGGAGTGTTTAGTTTTTTAATTTCCTTCTTAGAAACCTCATTCTTTACATCCACATAACTGAAATTGAAAGTAATCACAGGAACTAAGAACTGAAAGTGATACTGGTTTCTCTAGCTCATGGAGTGTTCATTTAGGGGCCATGATAATCGCAGATGGGAGAAGCAGGATGCTGCCTATTGCTGCTGTCAGGAACCAAAATGGATCTGCAACATCTATACTAATAAAAGGGTAATATGCTAATTAGACCAGGAGACCTTCTGGGAGACCTTCTGGACATCCTTCCGGACAAAGCCATGGTGGTGGGGCCAAGGCAGAGGCGGTTAGGGGAAATCAGGCCAGGAGGGGAAGGCAGTTGGGGGTTATCAGGCTAGCGGGAAGGGCAGTTGGGGGCAAGCAGGGTGGCAGGGGGTGGCAGTTGGGGGCGATCAGGCCGGCAGCGGGGGGCAGTTGGGGGCAAGCAGGCTGGCAATCAGAGCGGGTAGGGGCAATCAGGCAGGCAGGCGAGTGATTAGTGATTTTGTTTGGGCATGTCGTTGGTGCCCTGCTATGATCGGACAGTTTGGGACAAAAGTACTCTTGTCCACAGGGTATGCTGTGGCTGGGAGCCCGCATGGCAAACACGCGGGGAAAAGGCTAAGTGCAGCGTTCAGAGATGGCCTCAGCAATGATGTTTTCTTCCCCAAATTACCAAACAGGGTCTTGAATTGAACAGGGTCAAAGCCATGGGTGGAGCGAGGCCGCAGGCCCTGCTTTCATTGGAGAAAGAAGCAGCTTCTGACCCAGTGGCATGTGTCCTACTGGGTGGGATTCTGAGCACCCCTGACTGAGCCGCCCGCCTGCGCCCCACAGCAGGACAGCACGGTCGCCATCTCCAGGCACCTGGAGCCTTGCTTTGGATTTTTTCTTCAACCTTTTTCTTAGCCTTTTCCCCAATATGACTAAAATTTTTTAGTCAACCTTGAAACAAACAAATGCCGTTTACATGACATGTGTGTAACCCAAGAGGCAGGAGCACACACTGACCACCCCCCCCCCTCGCCCCCCGGCACGGTGCACAGCCCAGGTTTTAGGACCTGTACAAGGGATGCCTGGGTTAAGGAACTTCCTTTAGGAAAAAAAAAAATGCACTGATAACGTATCTGAAAGTGATCCCTGAAAACAGGTCCAGATAAGTAATTAAAATGAGAGTTAATGATAAATGGCATCTTGTGGTGTGCCTTCCTTTTGAACCCAGCCTGCCTCCAATCCAGTACCAAGATGATGATGGGATTGTCAGGGATGGAGCTTTGGTTGGGGCGGGGTGGGGTGTGACGGGAAGGCTCTTGTTTACCTGCCCCTAAATGACCGATCAAGCCCTAATGAAGAAGGGCCTTTACCCATAACCAGGAGAAGCAAATGGAGAGCAGGTGAGCAATGAATTAACCTTGGAGAGATGACTATGTTTCCAGGTGAGTAGATCAGAAATCAATGAAACTCCTAAACCTCATTCAAGCACAGCTCTCAACCCGCACCTCGGCCAGATGGAGATACTGTCATTTTATTTGTTGGTTTATTTCATGGGCCAAGTAAAATACCACAGGTAGAGACTTGATCCCAACACCTAATGAGTGGTAAGAATTCAATAAAGATCAGTCCACTTCTCTATCTACATCTTTTGAAATAACCCCCAAAACGCCACTGGAAAGCAGTGAGTGAGAAGGGTTGCTTTTTCAGCTAAGCAGACCCTCTCTGGTGGCTCCAATTATATTAAGAGGGTTTTTATTTTTATGACAAAATTAATTTTCAATTACCTCTATTTGAAGATAAACTGGTGAAATAATTCCGAAGAGATGGCAGAATAAGATAAATAACAAGGAATCAGTTCCCCCTAATGCTCATCATTATTACCATCAAATCATCTAATTCAAGGAGTTTTCAACAGCAACAGCAGTAGCAGCAGCAATTATAGGGACTAACAAGGGCTCATAGGAATGGAAAGCACATAACATTCTTCCCTTCAGCCATGCCACTCCCCAGCACTGGAGAGCTATCTCTGTATTCGACCGTGCCTCGTCATTGATAGTAGAGGGCCTATGCTGGTCTCTGCTACTGCGGAGGGTGCAGGAGCCATCTGAAGGCACCTGGACCCCTGGGCTGGTGTCGGGAGCAGCTCCCACCCTGGATCCAGCTATGGTCTGGGCAGGGTGTCCTTGTCCAGCCAGATAGTGATCAAGTCCCTGTGGCTTTCTCCTCTAGGCTCCCAGAGCCAACTCTCCAGCCACCATCCCAGGTGGTACAATATGCTCTGGCCACACTGGACAGATGAGTGCAAGGACTCCAGCCTCTACCTAGCCTACTCTCTGCTTCTGGGTCAGGATGAGGACATCGCCAGGCCCAGGTGCAGAGAAAGAGAAACAAGTGGCCTCTCCCACTGACTTCTCCTTTAGGACTAGACCCATGCAGACTGGAAGTGAGCTTTAAAGCAGCTCCTATGAGCGGCGATCGGCACATCATACAAAGCACAAAATCTTTGCACTTAAGAACAAAATGTAAGCCCACACGCACCACAACAAACCAAACAGAAGCAATATTGGAGTAAGCAGAATGTGGTTCTGCAGAGAACCAGAGTCAACATAAAAGATCAACTTAAGAAAAATAGTCCCAGACAACCCCTCGCTACTTCAGAGCGCCCATCCTTGGTGTTCCCTGGACCTTGGGCAGGCCCCCATTAAAGCCACCCTTGTGCTGGGGACTTGTGTACCTGTTTCATTATTGAGGACCTACATGCCAACAATACACCTTAGTTGTTGCAAGTAACAGAATGTGTGTGTCCCACCAAAACTGTGTGGAAACCCCCATTCAAATGGGTAGCGTTTGGAGGTGGGGCCTTTGGGAAATAACCCGGTCATGAAGGTGGAGCTCTCATGAATGAGGTTAGTGTCAGAATAAGAAAAGGCTAAAGAGCTGGCGGCTCACTCTGCTCTCCCCCAGGTTACAAGGAGAAGACGGCCTTCTGCAAGCCAGGAAGGGGCCCTCCCCAGACACAGGCCTACAGGCTCCTTCATCGTGGATGTTTTAGTCTCCAAAGTGTTAGAAACAGTATCTGTTATTGCCAATTGTGGTAATTTGTTGTAGCAGCCCAACTGACTAAGATGGTTATTTTTCATTTTCAAGTGTCTGGTAGTTGTGTAGTGGGTATGAATGTTTGGGACTGTTTATTGAATGAATGAAAAAAATCCTGTCTAAGTAAATGAGTGGACTAGGAAATTAATGACAAGACAGACCATGGAGGTTCAACCTCCAAATGGTCAATATTCCCAAGGATGGGCATCAATAATTATAGATCTAATAGAAGAAAAGTTGCAGAATTGAAAAGAAAACACTAAACAGATCTGAGATGAGTAATTGAGAGGGATTGTCAGAGGCCGAACAGAGTTAATAACAAGAAAATATGCTACGACATATCCTAGGAGAAGGAAAATCCTTCCATTTCAAAGAAAGATTTGAAGAAAGACTCTTACATGCTCTTAAACCAAAAAGGGGGGAAAATCTTATGTGCCATCCTTCCAAACAACCCTCTGACTTACAAGATAAAAGCTTGATTGATCTTCATTCAAAGAAGAAAATGGAGCAGCTGATTTCACAGACAGAGAAGGTTTTGAGGAGAGACTGTCGTTGTTTTGGCATAACTTGCCATCCCTGGAATCATGGTGCTCTCCCAGGACCTGCATCTTCAAAGGCTCTAGGCAGCATGCTGAGCACCAGCTGCCTCTACCTTTGTGAGAGAAATGTGGGCCTCAAGGCACCTTGTCACAGCTCTGAAGCTCTGGACTCCCACTGGTGGCCCACTGTCCCAGGGAGGACAGTTTGAGGAACCGTTGCAGGATCCATGACTGAGCAGAAAACAGTTAACATCCCAGGTCTCAACTGTGATCTTTGAAAAGGCCTGCTTGCAAGGTAGGACATTGGCTGATGTCTAGGAACGTAAATATCAGGAAGGTTCCCACCACATAGTTCATGCTGAACACCTGCTTTCCTCCTGGAAATATGAACTTTTAATGCATTCCAGAGAGAGGCTGCCCATATAATCAGCCCCCAACACAAAACCTCTTCACTGAGTCTCTAATGAGCTTCCCGGTTGGCTGCACTTGACGTGCTGCTAGAGAACTAGGTGTGTCCTGCGTGATTCCAGCAGGAGAGGGCTCTGGGCGCTGGAGGCTGGTCTATCCAAGACTATGCCCCAGGGGGCTCTTTGCCCATTGAGCTTAGAAGCCATTCATGTATAATAAATTATAGCCATGCGTACACCTATGGGCCAGACCTGTTAGCCCCCCTTTCAGTCCCAAATCCCTGATCTTTTTACTCTACCACTGTACTATGTGAACTGATCTAATGGTCTCCATCCAGGCAAATATAAGAATCTTTAGAGCAACTCTCAACATGAAATGATATAGGCATACAAGCTTGAGAACAGCATGTTAAAAGATGGAGGCCTGAGAAAAAGGCAACCTCTAGGACCTAGGACTATCGTGCAGACATCTGGGCAAGAGAGAGGCGTAGATGTTTCTTGAAATCTCCACTAATATGTCAAGCAGATGCTCAGCATTCTCTGTGAGCACCCTGGCATCCTGCCAGGTCCTTGCCAATTCCTGCTGGGATGATAAAGGGCTTTATAGAACCCCTAAAACTGACATTTTTTTTTCCAGCTGTGGCAGTTGGTTGTTTTTCTTTTTATAGACAGTCAGCAGAAAGACTCATCTGTTGAGACATAAATGGGGCAGATTGTGGGGGATGGGGGCCGGGTCTATGTGTGTTTATCTGTTTCTGTGATCGGCAGACGAGTGTATGGTGTGTGTGCAGGGGAAGAACACATGGAAAGCATTCTGACACGTGGGAAAGACTACGCCGCAGATGTTCCCTGAGGTGCACATGTACCAGTGCAAAGAGGGGTCTCCCTCAGCCTCCTCTGCCTCATCACCCTTGCTGGGACCGCCCTACTAGGATAGCTTTACTCCTGTTCTGAGAGAAAACTAGGCAAAGCTCATGAAGTCCCAGAAGTGGAATTCTGCTGCACCCACGCCTTTGTAAGTCAGAGCTGGGTGCCTGCAAGATGAGAAAACCCTCTTACATTGGAATGGTCAAAGCACAGTACCACTCTCTCTCTCAGTCAACTCACCACTAGAATTCACTTTGCAAGAACAAAGTATTTAGAATATTTCTCTAACAATGGGGGTTGAAGCACTATTTTTTCTTAGAAATCTAACATTACAGATTCAAGGGATTCTTTAGAGATGGTCTATGCCCCTGGCTCAATCTATATAATCTAAAGTATCTCTAAAATATCCTAAATATTTATATATCTATATCTATATACAACAATAGGCCCTTAGTAACTGGAATTACTTTCCTATAGGTCTCCAAGGAAGATGTTTTTTGACCTTACTTTAATTGATATCAAGTATTACTGAACATTTACTGCATGTCCAGGCACTCTGTTGATCCTTGATAGGTAGTTATCCAAAAAATTTGAGATTCAGAGAGTATTGTAAGGGTTACAGCAGTAACATGGAAAGGTCATGGACTGACTACAAGTCAACCAGATTGCAAATTTGTGTTCTTTCTCCTATAGCAGAATTTCTAAACCTCAGCACTAATGACATTTGGGGCCAGATACTGCTTTTGTGGAGGCTGTCTGTGCTTTGAAGGGTGTTTGGCAGCATTCCTGGCCTCCACCTCTGTATGAAAGTAGCCTCTCTCTAGTTGTGACAACTAAAACCTCCCAGACATCACCAAATATCCTCAAGGAGGGCAGCTAAACCCCACCCCACACACCCCACCTCCTGCTGAGAGCTCCATAGTAAGCTGCCTCTATAACCTTGCTACTCAAGTATGGTCCAAGGGCCAGCATATTCTGCATCCGCACCACCTACGAGCTTATTAAAAATGCAGAATTTCGTGCCTCTTCTCAGTCCTCTGAATCAGAATGTGCATTTCAACAAGACCCCCAAGATGGCCTGAGTACTCATTAAAGTTTGGCAAGCACTATTCTAAGGTATTATGTGATCAGCTCTTCCCCACAGGTTTGCCTGGACAAATTCAGTCTCTGGAGGTGAGAGTCCTAACAGAATGCTCATAGTTTGAATTATATTGTTTCAATCTTTGATTGAAAGATTTTTGTCAAAAGATCATAAATTTGTTAACTACCTTGCTTATCATATTATTTTCCTAAAAGCAATCACCATGACATGGGGTTAGCAAGGGACTGGCTTTAATCAGTTTACCCATTAATTTATTTATTAATTCTTGTCAAGGAATTTTATTGTGCAGAACAGGACAAGTAAACTAGAAATACAGCATGTGCGGAGCCTGGGCTGCCAGCCGGAAGCCCAGCCGCTCTCCGCGATCCCCAGCGCTAGTCTCAGCTGCTGGATGCACGTATTTCCCTGCTTCTCTTTGACCTCAGCCCATTGTTCCCAGTCCATACCTTTCTGAGAGTGCAGTCTGGGTTCCCTGCATCTGCACAGGGCCAGCAGCACAGGGATCAGGGGACAGGTGACTTCCAGTCTGTCATTTATCTGCTTGAAGTGCACAGTGTGATCCAGCCAGTAACCTTCAGGTTAATGACTATCTGATTCACACAGAGAGAGGCTTAGTCCACTCTCCTCTCCTAGAAAAAGAGGACTGGGGAGGGTGTGGGTTTGGAAATCAGCTATTCCCTCTTCTCTACCAATAACTTGACAGAGACGGCTTGAGCATGGTGCATTTGCCATCCGCTAATCATAGACAGTTTGAAATGAAACCTAGAGTAAGGAGGGCAAATGGTGTCCTTACATGACAAGGTTACTGTATCATTTATTAAGAAGTAAGGACAAAGACTAAGCTAGATGGTCTTCACATAGCAATTTATTTTCATAAAAATTAATATTTTTAAGCACAGCTCATGTCGGAAGTCCCCCCAACCACCACCCATTTTCTTGTCCAGACTTCATTTGGAGTCAACAGCACTGAGACAAGAGATAATTATTTCCCTGCCAATAATAGAAACTGAGCAGAGAACAAACTCTGAGGCTCTGAAACTTATAAGACAAAGAGGACCTGAAGACTGGAAAGAATTACTGTCAAAGCCAAGGAAGAGGTATTTCAGGAACTGGGAAGCAGCACCCAAGACAAGGAAGGCCGGAAGGAAGAGAAATACAGGAAGAGAAGAGAACACAGGGAGACCCAGGGAAGCAGGAGGGGCGTTTCAGGGGTACGACAGCCCAGGTTTCCAGTGCCAAGAAGAGAAGTTCCCGTAACTGCTGGCTGTAAACACCAGTGGGGATTGTGGCTGAATGAGACACAGCGCTGCTGGGATCCCATGTGTTCCTCTTAAAGGGCCCACGCATGGACTTACAGGGACTCA
Source organism: Myotis daubentonii (assembly GCF_963259705.1). Lineage (NCBI taxonomy): Eukaryota > Metazoa > Chordata > Mammalia > Chiroptera > Vespertilionidae > Myotis > Myotis daubentonii. The sequence continues at coordinate 3,706,935 of NC_081852.1, forward strand.
CTTGCTCTGAGCTCTAGCACTGGGACAGTAGATCAAAAGGCACCAGGGACGTACAAGGGGGGACTAAATTGTGTGGTATCAGGACGAGGGCTGGAGGGGCAGCTTTCTCCCAGGCAGAGGCCATTGTTTCTTTTCTGAGCTCTCATTCCACAGAGCCAACAGGCAGGCACCACATCTGAGTCTCCATCAACCTAACACTGTGGGCCCCACCCTCGTGATTCCCTGAGACCCCATCCCACCAACATGTGGGCTCACCCATGCCATTTCCAGGAACTTTTCCATACAAATGGCCTGTCTTTGCTCATGCTACAAACTTCCTTAAAATCTCTCAAACAAGCATCATCTGACTTCGGTGTGTCCCATACCTCTCGCTAGGTGGCCCCAGCTCTAGCAGCAGCCAGCCTTGGTTACAGCTTGGCCTTTCCTAGATATTTCAGAGCCCAACACAAGTAGCAGCCATCATCAGATTGCTTTGTAGCTCATGATAGGTTACCCTTGGCAGGGCACAGGTAGTGCTGACCTCAGCCTTTACCTCCCAGGAGGCCCCAGAGCCAGCACACTTGGTGGTTAGCTTCAGACCATAATAATGCACCATCCAACCACTTCTGGGAGTGTCACACACCAGAGGTGGCCTAAGCAAGCACTAGAGCCCTGCTGAAGCAAGTACTACTCAGTGTATTCAGCCCCTGCACAGCAGATCCTCCACAGTGGTAGTGGCCACTCCTTGTAGCCCATCAGTCTGAGAGTAAACCCCTCCTATTGACATTCCAACAGCATTCAAGGCTCAACTACCACAAGAAGGTGTACACAGCCCACATGGGGTGGTGGTTGGGAGAAGTGCCCAGCTCATGTGACCGGGTGCCCTGAAGGACACCTACTATATAAGCCTACTCTATCAAGACTAGGAGACCTAGCAACTCCACCTAATACATATAAATTAACACAGAGAGGAATCCAAAATGAGGAGACAAAGAAACATGTCCCATATGAAAAAAACAGGACAAAACTCCAGAAAAAGAATGAAACAAAGTGGAGACAGGCAATCTACCAGATGCAGAGTTCAAAACATTGGTTATAAGGATACTCAATAAACTTAGGGGAAGAGTAGAGAAACTTAGACCTTCAAAAAGATAGGAAACATAAAAATCAAGATAGAAAACATAAAAAAGAACCAGTCAGAAATTAAGAATACACTAACAGGAATGAGTAACATATTACAGAGAAACAGCAATAAAGTACATGAAGCAGAAGATGAAATCAGTACTTTGGAAGGTAAGAAAGCAGATAATACATGATGAGAACAGCAAAAAAGAAAAAAAGAAAAAGAAATGAGGATAGCATAAGGACTTCTGGGACTATTTCAAGTGTATCAACATTCACATCATGAGGATGCAAGAAGGAGAAGAGAGAGAGCAAGATATTGAACACCTATTAGAATAAATAATAATGGAAAACTTCCTCTACCTGGTGAAGGAAATTGACATACAAGTCCAGAAAGCACAGAGAGTCCCAGACTAGATGAACCCAAACAGGCCCACAACAAGACAAATCATAATTAAAATGACAAAGAGAGAATTTTAAAAGCAGCAAAAGAAAAACAGTTAGTTATCTATAAGGGAGCTCCCATAAGACTGTCAGATGATTATTCAACAGAAATATTTCAGGCCAGAAAGGATTGTCATGAAGTATTCAAAGTGATGAAAAGCAAGGACCTGCAACCAAGATTACTTTACCCAGCAAAATTATCATTTAGAATTGAAGGTCACATAAAGATCTTTCCAGATAAGGAAAAACTATAAGAGTTCATCACCATCAAACCAGTATTATAAGAGATGTATTTAAGAAGAAGAAAAAAGGAGAGGAATAGGGCAAGAAATAGATATCTATCAACAAGTATTTTAAATGAAAATGGATTAAATGCTCCAATCAAAAGACATACAGTGGCTGGATGGATAATAATACAAGCCCCTTACATATATTGTCCCCAAGATACCCCCTTTAGGTCAAAATACACACAGAGGTTGAAAGTAAATGGATGGAAAAAATATATTTCATGAAATAAAAATGAAAAAAAATTCTAGGTTAGTAATTTATATTAGGCAAGACAGACTTTAAAACAAAGACAATAATGATACAAAGAAAGACTCAGCAATTCCATTTCTTTAGTATTTATCCAAATAAATGAAAAAATACTTAATAGAAAAGACATATACATCTATATATTCATTGCAGCATTATTTGCAACTAGAGTCTCGATGCACGAAAATTTGTGCAAGAGTAGGCCTTCCTTCCCCCGGCTGCTGGCACCAGCATCCCTCTGGCACCCTGGACCCAGGCTGGCTTTCCTTGGGCCACCTGCCAGCACCTGGGACCTGGGCTGGCTTCCCTCCAGTCCCGGCTTCATCAGGAAGGATGTCTGGAATGATGTCCAGGTGGATGTCCAGTCTAATTAGCATATTACCCTTCTATTATAGACTAAAGGCCAGGTGCACAAAATTCGTACACGGGTGGGGGTCTCCTCATCCCAGCCTGCACCCTCTCCAATCTGGGACCCCTCAGGGGATGTCTGACTGCTGGTTTAGACCCGATCCCAGGGATCGGACCTAAACTGGTAGTCGGATATCCCTCTCACAATCTGGGACCACTGGCTCCTAACTGTTCACCTGCCTTCCTGCCTGATAGCCCCTAACTGCCTTCCCCCGCCAGCCTGATCACCCCTAACCACCTCTGTCTATGGCCTGATCACCCCTAACTGCCCCCCTGCCGTCCTGGTAGCCCCCAACTCCCTCTCCCCTGCCAGCCTGGTGGCCCCCAACTGCCCCCCTGCCAGCTTGTCACCCCACGCAGCCTGCTGTTTGATTGTCTATCAGGTTGTTTCAGTTGTTACGGCCTCTGGCTTTTATATATTAGGATAGGATATCCAAGATATGGAGCAACCTAAGTATCCATTAATAGGTGAATGGATAAAGAATTGGTACATATATACAATGGAATATGATTCAGCCATAAAAAAGAATGAAATCTTGCCATCTGCAACAACATGGATGGAAATAGAGGATATTGTGCTGAGTAAAATAAATCAGACAAAGAAAGGGAAGTATCAGATGATTTCACTTTTATGTGAAATCTAAAATGAAGTTTTTTGAAAAAAGCAAATAGAAACAGACTCATAGATACAGAGAACATTTAGATGGTGGCCAGATGGGAAGGGAATTGGGGAAATGTGTGAAAATGGCGAAGGGATTAAAAAGTACAAATTGGTAGTTTCAGGGATGTCAATACAACATAGGGAGTATAGTCAGTAAGTAATAACTACATGTGGTATCAATTGGGTACTAGATATTTTGGGACAATCACTTAGTAACTTATATAAATGTCTAATCACAGTGTTGTACACCTGAAACTAATATCATATTGTGCATCAATTGTAATTGAAAAGTAAAAAAAAATATTTCAAAAGAAAAAAATGTATTGGGCACCTAAGTACCAGTTCTGTAATTAGCAGTAGGAGTGCAGAGATGAGAAAACCACATCTTCATCTGGAAGGAATGTCATATACTGAGAAAAACAGAAATGGGAACCAGGGCACAGAAATGGAACCCCCCTTTCGGATGCCCAATCCATGCTGGATCGCAGGAGCTAGCGATGTCACTGGCACAAGAAACCCACTGTCCTATCTCTCATCTTTTGGTCCTCAAGACCCTGGAGCAGAGGTGGGGAACATCCGCCCATGGGCCCTATGAGGCCCTGCCAAGGCATTAGGGGTGAGTTAATTAAATGTTTGACCAAATATAGCAGGCTAATTTTTAAGTTGATAATTCTGTATGGCCTGTGGACGATGTTATACATGTCCTAGTGGCCCTGCGCAGGAAAAGGTTCCCCACCCCTGCCCTAAAGGTCATGCATAACGGATAAAGGCCAGTCTGTCTTGCAGTCATTTGGAAGTTTTATTTGTTTCTTCTCAGTTTGTTTGTTTTGATCTCACGATGCCCACTGCCTTCAGGGGAGCAGACTGGATAATGGCTCAAGTGTAGCACACAGCACACTACAGCATCTGTGTGCATTATATATGCATATACATATGTAGATACATCTATGGACTGGGTGCATACATGTATGTGTAAGTGCATATATAAATATATTTAACCATCATGGAATGTGGGTATTAAAGTAATGGAAGAACCCTGGCATACCCCTTTCATATGTGTAACCCTTCCAGCCCAGGCCTGCCCCTCCTGATCCAGGTTTCTTCCATTGTTTTAATGTTCATGTCCCATATGCATTGCTGGCCCATAATCCACAGAGAGCTGCGGGGCTGGGCCTGAGCAGTAAGCTTTACCACACCCCTTGACAAGATGCCTGTACTCTGGAGCCCCATCAGGAATCTAAATTGCCAATTTAAAGGCTCTGGGGAATTTTGAACTGTAGCATATGGCTAGAATAATTGTGTGGGTTTTTTTTTCATTCATTTAAATAAGGACCCTCTACTTTATTGATATTCTGAAGAGGAACTCTTCCGAATTGATTATCAGTAGATGAGGGAGAAAGAGCCATAGCATCCCTGGAACCTAGGATGAGAGGCTTTGATGACTTGTCGGGGGAGGGGGGGTATTCGTTAACAGGCAGCACATGAAGACTGACACAGGGCAATGACACTGCCTGACCCAAGGCAGGTGCAGGTCAGCCACCCAGACCTTTCGCACAGAGACTCACTGAGCTTCCTACGTCTGTCTGGAGCCCTCACAGTCTGAACAAAGTGCAGTGGAAGCAGAAGGAAGAATGTAGTCTGAGGCGTCCATAACAACCCATGTACCTGATTGCTGGAACAGGTGACCCAACAGAGGTCAAGGCAGATTTCAAATCGCCAAGGCCCACAAGTTGTAACAGTAGACATTTCGGCTGGTGCAACTCACCTTTCCTTCCAATGCTCCTCTCAGGTAGCCCATACGCTCCACTGGAGTCCTCTCTCCAGCGTTCCCAATCTCACCCTCCCTCACTCCTGCCACCCTCCGTCCCCGCAGGCCCTGACTCGCCTGCTACAACAGGAGCAGCATTAGGCTTGTCCTCATCCCCCGCTCAGGCCATCTGTTCCTCTTCCCATGTCATTCGGTCGCTCCACTTTGGACTGTTCCTCTATCTCTTCTCTGTGCCCCAAACTCCTGGTACCCTCGAATCATACCTGAAGTTCTCATGAACTCTTAAGCTCTGGGCCTGGAATGAGGATTTCAAATCTGGTGGTCAGGTCTTTTTCGATCAGGCACCTTTCACATCTGAACTAGACTTCAACAAGTGAGTAGGAATGTGTTGGTGGGGAAGAGGAAGAAGGGGCAGCAGGAGCAGCATGTAGGAAAGCACGGAGGTGTGGGGCCTGATGGGCGGGGGGGGGGGGGGGGGGCTGAGGAAGCAGTGAGAGTGAGAGGATGAGCAGCTCCAGCACCGGGCTCAGGGGAAAGAGGCTGGTACGCTGTGAAGTGCAGTTAGGAGGGGCTATAGGAAAGGCACCACTGGGGCAGTGTAAACGATGAGCTAGAGGCAGGGAGACAAGTAGGATGCCACTCAGACAATCTTGGGGATCCTGAGAAAAGTCAGTGGCAAAGCAAGCGAGGGCTTTAAGCAACACTTCTGAGATTGGAGCAGTCACATCTATGAGAAACAGTTATCAGGGTGAAAGCAAAAGAGGGCTTGAGAGTGTTCCTCAGACTATTACCTTGATTTGACCAAAACATAGCAAAAAAGAGCCACACTTTCTAAAGAATGGCCATGGGATACTTGATGTCAGCTCAGACCCCTCCATCCACAGCTGTCCACGGACCTGCACAGGCGCGGGCGTGGGGAGCATTGCTGAAGTCCCGCCAAGGCGCCAGCTGGGGCAGCGCCAGGCCGCACTGGCCAGGCTCAGGCCATGCCATTGGGCCCTTCGAGCCAGGGTGCTGTCCTGCCCACAGCGATGCTGCTGGCCAGAAGCACCCCAAACGCTCAGCTGAGGGCTGTCAACTTCAGCGAGGCTGTTCAGTATTCTGTAATTGCCCCAGAAAGCACATCTGACATTTCATAAACGCGGAGGGATATCCCGCATCCGTCTCTCCCTCCGTGCTGCCAATGCACACGTGGGGAAATAGTCCCCAGGGATTCCCATGGTCTGAAATGGCAACAGTTATTGAATCCATAAGTTTGATGGCTCAGAGTCTTCCTTCTTTATCCCCTTCATAATTTATCAATGGAAACGAGGCCCAAATGCAGCACCTGCCGCCCTCATGGAGCACAGCTGTGCCTCCCTCAAAAGCTGTCCCTGCGGCTCTCACCCCAGTCCCTGAGGTTTTGGTATCTTTGCCAAAGTGAGCGGCACAAGCCCCAGACCCCACCAAGGTCCCTGGCACCAGGCCCTCAGCTGCCCAGGCGAGTGGGTGTATCTTTACATATGTGTGTGAACGGTGTAAATGTTCATACCATTTACGGATGTGTATAGCGTCCTGTGTATGTTGGTGGTTGTGGTTGTGCTAGCTTGTGTATAGGTAAAGATGTATGTGTACAGAAACGTGTGTGCATACACATGAATGGGTGTGTGTGTGTATAAGTACATATGGTTTAATAATCCTATCTAATAAAAGAGAAAAATGGTAATTGGCGTACGACGATACCCTTTTCATTGGCTAATCAGGGCTATATGCAAATTAACTGCCAACTAAGATTGGCAGGTAACTGCCAACATAGGCGCAATGCTGGGAGGCGAAAGGGGAAGGAGGGAAGAAGCTGCCTGCCGCTGACTGCAATCGGAAACCCAGGCGGCAGCCAAGAGCCAGAGAACCGAGCTGCCTTTGCTCGGAGAAGCCAGGCCTCCTTTGCCGGCTTCTGTGATAAGAGAACCTGGCCGCCTTTGCCGGCCCTGGGCCAGTAATGGGAGAAGCTGGGTGGGGCAGGGAAGAGGCGGATGTCTGCCTGGCTTCTCAGATCACTGATCACCAGTGATGGGAGAACACCCAGAGGCGGGGCCAGAGGCCAGGCTGCATAGCTGCCTGGGGACACCATCTGGACCCCAGGGGCGACGCAGCCAGGCCCCAGAAGGAGACCCAGGGCCCGGGGCTGAGTTGCAGCTGTGGTACGCAATCCAGTGCCTGGGCTGAGGAGACCCAGAAGGAGACCCAGGCGCCGGGGCTGTTTTTGCCGCTGGGGCACGCAATCCGGTGCCCAGGCTGAGGAGACTCAGGGCCCGGGGCTGCGTCGCAGCTGGGGCACGCCATCCCATCCAGGGGCGATACAGCCAGGCCCCAGAAGGAGACCCAGGTCCCAGAGCTGTATCGCTGCTGGGGCACGTGATCCAGTACCTGGGCTGAGGAGACCCAGAAGGAGACCCAGGGGCCTCGCAAGAGGAGAGTCTCCATGGTCAGATGGCATGGTGTCGGGACAGGAATAAAGACCCAAGGTGACTCAGATGCCTGGCCGCAGGGTTAGACCAGCCAGCAGGGCTTTTCAGTTGGGACTGGGGTGGGGGTGGGGCAAGGGAGGCAAGCCGGAAATAGAGAACTACAACTCCCAGGAGGCTTAGCGGCCAGGGCCTGGGTGCCTGGCTGTGAAATCGGATGGGCTGTAGTTTCACAAGCCACTTTAAACTAGAAGCTTGCAAGGTTGGAAGTTCTGCGTCGGGAGCCAGGGAGAAATGGAGCTGGAGCAGAGAGAGGGGTCCATGGCAGCTGTGGGCTTTGAGGAGTTCTCAGCACCTCCCGGCTGGGAGCTGGCGCTGCCTCCGCTGAAGGTGGTCACATCCTGGAGAGCGAGCTTGAGAACGAAGTGGAGTTCGTGTCTGGGGGTCTGGGCAGCTCCAGCCTCCAGGAGCGAGACGAAGAGGAGGAGGCAGCCTGAGGCCAGCAAGGGCGGCGCCAACAGTAACTCAATCGCAGGAAGTACCAGGCGCTGGATCGGCGCTGCAGGGAGATTGAGCAGGCGAAGGAGCGGGGCCTGAACAGGCTCCATCAGATATAGAGGATAACATGGAGACTCCAGCAGGAGCGGAGGTTCCTCATGAAGGTGCTGGACTCCTACGGTGACAACTACCGGGCCAGCCAGTTCACCATCTTACTGGAGGACGAGGGCAGCCAGGGCAGAGACGCCCCCAACCCAGGCAACTCTGAGAACGAGCCTCCAGAGAAAGAGGGGCTGTCCCCGCCCAGGAGGACGCCAGTGCCCACAGAAGCCAGCAGCCTGGCCCCTGGCGAGGGGCCCAGCAGTTGGAAGAGGCAGCGAGTGCCATAGGAAGGGCACTGGGCAGGAGTCCCGCTGACTCCGGAGCTGGCCCCCGTGCAGATAAAGGTGGAGGAAGACTTTGGCTTCTAAGCCCTCGAGGCTCTGGACTTAAGTTGGGTTTCTCGGGGGCCAGACAAGCTGCTGCCCTACCCCACCCTAGCCAGCTCCCCCTTTGACTGACCCCCCAATAAATGGACCCGATGCAAAAAAAAAAAAAAGCTTATAGAGGCATGTTTATAGGATCAAATAGTATAAATATAGATGTAACAGGACAATAAAAAGAGAACCTGGCTATGATGATAACCTGAATGCTGCCTCTGTGTCATTCCTTCTTTGGGAACCCCTGGACCTGCTGGGGCTGGACCCCAACATTCCTCTTCTTATAAGGACTTCAGTGAGATGGACTAAGGGTCCCACTGGAACTGCCACAATTTAATGTAATCCCCTCTTTAAAGATCTTATCTCCACATACAGGTACATTCTGAGGTTCTGGGGATTAGGATTTTAACATACATTTTGTTGATTACCCAAATCAGCCCTTAACAACCAGCATGTTTCAGAAAGTAGATTCCTACAGGGTTATTTACCAAACATTCAGAAGTATTTTTAAAAGAGCTAAGCCCCTCGCCCACCGTGTGGGCCCCTCCCAGCGAAGAGTGAAGGCCTGGGTTCCGGGCACCGGAGGAAAACTGGTGCCAGCAGCCAGGGGAAGGGGCCCCCAAGGGGCCCCAGATTGCGAGAGGGCACAGGGTGGGCTGAGGGACCCACCCGAGTGCACAAATTTTTGTGCACCGGGCCTCTAGTCTATAATAATAAAAGTGTAATATGCTAATTAGACCAGACAGCCGAACGACCTTCTGGACGACTTTCTGGATGAAGCCGGGGCTGCTAGGGCTGAGGCAAGCCGCCACTGCTGCGAGGGCCGAGCCCCTTGCACAAATTTTGTGCATCAGGCCTCTAGTAATTTATATTTAGTTTAACTTTATACATAGATAAATATGTGGCAGAAACTGTAAGTTTTTTACAGCTATTATCTTAGTTTATTCTCACATTGTCTTTGAAAGTCTGTAATTTCATTTTGTTGATGCAAAAAGTGAGCAGCAGAGAGAGAGATTTGTCCAGGATCACACAGGCACCAAAAGGCCACATTGGGTTTCACTTTAATCCCTGCGTGAGGCTGCGCAGACTCAGTGCACCTGATGTGTGGCATAGACACAGATATCCGTGCGCCATGCATGGCTGTGCATGTGTGACAAGGCTCTGCACAGGAGCTCTGCACGGAGAAGCTTCAGCAGCCGTGTGCAGACAGGACTGCCCGCAAGGCTGCGTGGGCCTCCATGAACTGACCCACTGATTTCTCTCAAAGCCTTCCTGGCCCTGGCCAGGCAGCTCAGTTGGTTAGAGCACCGTCCCAATATGCCAAGGTGTGGGTTCCATCTCTGTCAGGGCACATGCAAGAGTCAACCTCAATAAGTGGAACAACGAGTTGAGCTCTCACTCTCTCTCTTTATCTCTCTATCTTTATCTCTATCTCGATCTCTATCTCTATCTCTATCTCTCTACCTGAAAATCAACACATTTTAAAACAAGCCCTCCCTTCACCATGCAGCCTCCTCCCGGGCCTTGTCTGTCTGGCCCCTGGCCCTGGTCAGTGCTGCTGCTGCAACAGCAGAAGCAGCAACAGGCTGGGAGCCAGCTGCTCAGGCAGGCGAGGCCGCCCAAGGCTTCTAGCACATTCCAGAGGCCTGCAGAGCTGGGGTCAGGAGGCCTGGGCTTCCGAGCAATGAGCTCTGGCAGAGAGGAGTCCTGACATCTTGTCTTCTTCATGAAGAAGGGGCGCCTCTGGTGAAAGTGTGACCCCCGCTTAGGGTGACATCTCCCACCGGAGGAGCTGATGAGAGCGAATGTCTGGCATGGACCACAGCGACCGCGGCGTCTAAAAGCCAGTGTTGCTCTGCACGGGAGCAGCGAGCCCACAGGCAGGAGGCATCTTGCTGTTCAGCTTATTTCTTTGAAACGAGTTCATCTGTATGTGAGAACCCATTGTCATGCGCCAGCTTGCACTCCCAGGGCAGCTGATGGGAGGAAGGGAGGCTCTGGCCAGCAGCCAGCCCACAGGGCAAACCAGTGAGACCCAGGCCCCAGGACTCTGAACGGAGGCTGACCAGCCTCTGGGGCGTTTGGCTGGAGAGCCACTCGGACCCACCTCGGGCAGGGTTTGGTCCCTGCCTGCTGGGCGGAGGAGATTGTCTGCAGAGGAAGACAAACATACAGCCAGGAAAAGCAGTCAAGGACCATGAGGGCCTGGAGAGCGGGCAGTGACTGGACTCCTGACCCTCCCGCCCGGTGCTTGTCCCGCCCAGACCCGGCCCCATCTTGCTTGCTATTGGGTTCCTTCAGGTCACTGCAGATCCTTCTGAAAAGCCTTCCTTTTGTTCATGATGTTTTCAGTGGTTTCTGTCCCTTGCTACTCAGTGATGCCTGCATTTAAAAACTGCCATTTTGGAGGCACTGTGAGTTCTAGAACATTCCTAGCATTCTCTTCTGTTATTGGAGAAAACGCACCAAGCCTGGCCCTCCTGTGTCCTGGCACATCTAGTTTATGAGCTGAATGAATAAGGTTGAGGAAACCTGAAATGCCAGGGCATCTTAACATCACTGAGCAAGGAATATGGCCACGAAAGTTTAATATCAGTTAGGGTCCCAAATTTAAAATATCCTCAGAACCAGCCATCTCATTTTCTCAGCGATGCAACAACTACACCTGTGTTCTAACAGGACATGGTACCTGCAGCCGTCATGGGCCACATATGACCGACTTATGCAGCCAATAGTGACAGCTGATGTCTCTCTGTTCTCTAATATGAAATAAATTTGGTTCAGACGTTTATGCTATTTCAGTTCTAAAGTGTCATACTCCCCCACACTTCTCTGGATGCTTTTGTGTTTATGTCACCTAATTTCTACTTGTGCCACGACACCTCCCTCCCTCGGTGATGGACTCATTGCTGCCCTAGGCTGACCCTGACCCGGAGCAGCCTCCGTGCTGAGTCCTTGCAAACACCATCCGTGAGGCCATGGTGCCACTGCTTTTCTGGGAGACACATGCATGCACAGCTAGCAGCCTCAGACCAAGGACAGACAGCCGTCCTCTTCTCAGCGGCCCTCGAAGGGCCTCCCTCCTCAGCTCTCTACCTGCAGGGTGTCTCCATGCCCCTGTGCTTGCCCCCCCTCTCTCCAGGTCTGTCCACCCTGGTTTTTCTCTCCCTTCCTGTTCTTCTCTTCAGCCCACACTTCCTGTGATTCCTCTACTGCTTGGTTGCTCCTGGATAGCGCCCACAGACTCAGACACTCTCACAGAGCCTCCAATCATATTCAGAAGGCCCATTAAGGCTTGTTTTTAAACAAGCACAATTCCCTCCCTGCGTAGAATTCTTCTCCCAACATCCAACATAACATCACCCTCCCCCCTCCAGGGACCACCCTCTGTCCCCAGTCTCCCTTGCAGCTGTATCCCCTGGCACTTCAGTCCCCACAGCCGCTCTGTCTGGCTAAGGAATGCGGAGACATTGCCCAGAACAGAACTCAGAGTGGCAGGGCCTGACTCCTTTCCTCTGCCTGGAATATCGGACCTTTTCAACTGTCAAATTTCTCATCCTTCTAAGCTCCGCTCAAACACTGCCTTCTCTGTGATTTCTCCACCAATCCCCTGGACTTAAAGGATCAGAGGGTCCCTCCCCTGAAGCCCCCCCCCCCCCACACACACACACACCTGTGTTTCCTCTCCAGAACAAGTGCACATGTACCACAGAGCACCTGTTCACCATCAGGTCCCTGACAAGCAGGGCACCTGGGGTGGAAGAGTCAGTCTCTTTGTTTTTTTTTGTTTTTTTGTTTTTTTATTTTGTTTTTTTTAATTTAATTTAATTTTATTTTATTTTATTTTTTTAATTAAATCTTTATTGTTCAGATTATTACATTTGTTCCTCTTTTTTTTTCCCCCCATAACTCCCCTCCTCCCAGTTCCCGCCCCACCCTCCGCCCTCACTCCCCACCCACTGTCCTCATCCATAGGTGCACGATTTTTGTCCAGTCTCTTCCCACATCTCCCACACCCCTTACCCCCCCAAGAATAGTCAGTCCATTCCCTTTCTATGTCCCTGATTCTATTATAATCAACAGTTCATTCTGTTCATCAGATTATTAATTCACTTGATTCTTAGATTCACTTGTTGATAGATGCATATTTGTTGTTCATAATGTGTATCTTTACCTTTTTCTTCCTCTTCCTCTTCTTAAAGGATACCTTTCAGCATTTCATATAATCCTGGTTTGGTGGTGATGAACTCCTTTAGCTTTTCCTTATCTGTGAAGCTCTTTATCTGACCTTCAATTCTGAATGATAGCTTTGCTGGATAAAGTAATCTTGGTTGTAGGTTCTTGGTATTCATCACTTTGAATATTTCTTGCCACTCCCTTCTGGCCTGCAAAGTTTCTGTTGAGAAATCAGCTGACAGTCGTATGGGTATTCCCTTGTAGGTAACTGAGTTTCTTTCTCTTGCTGTTTTTAAGATTCTCTCTTTATCTTTTGCTCTTGGCATTTTAATTATGATGTGTCTTGGTGTGGTCCTCTTTGGATTCCTTTTGTTTGGGGTTCTCCGCGCTTCTTGGACCTGTAAGTCCATTTCTTTCACCAGGTGGGGGAAGTTTTCTGTCATTATTTCTTCAAATAGGTTTTCAATATCTTGCTCTCTCTCATCTTCTGGCACCCCTATAATTCTGATGTTGGTACGCTTGAAGCTGTCCCAGAGGGTCCTTACACTATCCTCGCATTTTTGGATTCTTTTTTCATTTTGCTTTTCTGGTTGGATGTTTTTTGCTTCCTCGCATTTCAAATCATTGACTTGATTCTTGCGCTCCTCTGGTCTGCTGTCGGGCGTCTGTATAATATTCGTTATTTCAGTCCGTGTATGCTTAATTTCTCGTTGGTTCCCCAATATAAGATCGAGGGTCTTATTAGTTTTCGTGTAGATCTCATTAAGTTTATCGACAGCTTCTAAACAGTTCTTGAGAGACCTTAAAAGTGTGGTTCTGAACTCTATATCTTCCATTGACAATTTTGTCCTGTTTCTTTGTCTCCACATTTTGTTATGCTTCCTTGGTGTACCCGAGTCAGTCTCTTTGATCTGTGTCCCTGCGTATGTTGCAGCTTGAAAATAACCATTGTTCCAAAAGCATGATGTAAACAAATGAGCAGGTGGTAGTTTGCATTTTGTGCTTACTGTATGTGGGTAGCATGCTAAACATCTCACACATACTAATTTAACCACCTGCATGGGCTTCCTCACCACAGCACTATAGATGTCACTGCATGTTTTACATGTGGGTTTCCTTAGGTTCATCACCCTAAAGAACTTACACAAGATCACACAACCAGCAAGTGCTGGAGCTGAATCTGAACCCAGCCCGGGCTCCTGGCAGCCACGCTGATCCGTGAGAAATGGAGATCTGTTTGAGGGGTTTGGAAGAGGGTGATGGGGGGGGGAGGTTCATGATGGACCACACGCACCAGTCATGCAGCAGACATTTCCTGGGGGCTATGCCCACTCTGTGCTAGAACCACAGGACACAGAGGCAGCTGTGGTCTGCAGCTGGCACTGTCCGGCTCTCTGGAGCCAGGCAGCTGTGGTGGAATTCCTCACTCATCTTTCAACTGGAGCACCTATGGTAGGTACTTTTTAGTCTTGCTGCTGCATAATGTAATGAGGGAGAAAGACACACACACTAATTACATCAGGCCTGGTAAATGTGACAAGCCCTGCGGCTCATGTGCCGCCACCAGTTGTCATAGGGACTTGCGGTGCCTCGCCATTCGGAGAACTACCCACAGGAGCCAACGAGGACCCTCTCAGAACCACGACTGTGCAGATCCAGTCCTGTTGGGCGGGCCAGGTCGGGAGGAAGAGGACTCTTTCCCTAGCACTTTTTTAAATGTATTTTCACAGATTTCAGAGAGGAAAGGAGAGGGAGAGAGAGAATCATCGACTGACTGCCTCTTACATGTCCTACACTGGGGGTGGAGCCCACAACCTGGGCATGTGCCCTGACCGGGAATTGAACCATGACCTCCTGATTCATAGGTTGATGATCAACCACTGAGCCACACCAGCCAGGTTTTCCCTAACACTTTAATGTCATTTGTGTCATCTTCTCTTTGCTAAAATAATTGTCAGCCTCTTTCCTAAAATTAAAGGTTCCAGTTCATAAGCCAATGTTGACATAAGGAGAATGAGAAGCATGTGCAAAGGCAATGTAATTGAGCCCATGGCAACAAGTGTGTTCTGCTCTGGTTTGCTGTTGGTATCATCACCTAGCAGCCTGTGTGGAGTTGCCTTATCCTACATAATAAAAGCCCAATATGCAAATCAACCAAATGGCAGAACGACTGGTTGCTATGACATGCACTGACCACCAGGGGCAGACACTCAACGCAGGAGCTGCCCCCAGCAAACAGGCCCCAGGCCAGCCAAGGCGGGTGCCAGCAGGGGCCCTCCAATCGCCCCACAGGTTGCCCCGCATATCGGCCCTGATCATCAGCCAGGCCTAGGGACCCTACCTGTCCACAAGTTTTGTGCACCGAGCCTCTAGTGCAGCGATCGCCTACCTGTGACCTGTGGACTGCTGGTAGTCTGTGAGGTTCGAAAGGTTGGTGACTGCTGCTCTAGTGCATACATGAGAGAGTATGAGTGTGGATATTAGAAGACACACAAGAGACAACATGCTCTGAGGAAGGTTGAGTGTTTTGAGCTGTTTTTATTAAATAGTTCTGACAATATTTATTTCTCATTGCATCTGTTAGCTATTGCTGCATAACAAACCACACCAGAATTAATATGTAAATAACAAGCACGCCTTATTTCTCAGGAGTCAACAGGCTGTGTGGTTGGCTGTGGTCCGCCGGCCCGTGGCCAGGGCTTGCTGGCCTGGGATGATCGCTGTCAGGAGGACTCTGCTCTTCTCCCTCTGCTTTTCATTTCCCACCGGGTTGGCCCGGGCTTGTTCTCATGTGGCAGTAAGAGTTCGAGAGAAAACGTAGAGGTGGCCAAGGCCTCTGAGACTTGGGACTGGTGTCTATCACTTCCGTCCCTTTCCTGTGGCCAGAGCCTGGGGTTGTGGGGAAGATTAAGTGATTTAACATCTGCCCAGCAGTTAGAACACCACACACCAAGTAAAGTGTATAGCAAGCAGCATGCAAACACGCCCCGTACCTGTGGTGCCATAGTCACAGGACATAAAACGTAATGTGCTAACCCACCTATAGGGCCTGGTGAAGGGCGGAGCACAGAACAAGCACTTGGTGAGTTGATTATCCTGCACCTTTGGGGACTGAGCAGACAGAGGGGCTGAGTCAGAATTCTATCTAGAGGCAGACCCTGAGGAGTCAGCGTTTCTGCCCTGCTGGGAGGGCAGTGATGGAGTGGGCTTCATGGCCATTTTCCACCAACATGCTTGGAGCTACCTGGTCCCTCTAAAGCAGCGGTTCTCAACCTGTGGGTCGCGACCCCTTTCACAGGGGTCGCCTAAGACCATCCTGCATATCAGATATTTACATTACAATTCATAACAGTAACAACATTACAGTTATGAAGTAGCAACAAAAATAATTTTATGGTTGGGTCACAACATGAGGAACTGTATTTAAAGGGCCAGAAGGTTGAGAACCACTGCTCTAAAAGGGTCGTGACCCACAGGTTGAGAACCGCTGCATCTAAAGGATAGCTGCCATGCCCCATGGAGGCATACAGCTCAGGCTGCTCATGTGAAATTGTTGAGAACTGAGAGAAATAAAGAAAAATTAGTCCATATTCATGCATATAAACACACATTTCTAACAGGATATATGGTGTTATTTGAGCAGGAAATGGAAGGACTTAATGTCATGTTCTGAATTATGTCCCCCAAATTAAGATGAGCTAGGACTTGCTGCAACTGAAGAACATAAGTAAACTGTTCTATAAGGAATGGTCTGCAACAGACAATAAAGAATTATGCTGAGAAATTAGAACAAAGATAAAAACATGCATATTTTGACCAGTTATAATAAAAACTGGGAGCATTTCAATCACATGACAAGCAGCATGTCACCAATTTTCTCATCTCCTCTTCATGTAGGGGTTGCTCTTTGCAAGCATTCTGAAGTGGAAATCACACATATTTGAGTTTAAAATTATGAACTTGCACTCGTTAGCTGTCTGCTTTGGGAAGTTGCCGCGCCCTCTGGGCTCCTCCTCCCACTGTGAAGGGCAGCTGACAGCATCACCCGGAGAGGTCATGACCAAGGATCACAGGGGACTCCAGAGGCAAAGGGCTGACCCAGAGGAGGCGGTGAGATGAGCCCATGCCAGCTTTGCCCTGTCAGTCCTGCCCTGGTTTCTGTTGACCAGCCCCTTCCAGTACAGACACCTTCAGCGCGAGAGAGGATTAGGGCTGGAGGAGGTTCCCACACATCTCGCCTCCTGCCCTCTCATTCCCACTGCGTTTACTGGAGCCGATGGAGTGGCCAGGCACCGAGCTGCTCTTTCTGGGCTGGTGGCTGTCATCTAGGATTTGACATTCCTTCAATTTTTCTGGATCACAGGCTCTTTGAGAAACTGATGAACAATTTCAATTCTTACCTAAGGGAAGAAGTAATGTAATTCCCTGGCCGGGTGGCTCTGTCGGTTGGAGCATTGTCTGGTACCAAAATGTTATGGCTTCAGTTCCCAGTCAGGGTGGGGAAGGGAGGCAACTGATCTCTCCTCTCTCTCTCTCTCTTCCTCTGCCTCTAAAAAATCAACATTAAAATAAAATAGCTGTAACCCTCAGGTGATGATTTAAAACATTTTTTAACGTAAAGCCTCCGTAAGTGTGCATGCAGTGTTGGCGTTACAGACACCCTGTGAAGCCGTCCTCAGCTCGCAGGCCTGGCCTGGGTCTGGGAAGTGGTGGTGTCTAGCAAATCTAGCTCCTGCGCCCTGAGGTTGATGTTTACACCCAAGTGCAAGCTAATGTGCTCACCAACTGTCATCAGCCGCATCCGAGCCCCCAATGGACCTCCAGGGCCTGGCTCCGAAGTGCGAGGCGACACCTGCTGGGCCTGGCAGAGAGCCCGCCTTCTCCACAGCGCAGCCTGGGGAGGAGCGTCCATCCGTCCATCCGGGTGGTGAGGACAGGGAGCGCTCCGAACTCCCACAGGCTCCCTCTCTTGCATTCTTGGAAGCTTCTCAATGAGTCCAGGAAAGTGCCACGCGACTGTCTATCTTATTTAAACCTGCCACACCCCTGGGAAGGAGGTGGTTATTCTTCGTTCCAGTTATGGGTGAGTCTGATAACGTGACCTGATCAAGGCGACATCAAGAGGAGAAAGAATCGGGAGCCGAACCCATGCTGAGTCCGTGCTGTACCGTCCCCCTGCGGCTTAACCAAACCAGATGGCGGCACAGCCCCCCCGCTCAACAACCTCACGGTAGCTTAGGAAGCAGCCAGCCCCTTGAGCTGCCCTAGTGCCGGTGGACACCCAGGCTGGGCGTCTCGGGAGACGGCTCTTGGCAAGCATGTAAAGGAATGACCCTGAAAGCAGCCTGGGCTGAGTCTCCACGAGTTTTATCAGCTACCACATGCCCTTCCCAGGTCAGTCATCCCAGAGGTGTGGGACCTTCTCAGAGCCAGGCCCCTGCTGGTGCTGGTGCTGGTGCTGGTGCTGCGGGTAGGGGGGTGGGGATGGGGTGGGGATGGGGTAAGGGTGGGAGTTGGGGTGGGGTGGGGGTGGGGAGATGAGGACCCCACAGGCTAATGCAGACAGATAAAGGCAGCACGAAGACACAATCAGGTGCCCGGAGAGCGCTGTGGGGAGAGAAGGGCTGTGCGCCCGCGAGGTGGCCATGTACGCTGGGCACCGGGAAGCGGAGCTCCTGTCACAGGGAGAAGAAAAGGGATGCTGCGAGCGAAGGGAGAGCACGAGATGCGCAGCGTGTGCGTAGTGACCACAGTCCCTGCAGCGTCAGGGCTGACACCGCTAGGATTTGCGTTCTTTTATTTCACGTGTCCCACACCGACCTGGGGTCGGGCACGGGGGCCGCACCCAGGCGCCTGGGCTGACAGGTGACCTCCAGGGCTCCAGGCCGGAGAGGGGCTGCCTGGAGGGGAAGCTCCGGATGGAGACAGCCCAGGAGTGAGCGCTGCTCCTGTCCCAGCTGGGGCTGTGCTGCGGACACCCAGAGGCAAGGGCACTTGGAGGTGTTTCCGCCAAAAACCAAGAAGGAGAAGAGCCACAGCTGGTGAGCACAGGCTCTCCCCAGTTTTTATAGGGAAACGTAAAGTTTCCATCATCGGATCAGAGCCACATGCTGGCCAAAAGCACATGTGGACAAGGACACACGCAGAGGGGACACCACATGAGGACGCAGAGGGAAGGCCAACATGTCCAGACAAGGAGAGGCTCAGAGGAACCAGCCTGCCCAGGCCGCACCGACTTCCGCCTTCAAGGTTCTGAGTCCAAGCCCCAGCCTGTGGCAGTGGTCGTGGCAGCCTGGGCTCACCAACGCAAACGCCATCTTCTCGGCCGCTCCGCCACGAGGGACATGTGCGGACAGCCCCGACCGCGTGGGGCTGGTGGTGCCGGGGAGGTGCCGTTAGTGCCTCAGGCATGGAGGGGTCCACTGCCCCTTTAAGGCGGTTCTCCCGGCGCCATCCTGTGACACCCTCACATGCACATGCTTTCTGGAAGTCCGGGGCACCATTGCACAACGTTATCTTTGTCTTTGTTAAACCCCGCCACTGGCAGTGCCCGCTTCCTCCTGCGTGGGTGGCCTTCCCAGAACTAGGGGGTGAAGGGCCCAGACTCACGTAGGTTTCCAGGTGCAGGAGGCCAGAGCAGGTGGCCTGCCCGAGGTCAAAGCCTCTCCGAGGTGCAGGCGAGAACTCCGCACGTGCTCACGGTGCTTGGGGCCAAACGGTACTGAATAAAGTGCTGAGTGGCCTGGCTTCCTTCTCCGCAGGCAGCTTTCCCTGCGGACCTTGGGGAAGGGTGACTTGTCAGTGGCGTCTGTGGCTGATTTGATTGCTCCTGGATTCTCTTCCCAAATATCGTCACGTTTCAGCTGAACATCTTCAAACAGCCTGACAGCCAGCAGCTGCAGCTGTAACACAAAACGGTTCACATCTGTTCAAAGTCCCCACCAAGAGGCTCTCCGCCGCGCCGAGGGAGCCGAGGCCGCAGGGCCGAGCTGCTGCTGGTCTGTGCAGTGGCTGCCGGCTGTCCCAGGCCACACACCAGCCGTAGGAGCAGAGCAGCCGCCCTCGGAGGAGACCCACGGCCGGGAGCAGGCAGCTGCTTGCCCGGCGGCCAGGCCTGTGAGCAGATGTTTTCCTCCTCGATGCGGGCACCTCAGCTCCTGCTCTGGGAGTCGCTGCCGGGACTCTCCCGGGTCTGCTTGGTCAGCCCTCACAGGAGACGAGTTGTACCACGTCCACCCAGTTCCTCAGCGGCAGGAATGGGCCGACCTCGCATCCTCTGTGTAATCCTGGGCCACGGAGCTGGCAGGCCCGGAGCCAACCCTAACGCGGGGCCGGGCCCTGCAGGGCTGCTATCTGCTAGGAACCTCGCGGGCTCCTGGGACGTGAAAGAATGGTCCTTTGGATGACATTCAAGGCAAGAAGCCTGGCCTTCTTTTTCTTTAATAAATGCCGTTTTCCTCCCCACGTTTCACCTCCATGTGTCTTTTTTCCTGCTCTGACTCTGATACCCATTTTGTGGAGAGGCAGTGAGGAGGGCACCCTCAGATCCTGGGCACCAGCGGGCACTTAAAACCACACTCCTAACGCAGCTGTTCTCACCTACCCAAGCCTCGGCGTCCCTGGAAGGTGGAACTCCATGCGGCCCTCCCCGCGAGGTGCTGGTTCTGTAGGCCCTGGCGGAGATGCTGCTCCGGGCCGGCTCTGAGAACCTGTGGAAACTCACGTCAAGACAGACTCGCAGCCATGCTGGGCCAGCCCATCTGTCCCCACTTCAGACCCCTTCCGTTTGCCTTTTCCCGGAGACATGGCCTTCCGTTGCATCACTGCCTTCAGGAATGCGTCTCACTGGCCCCAACACCGCACCCTGGAGTGTCTCTCCACCACTCCTCCCTCCAAGGGCGCCGCAGTGCCTGGGAGCTGAGGGAACAGCGTCTGGGGGGCCAGGCCGCGCAGGGTCTCCACTAGGGAGCCGCTTCTGCACAATCTGTCTCAGCCAAGGGCGCTGCAGGTCCCCAGCGGCCGCTTCCCCCCCTCGGCTGCCTCGAGTCCCTCTTCCCAGAGAAGCTGCCTTTCTAGCCTGCCGATCAAATGCAGGCAGATTTGTGGGTTGTGCTCGAGTGGGGGCACTGACCTCTCGAGGTAACTTGGACACAGGACAGCTGGATGGTTTTAGGAGAGCTTGGTAGCAGGGCCATTTGCAAAGGTGCCGGCGGGGTGCAGGGAAAGCAACACAGAGGATGGTGGGTGTCCTATTTGAGTTGCAACCTCAGGATGAGCCTTTAGCTGCCATGGGCCTGAAGCAGTGATGTGGGAGGGGTGTGCCATGGTCTTTGAGGAAGGAGGGAGCCAGCCTGCAATGATGCCACCAGAGAAACAGCCAAGTGGGTGGCTCTCCTCTCCAGTCTCCTACTGGGCTGCCATTTGCACACACTCAACCCAAAGCCAGTGGCCAAGGGAACTAAGCGATGGAATGCATTTAGTTCAGCTTTGGGGTGCACAGAACATGGTCGAGAAGGGTGGAGAGCACAGTGAGAGGGGCAAGTAAAAGCCACCAAGCACATTTCCCAAAGCCTAGAGCTACATCTGAGGCAAGTGTTTAATTCCAGATAAGAAGGAGTATAGAGGAGGGGAGAGATCCTTAAAAGTATCCACTCATATCAGTGTTCCTAATACTCTTTCAAATAAAAGATGTGGCTACAAACTTTAGGGACTGGAAGATATAAAATATACAAATGCCTCCATTCTCATACAAGACCTCGTTCCCATATTCCTACTGGACAATGGGGAACGGATGAAGATTGGCGGTGACGCCTCATAGGCCCTGGCAGCACGTTACTGTTTCCTGTGGTTCTGGATGGAATGGGGAGACGGTCACAGCAGGGGGGACACACCTGAACGAAGACATGGGACCAGAGGGACACGGGTGTGGGCAGAGGCTGGGGACTTGCCAGCACGGCGCAATGCAGTGCACGGTCCCCGAAAGGAAAACGTAGCAGGGCTCACTCAGATAAAACACCGACTGGTGCCAAACTGGGAGATTTTAGAACGCCAAAGAAAGGCGGACTGGGTTATCCAGGGGGTGGGTTGCTCGAGTGGGGGCACTGACCTCACGAGGTAACTTGGACAGAGGACAGACTGAAGGACGCTGAGGCATGGTGAGGCGCAGGACGTCAGTCAGAGGCCAACGGTAACGGGGAGCTGACTGCAGACGGCGGGAGGGGAGGAAAGGGCAACCGCGAAAGGCCACTGCGAGGCTGACACCAAAGCTCGCCGGCACCTGGACACCAGGTGGGTGGGAGGCAGAAACCAAATGTGCTTCTGAGCGCTCTTGACTATCTTTTTTTTTTTTTTTAAGAATAGTTTCTTGATATTTTTAGAGAGAGTGAGAGAGGAAGAGAGGAGAGCGAAACATCAATGTGAGAGCATAACATCAGCTGCTCCTGCACGCCCCCCACTGCGGATGGTGCCTGAAACCCAGGCATGTGCCCTGACCAGAACCGAATCAGGTGCCTCTTGGGGCACAGGATGACGCCCAGCCCACTGGGCCACACCGGCCAGGGCTCTGACTGTTTCTATGCAGATGTTTAGGCCATTTGTCACGATATGGCCGGCTCTTGTGGAGCGGGCGTGTGACCCAGTTATCGAGTTAATGTGCTGCAGGACGCCTGCATCGAGCTGCTACATTGGGCGGCTGACAGTGTGGATTTGATGTGAGGAACTACAGTAAAGGGGCAGGTTTTAAAGGAGTGAAACGTGAGGCGGGACGTGGGAGTCGGGACGGAAGGTCCGAGGTGTGTGAGGGAAAGCGGCCGGTGGGGAGGCCTGCAGAGCGCCTGGCGGGCGAGTAGCAGTGAACACTGGGGGCGAGCGTGGAGAGGGATCCAGTAATGAAGAGGGTCTGCAGCTCGGAGCCAGGGTCCCGGCACTGTCATCCCAAACGCTGGGACTCTCTGCGATGACAGCAGAGGAAAGAAGTGACTCCCTGGCCCCTGGATGACAAGGTGGTTTCATGAAGGACGGACCCTCAGTCTGGAGTCCGCTGTCTCCCGCACCCAGCTCCCTGCTTCCCTGCCTTGGGAATGAGAATGCATCCATCTCCTTTTGCTGCTATAACCAATCCCCACCGACTTGTTGGCTTAAAACAATACAAATTCGGTATATTCCATTTCTGGGGCTCAGAACTATTAAGTGGGTCTTACATGGCCAAGACCAAGGCATTGATAGGAATATGTTCCCCCTGGAAGCTCCAAACAGCAACCATTTCCTTGCCTTTTCTGACTTGCCGACAATGCCACCTGCCTTGGCGCCTGGCCCTTTCTCTCCACCCTCAAAGGCAGCACCCTGCTATCTTCAGTCCTCTCCCTGGCCTTGACTCGTCTGCCTCCCTCTGGCTCAGAGGCGGCGTGTGATGACATTAGGCACCTGATAACCCAGGATGACCTCCCATCCCCAGACCCTCACCCCAGTCACTGCCAAGTCCTGTGGAAGGTAACACACTCACAGGCCCTGAGGATCAGTATGTGTGCGTTTTGGAGGAACGTTATTCTTCCTGCCATAAGGAATACACTGTGTCCAACTTGGAATGTTCTGAACTCTTCCAGACATTTTTTAAAAGACAGCTCAGAGAGCACCTCCTCTGGGATTCATTCCCTGACACCCCAAATAGTTACTCCTTCCTCCTTCCTGCTCCCACAAGATTGGACCCAATCCTTGGAGATCACCAGGCAAGTTCTACTATTGGGACCCTCTGCTCTGAGAGTGAGAGCAAGAAACTTGGCTATTTCCATATACCCATGGACCAGCACAGCCTCTGCTTCTCAGGATAGACAGACTTTTAGACTTTTTTTAAAGGAAGAGAAAATGGAAAATAAGAGAAAAATGGGAAGAAAGGTGAAAATTATTGAGTCTACTTAAGCCAGGCCTTTTCCACACTCTCTTGGTTCATCCTCTACACAAGTCAGCGGAGTAGGCATGGTGACCCCTATTGTCCGTGTCAGCAGACCAGGACTCAGAAAAGAGAACTGCCTTGTCTGTGACTGAGCTAGAAGCTCTGGGCTGTTTGCAGCCTCCATTTCACCACATCCCCTTAGTTTTATCTCCCCCAGCCACCTTGGACTTGATGCTCTTCTATAATCACATTAACTCATTCCCAACACAGAGCCTTTGCATGTGTTGCTTTCTTTGCCTGGAATATTCCTTCCTTCATATCTTCATGTCACCTACCCCACCACTCTAGGTGCTTCCTCAGATATGTCCTCAGTACGGCCTTTATGACCATTCTCTCTTTAATAGGTTCTTCTCAAAAATACTCCCAAACCCCTTACTCAGTGTATCTTCCATCATAACAACTTTTACCGCTGAAATCAAACTCTATGTCTATCACCATTAAAGAGGTCTAGGGAGGCAGAGACTTGACCTGCTTTGCTCACCTCTGTGTCCCTGGAGCCTACAGCAAGTATCTGGCATAAAGTAGGTGCTTCTCAATAATTACCGATTCAGGGAATGAATGAATAAATGGAAAAATGAAGAATGAAATGAAAGATACCATCATGACACAGGCAGGCTGAGGACAAGATTCCGGGAAGGGTGAGCTGGGAGGGAAAGGGTTAAGCATTAAGCAATTGGGGTGATTCTTACGTAAGATTGGGTGCAATACAAATGGAATACACCAAAGTGGAGAGTTTGGCAAATGTATGGATCCCCATGAAAATGAAGGACGCATGTGCAGTGTGTAGGCATTTTGTTCCCTGCAGACCAGCTTCACTCTGATCCAAGTGAGGCCTAATGCTTTGGGAGGCAGGGTCATGTGGCCGTGGACACGGCTCTGGAGCCAGGCCACCGGGGGATCCATAGCCACGCTCTGCCACGTACCAATTTCAGCAAAACAATTACTGTTTCTGATCCTAGTTTGCTTTCTTGTAGAATGAAGATGACAAGTTCTAGTTTCCAGGGCTGGGTATAAAGATAATTATTGTCTCCTTCGGCTGCCCCAGGGGGACGCTATGTTTTAATGGATCACATTCCTCCAGGGAGCCTGCCCTGGAGCTCTGGCACTAGGGGCAGCCATCGGCCCTGAGTGCCTCAGACCTGCACAAGGCGAGCATGGGGTTCTCTGAGCAGGAGTGCACAGGGAACCCGACGGGTGAGGCCAGCCTGCATCAGGCTTTCTGTCAGCAAGTCTGCCTCCAGCATCATCTGCTCCCCGTCAGTCTTCATTACAAGGAGAGAATTAGAGCTGGGAGCAACCCCCAGAACTGCCTCACTGTCCCCTTGCGATGACTCTGTTTCCCCAGGACTATATGAACCAGTCATAGGAGGGGAAGGTGGAACATTCTAAATCTCTGAAGATGGAGGTAAATGCTGTGCTCACCTCCTACTATGTCCACATCAAACCTACAACTAAGCTAAAGAACAACCATCACCACCTGGAGCTTAGCTGGAGAGGGTCCTATAACTAAGGATGCACAGCAGGGGCCGCATGGAGCCTGGTAGACAGGGCGGAGATGCTGAGCAGGCTGGTCCCACACCATGTGTGGTGGCAAACAATCAAGAGGGATGTCTCAGCTGTGGAGATCCCCCGTGAGGACTCAGGGGTCCCAGCCCTATACCAGGCCCCCCAACCCAGGGTTTCAGTGCTGGGAAGAGAAGTCCCCACAACTTCTGGCTTTGAAAACCAGCAGGGATTGAGGCTGAGGGAGATGGAGGCAGCTGGACTCCCAGGTGTTCCTCTTACGGGCCCACACATGGATTTAGTCACTGACAGACTCCCTCGCTCTGAGCTCCAGCACTGGGGCAGCAGCTCAAAAGGCAGCAGGGACGACTGGGAGGAACAACTGCATGGATTCAGGGCGAGGGCTGGAGGGGCAGCTGTCTTCCAGAGAGAAGGGCAGGCAGAGCCATTGTCCTTTTGCTGGCACCATATCTGGGGCTCCGTCAACCTCGTCCACACCAGCCGTCTCACTCTGGTGATTTTCTGAGATCCTGATCCGCCCAACCTTCAGGTCCACCCGAGCTGCTTCCACTGGCTTTTTCATACGAACGGACTGTCCTGGCTTATGCTTCAAACTTTCCTAAAATCTCTCAAAGATTCACAAATCCCGAACAAGCCGCCTCTGGCCTCAGTGTGCCCCTAATTTTGCTCAACAGCCCAGGCTGGCACTAGCGGCAGTGGCCTCGGTCCGAAGCTTAGCCTCTCTCAAGCCCAGCACAAGTGGCAACCATCTGCAGGTCACTCTGTAATTCATGCCAGTGGCCCAGGGCAGGACACAGTCAGCAGCTGGAAGCGTGTGTATCCCTCACATTCACTGGCTAGAACTGACGTTATGTTTCCCTCATGGCAAGAAGGCTAGGAAACAGTGTGCTCTTATGTACCAGGAAAAGGAAAAATGTTTAGTGAGCACAGAGTATATGCTTTGGCAAACATGTCACAAGGGAAATAATAAAATGAACATGCATGTACCCAGCACTCAGTGAGCAAATGGACTTCCACAGTATCATAAAACCTACAGGGTCTGACGCTCAGAGGAAACTCCTTGTGTGAACCTTTCCTTACTTATTTGTATAATTCTAGCACTTGTCTGCATTTCATATTGAAATTTTAAAATATTTTCTATTCTTGAACTTTATATGAACTGACTCATAATGCATATATTCCTTCATGGCTCAATATTATGCTTTTGAGATTTATTCACAGTAACATGTGCATCTCTAATTATTTTCTTTGCTTCCCTGTATTATAAAGGGTGTCCCAAAATTCACGCAAGAAGTAATTTCTATAAGAAATACAGGTTTATAATTAAAAATTTTAAATTTTTTATTGATTCATAAAGTATACAGTATAGGGTTATGTATGGAATAGAATATCGGGTGAATGGCCTCCACGGCTTTGCTAGCATATACACACTCTTTTGTTGAAATTTTCCATGACCGTTTTGCATAAATGTGGCTGAATTTCAATGAGGCTCATTTTCATCTTGATGGCTTGGTTAATTGACAAAATTGTCACATTTGGGGTTCAGAAAATCCACGAGTGATTGTTGAGAAACAAACGCATCCACAACGTGTCACCGTTTGGTGCGGATTTGGGGCTGGAGGCACCATCGGACCATTCTTCTTCGGAAATGCGGCTGCTCAGGCAGTAACAAAAGAGTGCGGATGTGCCAGCAAAGCCATGGAGGCCATTTACCCGATCTGCTATTGCATACATAACCCTATACTGTGCACTTTATGAGTAAATACAAAATTTAAAATTTTTAATTATAAACCTGTGTTTTCTATCAAAATTACTTCTTGCGTGAATTTTGGGACACCCTTTACTATGCAAACACACTGCTACTAATGTGTCTGTTCCAATGTTGATAGAGTGTTTCCTCCTTTGCTGTCACAAATGGTGCTGATAGGACTGTCTGCGCATGTATCTCCTCATGAACTTCCCCAGGAGTATTGTAGAGTGTACACCGATGAAATCCTTTTTGAAACTGTAAGGTCTTCTCGGTTTCGCTAGTAACTGATGACCTGTTCACCTGTGAAGAGAACTGGACGAGAATCGGCACTGCGGGGATGCGCAGCAAGGGTCACCATCCACCTGCAGCAGCAGCGTGCACTGATAGACCCATTTGGAAAAAGTGTAGAAATGAGTCCTGTGGTAGAAGCAACATCGTTTGGGACAGAAGACTAGTGACTAAGGCTTCTATAAATCTATGCATGAGATGCTGGGGAAGCATGTGTAGCCAGGCAAGTCCTTATCTAAAGGAAAAAGCTATCTGCAGGGACAAACCCTCCCATGACGGAAAGCCCCACTATGATAAAAGAGGTCTTGGAAATTAACCTGCCACCGGGTGGGTGACGGATCCCCCTGTAGAATGCGGCGGTACTGGGGGCTCCACGTTGGTCTCTGTCACTGGCAGCAGATACATTAAAGAAAAGACAACCACGCCAGCTTTGCTCAGGGTGAATTCCTGCTACTTTGCCCACTTCATTCTTTCGTTCTGCAAACGGGTACCGCCGTGGCCGAGAAAAGAGATAAACTTCAGCCACATCGCTGTCATTTTTTTATCCTGATCACTGAGACTCCACTACAGGGGACTCCCTTTGGTGTGCATTCACACAGAGACGCAAACAGCCTCGTCAGTGCTCATTCTGAGAAGTATTTCATATTCATCTTTTCCGGATTTCTTGTCACTGATCTTCAAATTTTGTCATCCCAAGTCCCTAACCATTAGACCAATCAGTAGCCATTGCCCATGAAGAAGGGTACATCTATACTTCCCACTGTTTCTTCTTTCAAAGTGAGACAGTTTGAAAGTTTTTCCCAATAAAAGAATGTTCTTTCCCACTGTAATTTATTGTTACCTCTGATTGGGGCTATCAAAACTGGCTGGTGTGGGCACATTCTCAGAACCAATTAAAATCAGGGATGGAAAATTTAGTCACAAAAAGCTCTTCTAAGGCTGAGAATGGGAGTTGAAGGAGAAGTATTAATATGGCAATAAATGTCATTAAAATCTGATTCAATTCAGTTGTGGTTTTTGTGTGTGTGTTTTCAGTGTCTGCTTAACCTTGGCCTCATATAAACCATGTCCAGGTGCCCATGAGTGCTGCAGAGGATGGCACCAGGACAGCGGGCCCGTCGGCCAGCAAGCTAGTGTGCCATTCCCATTCACTCGGCTACCACCAGGTTCCTCTTTATTAGAAACCGTTTAATAAAGAGGAAATACTTGATGAGTGACATCAGAAAAAGGGTGGCGTTGGCAACTACATGCTCCCATTCCTCCCCAGAAAAACTTAAAATCCAGCAGGGACTATGAGAACCAACTTTGGCAGAACCCCAGAAAACAGTCAAAAACTTACAACAACCAAGCAAATGCCGAATGAAGAAAGAGACCATTTGAAAACTGTGAAATTCTTACTTGCCTTTGCCCTATCCGCTCCCCAACCTGCAATGGTCTGATGGACTGCAGTCCCATTCCCAGTGCAGGACCTGGTCTGGCCTCTGTTCCAGCAGCAGAGCAGGCCTCATTCACAAGTTATTGTGTTTAGCTAATCTAAAGTTTCTGGGAGCTTCCAAAGAACTGACGCAAGTCACTCACCTCTGTTCTGCTTAACTCAGAACTCACCAAAAGTGGGAAAACAGAAGACAGTGACCAAAAGCATTATAAGGTGGCGAAACCTGGCATCACCTGGAACAAAAATCACAGCTGAGACACACTATGAATTACCTGAAGCTTGGAGGGAAAGCTGGCGAGAATTTCTTTAGGATCTGGAGAACCTCAGAATCACATACACATGGCTTAGGACAGGCTGTATGCTCAGAAAAGATAGGAAAAGACCCTAAGCTTCCACCTCTGGCTGATCTCTAAACTCAACAAAAGCAGCTTGGCTGAGTGTGGAAGGAGTGCCCTAACACAGAGACAATCCAGAAAGGCTGGCGGAAGTGTTCGGGGGTTGTTGTTATTGTTTATGTTTAGTTCCTGGCATTTAAGAAAATCCACATCTCCATTAGCTAAGCACGAGCGAAAGGAACAGGGACTTCAAGACCACACTCACAGAGGACATTCTCTGTGCAAAATTGTGTGGAAAGGTCACTAACCAAGTGGGTAACTGTAGCCTTCAACAATAAGACAGCAAACTCTAGAAAGAATGGGAAGAATATGATTTCCAGTGTTACCATATAAAATTTAAATGTTCAGTTTCAAACAAAAGAACAGGTATATAAAGAAACAGTAAAGAATGTCCCATTCAAAGGAAAAAAGAAAATTGACAGAAACCATCACTGAGAAATTTCAGACATTAGAATTACTAGGAAATAACTAAAATAACTATCTTAAAGGGCTCAAAGAGCTAAAGAAACCATGTACAAATAAATAAAGAAATCCAGAAAATTTAGGTATGAGAAAATGAGAATATCATAGAAAATACAGCAATTATAAAACAAGTCAAATAGTAATTCTGGATTTGAAAAGTACAATAATTGGACAGAAATTCACTAGAAAGGTTCAACAACAGAATTGAGCAAGCAGAAAAATCAGTGAACTTGAATATGATTCAATTGATATTAACCAGTCTGAGAGAAATAAAACATATGAAGAAATAATAATGCCTGAGAAACTTGTGGAGCACCATCAAACACACAAGATACAGTACTAATGGAGTTCCACCAAGAGAAAATGGAAAGGAGAAATAATACTTAAAGAAATCATAGCCAAAAATTCCCCAAGGCTGATGAAAGACACAAATTTACAAATGTAAGAAGCTCAATGAAGTGTAAGTAGAATAATTAAAATAGATCCAAACTAAAACACATTGTAATTAAATTATCAGAAGACAAAGACAAACAGAATCCTAAAAGCAGTAAAAAAAAAAAAAAAATTCCCATGTAAAAGGAGTCCTCTAAAAGATTAATAAATGATTTTACAAAATAAACCATGGATACCCAACAGATGGCATGTTTAAAGTGCTGAAAGAACATAAACCTACCAACCAAAAATATTATATCTGGCAAAATGATCCTTCAATAATGAAGAACACTTTAAGACATTCCCAGATAAACCAAAGCTGAGGATGGTTCTTGTCAATAGATCTGTCCTACACAATGTGCTAAAAAGAAGTACTTCAGGTTGAAATGAAAAGACAGTAAAGAGTAACTAAAAGTTGTAACAAAGCAATAAACATTTCTGCGAAGGCTACTACACAGACAAATATAAAAACCAATATGATTGCATTTTTGGTTTATAAGTCCACCATTTATTTCTTACATGATTTAAAAAATAAATGCATAAAAATAAGTATAAGTCTATGTTATTGAGCACGTGGTATATATAGATGTGATTTGTGATAACAACACAAGAGAGGGGATGGGAGCAAGATAGAAGCAGAGTTGTTGTTATGCAATTCCAGTTAACTTGTGTAAATTGAAACTATATTGTTATAAATTTAGGATGCTAGTTCTTATAAAAAAATATCACTACTAAGAATATATCTAAAATATATACTCAAAGAAAATGAAAAGGGAATCAAAATGGCATATTACCAAAAACCAGCCAACCATCACAGAAAGCAGAAATGGGAGATATGAGGAACAAAAAAGCACAAGACAAATATAAAACAAATAAGAAAGTATCACAAGTAAATCTTTATTAGTAATGACTGAAAATGTAAATGGATTAGACTCTTCTATAAAAATGTAGATTTGCAGAATAAATTTTAAAAATCAACTTTATGCTATTTGTAAGAGATTCAATTTAGATACAAAGACATGGGCAGGTTGAAAGTAAAAAAAAAAAAAAGAAAAAGAAAAAAGCTACTTTGTACAAATGATTTAAAAAAATGAGAACCAGATGAGTTATGCTGTTATCAGACAAAACAGATTATAGGAAAAAACTATTTGAGAATCCAAGGTATTAGAGCAGGTGGAAGTTACACTCGCCCCCTTCCAGAACCACATCAGAAATACAACTAAACTACAAAACAACCATGATCGAGAAACACCTGAAGACTAACTCAGCAGAATTCTTATAACTAAGGATATACAGAAGAGGCCACTGGTCAGAGGGGCAGAGAAGCAAAAGGGGCTGGGATTGAAATTCTGGAGGGATATTTCAATTGCAGAGGTCCCCTCCCAGGAAGGGGAGGTTTCAACCCCACACTGGGTTCCCCAGCCTAGAGCACCAGTGCAGGGAAGCCCACATAACATCTGGCTGTGAAAATCAGCAAAGATTCCATCTGCCCAGTCAAGATGGAGACTGCTGGAGAACCAGGTGGCCTGCTAAAGAACCAGCACACAAAATGTCACTGGCAGGCACTCACCTGGGCTCTCACAGAGAGACGGTAGCTCAGGGCAGACTGGAGTCAAACAGGGAACGATTGAGTTGTGTGCCTTTAGGGAGAGGCTGGCTGGGAGTTGCCAGTGTCCCTGTGCCGAGTCCATCTCCCACATCGCCCAGAGATGCCATATTTACTGGGTCCAGCACTCCCCTCTGTATGGCATCAGCCTGGGTAGCTGCACTGGCCCCACCCGGTTCGCTCCCTGGGACCTGGCCCTGCAAAGCTCCCTCAGGGTTGTGGGCTCTGCCAGTGGTGACCAGCCTGGGTCTATGTTGCATTGTTCTTTCAAAAATTCTGGGTAAACTCAAGGAGTGCTTGAGACACACAGAGAGAGATTGGATCCTGTGGTTTTAGCGAGGAGGACGTCTTCCTATGCCCAACAGGTGTCACTGTTCCTGTGCAGAGCCCTTCCTTCGTACAACCACATCTTCTGTTTGATCCTGATAAACAATACTGGCTCTACTGATGAATCCCTAAGATCCTGCTCCCAGCACAGGTCTGCAGGCTTTAGCAGGTGGCAACTGGCCTTTGTGTACTCTGAGAATTTTGCTGAGTGTGTCATACCCAGCACTGATGCTGAGTTAGATTGTGTATTAACCTGGTGAATATTATTTGCCCCTACATGGTGATTCACTGAAAACCTGCCTCATGCAACTCACGTACCACCTGAGGCTCTTTCAGTGGCTGAGCATACCGGGCAGCCCACAGGGAAAAGCAGTACTCGGGTGCCTTGGGACTTTCACTCACCTGCCCCAGGCCCAGTGCAGGTAGCAGCCAGCCTCTGCATGTAGCATGGCTCCTCTAAGGTGCACCCAGGCCCAGCACAGGCACTTACCAACCGTGGATCACAAGAGTGCTACAAAAACTCACACAAGAGACACATCTGGAGCACACAACATAGGTGATCAAGCAGACTGCACCACTGAGCTCCACAGGACACCTACTACATAAAGCCAACCTGCCAAGACTGGGAGACATAGCAGATCTACCTAATACACAGTAACAGATACAGGGAGGCAGCCAAAATGGAGAGACAAAGAAATATGTCCCAAATGAAAGGACAGGGGAAATCACAGAAAAAAAAAAAACTGAATTAAATGAAGCTAAGTAATCTACCAGATACAGAGTACAACAAAATGATTCTAAAGATGATCAAAAATCTTAGGGAAAAAATGGGTAAACTCAGAACTTAAACAAAGAAATAATAAACAGAAAAAGACCAAAAAAAAAACCTAAGAAAGAACCAGTTGAAAATGAAGAATACAGTACCTGAAATGAAGACTACAGAAGAAGGAATCAATATCAGACTAGATAAAACAGAGGATCAAATCAGCAATTTGGAAGACAGGATAGCATAAAACACCCAATTGAAGCAGCAAAATGAAAAAAACAAATGAGGATAATTTAAGGGACCTGTAGAATAACATCAAGCATAACAGCATTCACATCATAGGGGTATCAATGGGAGAAGAGGGCAAACAAGGGATTGAGAAGCTATTTGAATAAATAATGACTGAAATTTTTGCTATTCTGGTAAAGGGGAAAAAACACACGAGTCCAGAAAGCACAGAGAGTCCCAGATAAAGTGAACTCATGAAGGCCCACACCAACACATCTATCTATATATAAAACCCTAATATGCAAATTGTCCCCTTAGAAGTTCAACTGGGAGACCAGGAGTTCGTTTGCTCGCTGTGACATGTGCTGACCACAAGGGGGCAGTGCAGAATGAAGGAAGGCCCAGGCTGACAGCCAGAAGGCCCTAATTGGCTGTGATCACCGGCCAGGCCCAGGGACCCTACCCGTGCATGGATTTTGTGAACTGGGACTCCAGTATCATAACTAAAATGACGAGAGAATCTTATAATCAATAAAAGAAAAATAGTTAAATGCAAAGGAGTTCCTATGCAACTGTCAGCCCTTCGCAGACAAGAACACTAGCAAACCACTAGTATAAAAAATTTGAAAAGGAATTCCTTTAGAAAAAAAAATCTACACTAATAAAAGACAAAGATGCTAATTGACTATACCTTCGCTACGTCCAAGCCAAGCCCACCAGCCAATCAGAGCAACTACATGCAAATTAACCCAACCAAAATAGTGGCCAGCAGCCATGGAGCTGAGCAAGCAGGAGGCTTGGTTGCCCCAGAGATGGAGTAAGCCAAGCTTCCTGCCTGCTCTGGCCAGCTGTGGCCTCTGGCAAAAGGAAACAAAGTTTCAATTATAGAAGCTAAATAAATCCCAGATACCTGCTTCCAGCCAGCCTCCACTGGGAGCTTGGGTGGCTGCAGATCATGGCCAGCCTGCAAACAGCCATCAGCCCCTCACCTAGGATGGCCACACCCTTATGGGGTGAGGGTCCCCGCTGGGGGGCTTGGCCAGCCTGTAAACAGCCATCAGCCCCTCATCTAGGCATGCCAGGCACCCCAACAGGACCCCCAACCCTGAAGGGGGTGTGGCCAGCCTGAAAATGGCCCTCATCCCCTCACCCTGGCTGGCCAGGTGACCCAGGGGGGACCCCCACACTGAAGAGGCTGTGGCCAACCTGCAAACAGCCATCACCCCCTCATCCAGGCTGGCCACACCCTAATGGGGTGAGAGTTTTCACTGGGGGGCTTGGCCAGCCTGAAAACAGCCATTAGCCCCTCACTCAAGCTGTCCAGGCAACTCAGAAGGAGACCCCTCCCTGAAGTGGGTGTGGCCAGCCTGAAAACAACCCTCAGCCCCTCACCCAGGCTCACCAGGCACCCCAGCAGGGACCCCCACCATGAAGTGGGTGTGGCCAGTCTGAAAATGGCCCTCAGCCCCTCACCCAGGCTAGGCAGGCACCCCAGTGGGACCCCCACCCTGATCTGGGACACCCTTCCGGGCAAACCAGCCGGCCGTAATAAAAGGGTAATATGCAATTTGACCCTAACAGCAGAACAACTGGGAATGACTGGTCACGATGACACACACTGACCACCAGTGGGCAGATGCTCAATGCAGGAGCCACCCACTGGTGGTCAGTGTGCTCCCACAGGGGGAGCTCTGCTCAGCCACAAGCCAGGCTGATGGCTTCCAGTACAGCGGTGGTGGTGGGAGCCTTTCCTGCCTCCTCAGCAGCACTAAGGATGTCTGACTGCAGCTAGGCCTGCTTCCCGCTGGCAAGAGGACATCCCCCGAGGGCTCCCAGGCTGCCAGAGGAATGTCTGACTGCCAGCTTAGGCCCAATCCCTCCGGGAGCAGGCCTAAGCCAGCAGATGGTCATTCCCTGAGGGGTCCCAGACTGCGAGAGGGCACAGGCCGGGCTGAGGAACCCTCCCAAGTGCACAAATTTTGTGCACTGGGCTTCTAGTATATAAATAATACAATAACAATAACTACATATTGATAAAAATCACTTTAAATGCAAATGGATTATGTACTTTAATCAAAAGACAGAGGGTAGCTGAATGGGTAAGAAAACAAGACCCACCTATATACTGTACACAGGAGACCCACCTCAGGTGGAAAGACATACCAACTACAAGTAACTGGAAGGAGAGATATGTCTCATGCAAATGAAAATAAAAAAGAAACCTGGGGTAGCAATACCTATATCAGACAATGTAGGCCTGGAAACAAGGGCTATAATAAAAGATAAACAAGGACATTACATAATGAGAAACGGGTAAATCCAACAAGAGGATATCACCTTTGTAAACATTCGTGCACCCAACATAGACACACCTAAATGTGTAAAGCAAATCGTAATGGACATAAAGGGAGAGACTGGCAGTAATGGTCAGAGTAGTGGGCTTCAACACCCAACTGGCACCAATAGATGGATCTTCCCAACAGAAAATCAACGAGGAAACAGTGGCTTTAAATGACGTGTTAAAACAGGTGGGGTTAATTAATATTTTCAGAGCATTTCACCCCAAAGCAGCTGAACATATATATAGAATATGTATATTTCTTTTTTTCAAGTACTCATGGAACATATTTCAGGATATAACACATGTTCGGACACAAAACAAGTCTCAATAAATTTAAGAAGATTGAAATTATGTCAAGTATCTTTTCTGAACTATAGACAAAAAAAAACAAAAAAACAAAACACACACACACACACACACACACACACACACACACACGCTAACCTGACAAGCTCAGGGAAGGCCTGCATGGCAGTCTTACAAACTCAAAGGCCTAAAGTAACCGCAAAGGATGGTCTGAAATTAAAAGCAGTTATAGAGGGCAGTTATGTCCTAGGTCAGTATCCTCCCTGACAAGGTCAACCTTTACCTTAATTGAGCCTTTTGTCTTTTTGCATCTATGATAATGTATCATAGAAATGTCAAGATTATTTGTAACTTCCATTTTTTCTGGACCTACAACCAAATGCCCTGGGTACCAGAATAAAGACCATAAATTCCTTCATTATTATTGTTATCATATTAATTGTTGACTGTTAACTATTCTGTACCCACCTAAGTAAAAGAAGTATATGTCTATCATTTTACTTATTACCCAATCCCAGAGATTTCCCTACTTTATTTTCTCCCACCTCTCTAATCTATCACCAATGGGTTTCATGTAACCCACTTATGTCTCCTCCTTTGAATGTAACGTATAGAACAAGGTGAAAAACCACCATTCTCTGGAGTGTTATCCTAATACGTTGACATTCTGCTTCCCGGCAATTGTCCACAGTTTGGCTCAAATAAACTCATAAAAATTCTTTATAGGATTTAATGTTTTAATGTTAACAATACCATGGCATGAAACTAAAAAACAATTACAAGAAAAATACTGAAAAAACCACAGGCACATGGAGGCTAAATAGCATGTTACTATACAGTGAATGGGTTAACAATGAGATCAAGCAATAAATAAAAAAGTACCTTAAAACAAATGAAAATAAAAACACAACAAGCCAGCATCTATAGGATTCTATATGTGCATGCTATATAATAAAAACCCAGCGACTGAACAGCAGAACAACCAGAATAACCAGTTGACCAGTTGCTATGACACGCACTGAGCACCAGGGGGCAGATGCTCAATGTAGGAGCTGCCTCCTGGTGGTCAGTGCACTCCCATAATGGGAGCGCCGCTCGGCGGACCTGGAAGAGCAGCTGCTCCTGCTGCAAACCCTGGGTGGACGGGCAGGAACCCAGGCTGTGATCATCGCCTCCTCACCCCAGGCTCCTCCTCCTCACTCCCTGCCACCTCCTCCGGACGCCCGCAGGCCATGCAGTGCCACCACTGCCTGGCTCGCAGAGCTGACCCCGGAGGCTGGGAGGCGAGTTTGTGGCCACCGTGGGACTGACGCCTACTCAGCTGCCTCTCAGTGCTATTGTCCCTCGGCCTGACCCCGACCAGGTCCCCTGGAGAAGCAAGTGCTCCGGCTCCACAGAAGATGCCGGACCAGGGAGCAGCTGCTCAGAGGGCGGGTCCACAGCCGCTCAGCTGACCAGGATGAGCAGCACTCCCACAGTGGGCCGATCCCCGCAGGCCTCGCCCCACCAGTGCACGAATCCCACGCACCGGGCCTCTAGTAAATATATAACATTCAGTTTACTAACCCAATAACACACTCTCAAAGTAAACAAATAAGTAGCATATACTTCCAGAATCTGTATCTCAGTTTAATCCAATAAGCAAGCACTTTGAAGATAATGTTTTTCTTTAGGATACAAAATACAGTAAGAAAATGGAAGGAACTAGACTGCATCCTGAAGTATGGTTTTAATTGCAGATATCAGTACGAACTCGCGCTTTTTAACATTACACTGGGTAAGAAGATTAGAAGGTGACAGGTGGATGATGAACAGAGAGAGATGGAGACAGATAAATAAAGAACAAAGAAGAGAGGGAGGAAGAAAGATTGCCTTGAAGCAATAGCACTGCTGTGATAATAAACGTAGCCTAAACCCACATTTTTGTATCTAAATACAATCTCAACTGAAAGGAAACACAGTGCTCTGGAGAGCAGTCTGATTCCAAGGTTGAGAAAGAGAAAATACAAAATTAATCTGGATCATTAGTTGTCTCACAGAGTGAGAAAGTGCCAATAGGGACATTTTTACTGAGATATAATTCACATACCATAAAATTCACCATTTAGAAGTTCAAAGGTGTACCATTAAGCAGCATAGCACATTTGCAAAGTTGTGAACACATCGCCATTATAGAGTCCCTTAACATTTTATCACCCCAAAGAAGAATCCCAAAACTCTATAGAAAATGGATTATATACGTCTATGTTATTCCTCACATGCCCTTCCCCCAGCCCCGGGCAAAAAGTAAACCACTGCTCTGTCTTTATAGACTTACCTATTCTGGATTTTTTAATAAATGAGATTACATAGTATATTAGAGGCCCAATGCACACAGATTCGTGCAAGAACAGGCCTTCCTTCCCCTGGCTGCTATCATCGGTTTCCCTCCGGCACCCAGGGCTGCTTGGCTGCAGCCGCTGCCACCACCCACCGGGGGTCATGCTCCAAGCCGCACCATGCAGCCGCTCGGAGCACGCCCCCACCCCTGGCGTGTGTGTGTGTCAGCTGGGGCTGGGGGCGGCAAGTAGTCCCCTCCCGCCCACCTGCATGCAGCTCCTCCTGAGTGGTCGTGATGCAGCCTCCTTGAGCTGGTTGGGATGCCTGGCTAATTTGCATATTACCTATTTATATATATAGATAGCCTTTTGTGAGTGGCTTCTTTCACTTAGCATAATGTTTTCAAGGTGTATCCCTGTTATGGTATGTATCAGTGCTTTATGCTATTTGTCAATGAATGACATTTCATTAGATTGATGTACCTCATTTATCTGTTCACTAGTTGAGTTGTTTCCACACTTCGGTTGTTATATACAACTAGAGGCCCGGTGCACAGATTCGTGCACCAGTGGGGTCACTCTGACCTCTATCACCATACTGTTGTCCGGTCTATGTGTCATTATTCTTTTTGCTTAATCCCTTCACTTTTTTTTTTCACTCAGTTTCTCAACTCCCCATTTCTCTGAGAGTTGTCAGTCTGTTGTATGTATCTATGCTTCTGTTTCTACTTTGTTAAATTATTTTGTTGACTAGATTCCACATATAAGTGAGATCATAGGGCATTCATCTTTCTCTGCCTGGCTTATTTCACGTAGATCCTTTTTGAGTTAGTTTTTGTTAATGGTGTAAGTTAATGATTCAACTTTAATTTTTACATGTGCAGAGCCAGTTGTCTCAGCATCATTTATTAAGAACAAAATAAAACAACTATTCTTCTCCCCCTTGATTTGTCTTGGTACTCTTATTGAAAATCAAGTTACCACTAATTTGAGTATTTATTCATGGACTCCCAATTCCATTCCATTGATCTAATGTCCATATTTGTATTAATACCACTGTATAGGCTCGATTGCTATAATTTTGTAATAAGTTTTGAAAACCAGAAGTGTGAGTCTTCCAATTTTGTTCTTCCTTTATCAAGATTATTTTTACTAACTGTTCTTGCATTTCCATATGAATTTTAGGATCTTCTTGTCATTTTCTGAAAAAGTGTCCATGGACTTTTGATAAGGTTAATATTGAATCTTTAGATAAATTTGGTGAGCATTGCCATTTTTGCAATAGTACATCTTTCAGCCTATGAACACAGGATGTCTTTCTACCTAATTAGGTGTTCTTTAGCTTTTTGGTTTTTGAAGGGTTTTTCCTTCTTCAATATTTTGTGGTTTTCATTGTACTATTTTTACATCTCTTTCATAATTTAAAACCTACTATTTAATATTTTATGTCGTTCTAAATATAATTGTCTTATTAATTTTATTTTTAGATTAGTATTACTGTATAGAAATACAATAGTCTATGTATTCATTTTATATCTTGTAACTTTTCTGAATTCACTTATTAGCTCAAATAAGCATTGTGTGAATTATTTAGGGTTTCCTATACTTAAAATCATGCCATCTGCAAGTAGAGGTAGCTTTTCTTCTTCCTTTCTAATATGGATGTCTTTCATTTCATTTCTCACACAACTATCCTGGCTAGAAACTCTAGTACAATAATGAACAGAAGTGGAATAAAGGACCTCCTTGTCATTCCTGACAGCCTTTCATTATTAAGAATAATACTTACCATGGGTTTTTCATAAATGTCCTTATTATGTGGAGTAAACTCCTTTC
Source organism: Myotis daubentonii (assembly GCF_963259705.1). NCBI lineage: Eukaryota > Metazoa > Chordata > Mammalia > Chiroptera > Vespertilionidae > Myotis > Myotis daubentonii. The sequence continues at coordinate 3,746,410 of NC_081852.1, forward strand.
TAGTCCCAGTGTGTTATGTGTTTTATGATGGATGGATCTTAAATTTGTTCAAATGCTTTCTCTGCATCCATTGAGATGAGTATCTGTTTTTCCGTTCGTCCTATTAAGATGGTGTATTAAATTAATTGCTGTTTATATGTTGAACCAACTTGTACTCCTGGGTTAAATGCCACTTGGTCCTGGGGCATAATCCTTTTTACATTCTGCTTGATTCAGTTTAATCATATTTTAAAGAAAAATTTTATGTTTATATTTGTAAGAAACATCATTCTTTACTTCATCTTGTAATATCTTTTCTGATTTTCCTATCAAGATCATAATGGCCTCATACAATTAGTTAAAAAGTGTCCCTTCCTCTTTTATTTTTTGGAAGAGTTCATAAAAGACTGTGTTAATTCATCTTTGAATGTTTGGTAAAATTTACCAGTGAAGACATATACATGGTCCTGAGCTTTTCTTTGTGGTAAAAATATTTTTACTATAGACTCAATCTTTTTACTTGTTAGTAGTCTATTCAGACTTTCTATTTTGTCTTGAGTCAGCTTTCGTGTGTTGTGTCTTCCTAGGAATTTGTCTATTTCACCCAGCCTGTCTAATTTGTTTGCGAACAATTATTCCTTTGTGTCCTTTTTATTTCTTTAGGGTTTTGAGTAATGTTCCCTCTTTCACCGTAATGTCCCCTTCTTCCTGGGATACTATAGTAAATAGTCATGAGAGCCAGATTAAAGGGCTCCTACTAGCCAATTCTGGGACAAATTGAGCTCTGAATATATAAGGACATAACTGGTTTCACTCATTAAAAGAGCAATAAAGCCCCTGGCTAGGTGGGACAGTTGTTTGGAGCATTGTACCATATACCAAAAGGTTGCAGGCTCAATCCCTAGTCAGAGTGTATACGGGAGGCAACTGATCGATGTTCTCTCCACCTCTCTCTCTCTCTCTCTCTCTCTCTCTCTCTCTCTCTCTCTCTTCTAGAAAAGAGTAAGAAATAATGAGTTCATGCTAACATACCTAATATAAGTAAATAAATGATTAAATTAGTAAATACAGGAGAATGGAAAGTCTTCCTTATAGGAGCATGCCAACTAAACAGAGGGAATTTATAAAGTTAGAAAATATTCATTGATACTAAAACTAGTGAGTTAATGTTTCATGGGGAAAAACATATCTATATGGTCTCAAAGTATCTCCACACAAATTATTTCTTATAAAAGGGAAAATAGCACTTTCATGGCTGAGAAACCTGGTGAACACCAGGTTCATGTTCAAAGTTAATGTCACTAATACTGAGGGTATCTGGAATGATGTGCTGATAGATTAAATACATTGAATAGAGTGCAACGCTGTCTATTATTGCCAAACAACAAAAACAGCAGCATAAAAACAACTATGAAGACACATTAGACAAATACAAGTTGATGGGCATTCTATAATGCCTGGATCTTCAGAAGCATCAAAATAAGGAACACAATCTCTCATATTAAAATAGAATGAAGAGTTATGACAATTAAATGCAATGCAAAGTCTTAGATTCAATACTGGACTTGGGGAAGTAACCGTGTAAGTTACATTATGGGACAATCACTTAACCATTTTGATTCATTTTCCTAAACTTCCAAATGGAGGTAAACCTATGCATCTCCTGAAATAGTGAGTGTGTGAACTGAGATGTCATTGTAAAATATATGGCACAGGCATGGGCATAAGAAATCTACACTAATAAAAGAGAGACATGGTAATTGGCGTACAACCACTACCCTTTTCATTGGCTAATCAGCGAGATATGCAAATTAACTGTCAGCCAAGATGGCGGCCGGCAGCCAGGCAGCTTGAAACTAACATGAGGCTTGCTTGCCTCAGTGACGGAGGATCGTTGGAGGAAACCAAAGTTCCCCGCCTGCGGCTGCAGGCCTCTGAGCGGGCAGTTTAAGAAACATTGTAACAAATACCGCCAGACTTCAGCCAGCAGATTCGAAACATTGTAAGCAAAGGCCAGAAACCTACTTTCAGCCGCGGAGGCCTAAGAGCTGGAACCAAGCCTCAAGGTAAAACTGGCCCAGAATAAAAAAGAAAAAAGAAAAAAAGGAGCGGTTGGGAACTTCAGTCACTCCCAGCCTGAAAACAGCCCTCAGCCCCTCACCCAGACTGGCCAGGCACCCCAGTGGGGACCCCCACCCTGATCCAGGACACCCTTCAGGGCAAACCAGCCGGCCCCACCCATGCACCAGGCCTCTACCCTATATAGTAAAAGGGTAATATGCCTCCCGGCACCGGGCTCAGCGTGACAGGGGGCAGCGCCCAAACCCCCTGATCGCCCTGCGGCTCTGTGTGTGACAGGGGGCGGGGCCCCAACCCCCTGAGCAGCCCTGTTCTGTGCCTGATAGGGGGGAGCTCCCCAACCCCCCCCCCCACGGGCCCTGCTCTGTGTGTGATGGGGTAGAGCCATAACCTCCCCATCGGCCCTGCCCTGAGTGTGAGAGTGGCGGCGCCCCAACCCCCTGATCGGCCCTGCTCTGTGGGTGATAGAGGGTGGTGCCCCAACCCCCTGATGGGCCCTGCTCTGTGTGTGATGGGGGCAGCGCCCCAACCCCCTGATTGGCCCTGCTCTGTGCGTGATGGGGTGGCGCCGCAACCTCCCCATCGACCCTGCCTTGAGTGTGACAGGGGACGGTGCCCCAACCCCCCAATTGGCCCTACCCTGAGTGTGACTGAGGGTGGCATCACAACCTCCCAATCTGCCCTGCTCTGTGCATGACAGGGGGCGGTGCCCCAACTCCCCAATCGGCCCCACTCTGAGCCCGACCAGGGGCTGCACCTAGGGATTGGGCCTGCCCTCTGCCACCTGGGAGCAGACCTAAGCCAGCAGGTCATTATCTCCTGAGGGGTCCCAGACTGCGAGAGGGCACAGGCCTGACTGAGGGACCCCCCTCCCCCCCGAGTGCACAAATTTTTGTGCACCGGGCCTCTAGTATTTAATATAAGCCCATCGATAGTTTCCTTGTCCTGAATAGCCCTCTTATTACACTCCACAATTTATTCTTGTTGGGCTCATCCTACCAACTTGCTCTGTTTACCTCCTAATGACAGTGTTAGGGTCGATTTTTCAGCTCCCTGTCCAGTGCCAGGTTGTGACATTTTTGCTCCTGGCTTTTGTTTCTACATATGACTGTAAGAATGCACCTCTGAAGCCACTGTTCCAGATTTACCCAGGTCCTTGGGCGATACCAGTGGATATTAGAATTGCATTTCTCTCTTCTACATGCATACAATGTGTGTGTGTGTGTGTGTGTGTGTGTGTGTGTGTGTGTGTGTGAGAGAGAGAGAGAGAGAGAGAGAGAGAGAGAGAGAGCACACTCAGCCTCTTCTGAGGCAAATTTGTTCCCAATGTCAAATGTCACTTTCTAAGTAATGTCTTTTATGACTACATGTGAAATGGCAGCCCACGTGCCCATCAGTAGATGAGTGGATAAAAAGCTGTGGTACATGTACACCATGGCATACTATGCAGCAATAATAAAGAAGGATCTCTTGCCATTTGAGACAGCATGGAGGGACCTCAGGAGTGTTATGCTAAGTGAAATAAGCCAGTAAGAGAAAGACACGTATCACATGATCTCACTTATATTTGGAATCTAATTAACAAAATAAACTAGCAAATTAAATGGATCTAGAGACATGGAAGCATGCAACAGACTGATGAATCTCAGAGGGAAGAAGAAACAGGGATGGGCAGGAAGAGATTAACCAAAGAATTTGTATGCGTATATTCATAGCCCATGAACAGACAATAGTGCAGTGGGCCTGGGGGTGTGAGGTGAAGAGGGTTAATGGGAGAAAAAGGGGACATCTGTAATACTTTCAACAATAAAGATAAATTATAAATAAATAAATAAATAAATAAATAAATAAATAAATAAATAAAATGATAGTTCACTATTACCCAGCACCCTCTAGCCTCTTTTATTTTTCTTCATTTTCCCTCATAGTACTTATTACATTTCAACATACTATATGTGCTTAACTGGTTGTTTTGAGTACTTCCTGTCTAGCCTCACTAACATTTAGTCCCCTTGAGAGAAAGATATCTTGGCTGATTTTTCACTAATATCTCCAGCACCTAGAACAGTGCCAGATGCTTCTTAAATACCTGTCAATATTTGTGAAGAAGAAATGTTTTCATTGTTGTGCTGCATTTGATGGAACCTGAGGCCACATTCACAGCTGCCACTGTGAGGACCTACGGTCATTCACTATGTCAACTGGTATTTCTCAAACACAGCTTTACCAATAAAACTCAGAAGTTCATGAGGTCATGTAGGATTAAAAGGACTTGGAATAAATTCTCTAAGATCTTGTTTGAGACCAAGAATTATAGAGATAAGAGCAAACATGTGGGACTATCCTATATAATAAAAGGCTAATATGCAAATTGACTGAATGGCAAAACGACCATCCACTATGATGCGCACTGACCACCAGGGAGCAGACACTCAATGCAGGAGCTGCCCCCTGGTGGTCACTGCACTCCCACAGGGGGAACGCCACTCATCCAGAAGCTGGGCTCATGGCTGGTGAGTGCAGCAGCGGTGGTGGGAGCCTCTCTTGCCATCTCCGCTGCAGCGCTAAGGATCTAAGGATGTCCGACTGGACATCCCCCAAGGGCTCCCATACTTTGAGAGGGCACAGGCCAGGCTGAGAGACTCCCAGAGTGGAAAAATTTCATGCACCGGGCCTCTAGTAAAGAATATAAGGAAATGGAACATGTCAGAGAGTTTCTACTAAAAAAAAGTGAATTCCTTGCTACCAGGAGAAATAGGGTCACTGGCCAGTGTCTCCATTCTGTGGCTGGGGACAAAAAGTAAGTAGAAATGAAGTGATTTTAAATGTTAGTGATAGACTGTGAGGGGTACAAGCAAGTTTCAAATTAGACCTGCTGATATAGGTGTCACAACAATTTTCTAAATATTTCAAAATGAGAAATATCTTAAATGTGTACTTTAAAAGACAAGCATGAACAGGCTGATTTTTTGATGCTAAGGAAACTCTAGTTCATAATTCACAATTAAACTCTTGTTGGGAGACTTCATGCATCGTTCCTCACTCACAGCTGGATTAGACTCGCCAGAAGGATTGCCATTCCAGTGATGCTTACACCAAGGACACTTCTCCTCCGCATCTTCTCCTCCATCCACAGCCTCTAAATATCATCAATTTCCCGTTCTGATCTTTGATTTACACAATGTGAGTCCAGATTATACTCTGTACTGTGATCAAGGACAAAAAATTGCCAGAAAATTGTAGAAATTCCCGTGTTTTCTAGTTTTTGGGGTGTGGGCCAGACACTCTTATGTAACCCTGTGGGCTCTTCACAACTATGGGGGAGTAAGAGGTTTGGAGATGAACAGCTCAGCTTGTGGGTACTGGTGACATGCATGGTTCATTCTATCATTTCCTTGGGGTTCTGTATTGGGCAATATGATGGGACTTAATGTGGGAGGGGAAGAGGATCATGGGTAAGTCATCTACCAAGAGTAAAACTTGACCTTCAAGTTTAATTAATTAATGGCTCATCCTAAGCATTTCAGTCCTTGGCTGCAGAGCCTATCTGCCTTCCACCTCCAGTGAAGACTGGTCTCGAGAGAGGCAGGACAGGCCATGCATATTCAGCCTCAAAACAACAGCCAGAGGAGATTAAAAATGGTGGCAGAGTAAGTGGATTCTACACAGACATACTATCAGGAACAAACTGAAATTACAACTAAAATACAGAAAAAATTCCTGAATAATCATTGGAAAACTCGCAGGAGAGAACCCTGATACCCAAGGACTGAAAGTGGAGACAGCACAGAGACTGGTGGGAGGGGCGGAGGCACAGAAGAGCTGGCTGGGTGCCCTCAGACAGCAGCTGAAATCCCGGAGAGATATCTCAGCTGTGGAGGGTTTCCACTGAGAACTCTGGGATCTGATCCCCAATCTGGGCCCCCCAGCAGAGAACACCAGAATTGAGAAGGGTACCCATGTAACATCTGGCTGTGAAAAGCAGTGGGGTGCTGTCTCCCAGGGAGTGATGGCTGAAAATTCAGGCACCCTCTTTAAGGGTCAATGCAAAAAATTCCCTGTGGAGCCACCCACCTTGTGCTCCAGCAGAGGGAGGGTGAAGTGTACCAGAGCTGTGAGAGCAGAAGCCAGGACTGGGGACTCGGCTGGGGATAGAGCTCAGAAGGCAGACACCCCAGGTTTCCTGGGCTGAGTCATTCCCTCACACAGCAGAGGGCACCTTTCCCACAGAGACATCTGCCTTGCCTGGGGGAAAGACAGTTGACCCACCCTATTGGAAAACACCTTGCCCTGAGGCCACTTAAGAGACTAAATATAACAGCCTCCAGGCAGAAACAACTCCCCGACTCTGTTGAAAAAAAAACTTTCCCACACCTGTGGATGATTGCGGGGGGGTGGGGGGGGGCGTGGTTGGCATCAGCCTTAAACACTGTCCTGCACCAAAGATTTCGAGGTTGAGAGGTGTGTAGAGGATCTACCTAATACATAGTCACAGATAGCCAAAATGTGGAGACAAAGAAACAACCCCCAAATGAAAGAACTAGAGAATTCTCCAGAAGAAGAGATAAATGAAGCAGAGATAAGGAATTTATCTGAAACAGAATTCAGAGTAATGATGATAAAGACACTCAACAACATGAAAATGAAAGCCATAGTCCCGACTGCCTGCAGACTCTCACACCCAATATATTAAAAATAAATATTTTGGAGAATGTTGAAGAAAGTCAGCATTTCTCTGTGTTCACTTTGTCCATAGAAAGGGAGACTTTTATTTAACTCCCAAAAGGAGAAAATATTGGAATCAATACTTTTGCATCTTCTCTGAACTCTTACATTTTCTCTTTCTGTACTTAGTTCCAGGCTTCTCACAAGCTGAGAGTGAGCACTTGATTTGCCTCAAAACTGGAATGGGATCCCGTGTAGAATGAAGAGACGATGAGAGAAAAGCTAAAAAAAGACCTGTCAGAAGGGAAGAGTGGTGCCAGGAGCCTGGTTGTTAGAGCAGCATGCTGCCCTGTCTTGGCTGGGCCAGCCCTGGCAGGAGCTGTGTGGGCAGCTGTAGAATTAATTGAATTTCACAACTCGCCTCACATTCCTGCTGGCACAAAGTGCCTTGCAGGAAGGGAAGCATCACAGGAGGGCAACAAAAGGGCAACCCCAAGGCTGGGCACTGCTGTGAGCCTCCCTTTATCCATCTCCTGGCTCAAAATAGCTTGCCTGTTAGCACCCCAGCTAGAATCCCACAGGCGGGGGGGCATGTGGGTCTCTAAGACACAGGCTGCCTTCTGTGTCCAGAGGAAGCCATCCACCTGCAGGGCCCTGCCCTCTCAGGGCCATGGAGGACTCACCTGTGAAGAAGGTATTCTGAGCACATGAATTTTAATTCCTTCCAGCGGTCATGCTCTATTGATCTACTATCTATGGATTTGAAGATCAACTCAAGCCTTCATTTAGCATCATTCCTCATCCCCAGTGATATGCATAATCTGTAGGGCACAAACTTCCACCTCACTTACCCACTCAGACATTACCCCCAGGGAGGCCACTCTCCCCAGGCACCGTGTGAGTCTCTGCATAGGTTACTGTAACAATGTTCACAAACACAATGTAAGGGGTAACGAGGAGTCCCCCATTTAACTAATAAGGAGGTAACAGTACAAATCATTTAGGGGGCTTACTCAATGCCAACCAATTCAGAAGAAAAAGAGCTGGAATTAACATTTATACAAAAACTCCAAAGCCAGGGCCTGTTTCTGCAGAACTATTCTACCTACACAAAAACTAAATTGCTTCTATGACCATTCTCATGTTATGACTAAATACATGCTCATTAATGAGCCCTGGCCGGTCTAGCTCAGTGCATAGAGCATCAGCCTGTAGTTTGAAGGGTCCCAAGTTTGATTGTACCTCAGTTGCAGGCTCCTTCTCTGCCCGGACCATGGTCAGGGTGTAGACAGGGGGCAACCAATCAATGTGTTTCGCTCACATTTGATGTCTCTGTCTTTCCCTCTCTCTTCCACTCTCTCTACAAATCAATGGGAAAATATCCTCGAATGAGGATTTAAAATAAATAAATAAGTAAATAAATAAATAAATAAATAAATGTTCGTTAGTGAATGGCTGTCGACGTGAATATATGATCTGTTGGGTTATATATAATGGAGGATTTGATCCGTGAGCAGAAGCGTTATTGCTAATAACATTTCATGCCAATAAATTCTAACTTCTTCGGGCAATATTTCTAAGAATATTAAGCATGCCTTTCATTTACTCATATGTTCCTGCATTTTTTTTTTTTAAATGGCACCTACAAGACTCCAGGCACTGTGCCAGGGGTTGGTCCAAAGATGAAATTTTCTCTGAATTCACGGCACACACTGCCTTGTGGGAGGACAGCCTGAATCAAGTGAAGGTGCAGAGGTTTCAAAGAGTGAGTGCTGCGAGGGAGCTGCCCTGGGAGCCCAGAGCGGTCCAGGTCCAGAGAAACAGGGCAGGCCTCCCTGCTTAAGGTCCGCCTGCCATGCACCGGTGCAGGTGTCAGCCAGGCGGAGGGGCCAAGCTGCAACCATCTGCGCATGGACAGTGCGCGCAGAGCCTTCAGGGGAGGCGTTTGGCCCGCTGTGGAGCAGAGAGAGCTGCGAGGGCTGAGACTGTAGCACAGGCAGCTAGTTAGGGGGTAAAAGGGAAGGGAGAGACCTGGCTAAGCCTGATTAGGTCAGGAACTAGTTGCACATACACTCAGGGGTGCAGCCGGCAGAAAAGACCAGCTTTCCAATCGCCCCAGGGAGGAAGGGCGGCAGAAACAGCGAGGGAACTTCCTCTGCGGAGGCCGGCGCAGAGAGCCACATGCTGGCCCTAGAGCAGGATGAGGCCCAGAATCAGGATTTTAAAAAGATTCCCAGGTGATTCTCATGTGCAGCCAAGGTTGAGAACCACTGCCCTAGGGGGAGACCAGGCCAGGATGTCTGGGAAAAGGCTCCCCTAGGGGAAGGTGCAGCTGGGCACAGCCAGGAAAGAGAGCAGATGGTTTCAAAGAAAACTGGCTCCTTCCCAAACCCAAAGAAATATTCACAAAGGCCTTAGTCTGCAGAGCAGCAGGTGGCAGGAGGCAGCACCACCCCAGGCGCCCTTGAGCCTTAGCGGGACCTGCAGGTGGGAATGGGCACTGGGCGTTAAGTAGCTTTCCGGAAGCCAGCCTGGTTGCGGGTGATGCAGCTCAGAGCCTATTGACCCTCCTGGGCCTGGTGGCTCCCAGTGTGGGCCTGCTGACTGGAAGCGGGCTTCTCAGCCGTGAGAGGGAGCTCAACCACCTGGTCAGGCATGAAGCGTTGGTGTGGTGCACCTGGGGCACCAGTATGGCAGCATTCTCAAGGCCACTATCACTTAAAAATTATGTGTCCCTGAAATTCCTTTCCCTGACACCATGGAAAAATCTATTTCCAGACCAATCTTCCTTCAGTAACAAGATGAGTCTAAGGGGGGCTGAGGTCCACACCTCACCAGAGCTTTTGAGTACGAAGACCTGCAACCTTCTCTGCATGCACACACAACGGACCTACATCAAGCACCTCCCTCCGGGGAGCCCCTTCTCTGAAGGCTGATCCCTCCATTCATGGCCTGCCGCTCACTCCCACCATCTTCCAGGATTTCACCTTGCGTAATTTTCTCTGGGTTCAACCTCATTGATGTTCCTTTTTCTTCTGAAGAATTATCATTAATGTATAAACATACCATAATATTTCATATTAAAACTGCAGGGAGTGGCTATAGGGTTAAGCCTCAGACTGACCTGTTGGCAAGAGAATTTATACATATCCATGCTTAAGGCTATGCTCCAAGCCCAGAGCTGTTCTGTGAGGTAACAACAGCTTTTCAGTCTGTTGGATTTTTTAAGTAAAATCTGCCCATGGTTTCCTGAGGAAGGGAAGGTAAATGTAGAGGCATGGAAAAAGGTAGGAAAACAACTTAGAGATCTTTATATAGTTGAAGGTCCAGGGAGAATTCCTCTCTCTACTTTCAGTCTGTGGTCCCTGATTTGTGACTCCCTAGAGCCCACTCCTGAAAGGGAATGGATGAATGTGGCAGGGGAACTAAGACAGATGGGGAAGGTTACCCGAGGCTTAATACTGTTGCAAAGGTTTGTCTCTCACCTGGAGACTACTTGTTATGGAAGATAATATTTATGTTTGTGCTGCCATTGGACCAGCCTACGTTCAAGAAGCAGTATTAGCTGCCGCATTAAAGGAGATGTTATTCGCTGGTCAGCAGAAAAAAGAAAGGGGGGTGCTTTAACTGTGGCAAACTAGGGCATTTTGCTGAAAACTGCAACGCCAGAAATGGAAGTCAACAGAGGGAGTGAAAACAAGCAGCCTGGACTATGTTCAGGATGCAGGAGAGGAAAGCATTGGGCAAATGAATGCCGCTCTAAGACTGATGTTGATGATAATCCAGTGCCCCCTAGGCAGGGAAACTTCACGCAGGGCCAGCCCCGGCCCCACCAAACAGTAGGGGCCTCATCCTTAACCCCACTGCAGCCTTTCCAGCCGGCTCAGTAAACCTTCACCATGCCACCCTGGGAGGTGCAGGATTGGCAAGTTCTTCCTGGGGTGATAGATCAGGACGCAGGCAATAGCAGAAAGCACCAATCCTACTCTTAAAATGCAACTATAAAAACAAAAAAAGGGGGGAGAAGAATGTCATGTGTCAAATTTTTTGAATTACAATGCAGAGGGGTGTACAGCGGCCGAAAGGCATCAGGCCTCCTGCACAATAACCTCTGCTGACTTAGCCCATCGGAAGGAGGCACAAACCAGACAAGAGTTTTACCAGATCTGGTGATGATGTGGGGAAGAGGCTGTCTTTTGTGTCTTTCCAGAAGGAGCAGCGCAGCCTATTTGTGGGCCAGAGCATTATGTGCGTCACCACCATGCACCCAGAGAAGCTCCTTGTCCCTTCGCTCAAAAGACTTGAGAGTTACCCCAATGACAGTGATGCGGAAAAGGAAGATGACGAAGGCTCCGCAAGGGACTGAAGTGCCAACGTGGAGTCAGCTGGAGAAGTTAACAACTGAGGCCCAGCAGATGGTAGAAAAGCAAGCTGTGGAGGCTACTCCCTCAATCATGTGTCTGGCTAGGCTAGCATTGGTTAGCTGCCAGTCTTCTGCAAAGTCCTACACAGCCACGTCCGAGGACTCTGAGTACATCAGCAAAAGAAATTTTCATTTAGTAGAAAAATGTTGCTGTAGTTTGATTTCTCACTTATTGCTGTGTTGCATTGGCATTGTTTTGTTAATAGTCAGAGCTTTATTCTTGATATTTAAGTTTTAAAATGATAACATGTCTGTAGTTTGGGTTTTGCATTGGCATTGTTTTGTTATTGTTTTAATAGCCAGAGTTTTGTTCTTGATGCTTAAGTTTTACTTTTATTATAGTAGCTTAAAAATAAAAAAGGGGTGAGAAGTAGGGAGTGGCTATAGGGTTAAGCCTCGGACTGACTGTCCTGTTGGCAAAGCCACAAACAAGTCCCAGCTTAGAGGGAACAGTCCTCTTAGCATAATTAGGCTTGACCTTATGACACTCCCTAGATCTTATCTGGGTAGCTAATGGGCTTTGGGAGGTGCTGCCAAAACAAGTGAAACTCACAAGAACATTGTAACTATGGTGACCACTACCTTGATTACCTCTGACTATAAAATAAAGGCTCAGCGTGCAGTCTGGATCTCTCTCTGTGGCCTCAGCCAGGCACAGGAGACCCACCTAGACCCACCTTATTCTCTCTGTGTATCTTTTCTACATCCTTTGCCGCCCCCCGCCCCAGGCTCACTGAACCCTTGGCTGAGCTTGCCTGACACATTTTACTATAAAATGGATTAAGATGGATACGTCATTGTAAGCATGTTACATATTGGAGACTCAATTTTTTTTATCTCTAAAATGAGATAATAAAACAGTGAACTGTGATAGATTAAATTTGATAAAACTTGTGGAAATGCTTAGCCCATATTGGAGAGGAAGTGCTTTCTGTATTCTTTTCCTTTAAAAGAAAAACCATATAGTGTTTAGTCTGGTGGAATTCTTTATTTAAAGGCAAGCTCCAAAGTCAAAGGGACATGTGGAGTGGAATGGAGAAGACCAGGCGAATCCACTCGCACCTGAGAAGAGACACTCCATGCGAGGCTGTGCAGAGGCAGTACTGGCTGAGGAAACATCTCCACGCAGGGAAGACAGCATTGGGATGAGCAACAGTGGCCGGGAATGGTGGGCTGTGCTGACCTGGGGGTCGGCAGCACAGAGGGAAAAGTATAATTTGTACAGCATCCAACTCTCATTTGTCAATTTAAGAACAATGTCTTCCAGTTCATTATTTTCCCAAACCAACTAATTAAAAATGTCTTTGCCCAGTGAGAGACCATGATTGACAGCACACTCTCTTAAACCCACAGCTGTTAACCAGTGTGTTTCCCTAATTCTAACATTTGCTCTCATAATGGATGAAATGTCATCTGTGAAATTATCTAAGCAAAGCCTTGTGTCTGCTGCTGTGCCCTCTCCGGCCGCTTTGGGATAATAAGCATCACGCCCTCACTAGCGAGCAGGCTGAGGTCAGCCACGGCAGAGCTGGGGCTAATGGCTTAATACCAAGAGCTCACGTCGGTGCATGTCAACACTGGGGGAGGCAGTCGCATGGCCAGCTGCCAGAAACCGAACAGGCATTCCCAGGAGGAGTGCTCAGGGCAGTTCCCTAGAGGAGGCGGAGAACCCAGACTCCAAATGGGCAAATGAGGTTATAATTAAACATCTGTCTTGGCCAGATTCTTCACAGGAGATTATTGGGAATGCAAATTTCAGCAAGAAATGCTATCTTTCCTTAAAGATCAGACATCCTCATCTTATAATTAGTGTTCAGCCCATGCAATATATCCTTCCCCCGCCCCACTCACTGAAACTGACCTTCGCACTGCTAAACAGAGTTCCTACACCTCCGACTCCTGCAAAGCAAGTCCTTCACCTTCCGTACATCCTCCTTTCCCTTGAGTAATATGATCATCAAAATCCCATTGTATTGTCACTGTTTTCTGATCTGTATTAGTCTCCATTCTCAGGTCCTTGCCCATGTCCTTTCCTGAGATATGCTGATTTCCTGAGACTGCATTTGAGTCTCTTCTATTCTCTTTGCATGTTTCGCTGGCAATTCCAACTATGCCAGGGAAACAGCTACCAGCTAAACATTGGACATTCTTTCTACAGTAAATGCTTTGCCAGCTCAAAATGCACAGACATGGGCATGGCTTTTGAGTAGACAAATGAGCCTCGATATAAAATCTCTTAACCCTTCATAGCATCAAAGGGCTGATTTACATCATCTGGCTACCTTGCAACCCAAACAGACATCACAAACACAGGTGATTATAATGGATCTAGAGCCATTTTATCTAAATTTCCACTTATTTTCAAACATATTAGCAATTTTACAACTTGAAACAGCACAAGTCCTGATCCCATGATAAGGAAAAGCGTACTAGCTCCACATCACCCGGCATCTCCTAGCCTTTTGACACCGTGTTAAGGTTGCCCAGAATCCCCATTCTATATATATTGTAAAATTTTAGTGTTCTCAGAGATTGCTTTTAAATATGCAAGAGAGAGGTTCTCATGAAGGCATTTGGCTGTGATTTCAGCTACTACTGGGTTTAAATAATTGCTAAGTTACTTCTTTCTATAAATGTTGTTTCTAGTTCTATAGCATGTTGCTATGATGAACATCCTCTCAGGTTCTCTCTCTCTCTCTCTCTCTCTCTCTCTCTCTCTCTCTCTCTCTCTCTCTCTCTCACACACACACACACACACACACACACCTTTGTCCTTAGATGTTGATTTTATGGATGATTGTGTGAATGTATGATAGACTGAGAAAATTGGTTGTAGATGGGAATGGAGACATTTAAAAAGGATTTAACCTAGCAACATGCAAAACAATAGACATTTCTGTTCTTAAATTTTTCTCTTGGGGACTTCCTATAAGATAAAATGTGGACTGCTTCCTCTCTGATTCTTCTCACTAAACCGATTAACTCCTGGAAATAATACAACAGCCAATTAAGGAGAACTCTGAAAGGTGAAAGGGAAAGTCTCACTGATTAGGGAGCACAGAACTGAAGGAAGACCATAAGGGCAGGGCATTGCACATTCCCTCATCCCACCAAACAGAGGAAAGCAATCTGGACCCAGCTTTCCCTAACCCCCTGCCTCCCGCAGGAAGCAGCACAGGTGAAATCATTCCTCTGCCAGATCACAGGAGGACCAGGTAGGTCTGGAAGCAAAGTCTACCTTGCCACACAAGTAGCCTGGGCTGGGGAGCCCTCCTCATTCCCCTGGACTGTCGGTTCTCTGCCCCTCTGAGCACTGGGCAGTCTTGCCCAGAGAAAACCTGCCAGCAACTCTGGGAGCACCAGCAGGGAACAGTGGGAGTCCACCAACATGATAAACCAAGCAGAACAAAATACCCCTGCAAAGGTACCCAACACTAAAGTACCTTTAAAACAAAAGCCCCGAAGCAGTCCAAAACCTGGTGACAGGCTGGTAAAATGGGATTTACGTAGCATCCACAATCCTATATAATAAAAGCCTAATATGCTAAGTGTCTGACCATTTCTTCCACCATTCGACCAGTTGCTCTGATGAGCACTGACCACCAGGGGGCAGACACTCCAACCAGTAGGTTAGCTTGCTTCTGGTGTCTGGCCTATCAGGACTGGGCTGGATGGGCAGAACATGCCCTGGAGCTTTCTGCAGTCCCTCCCCAGCCCCAATCATGCACTGGTGAGGTCCTTTGGCCTAGCCTGTACCCTCTTGCAGTCCGGGACTCCTCAGGGAATGTTGGAGAGTCGGTTTCAGCCCAATACCCGCAGGCCAGGCTGAGGGATCCCACTGGTGCCTGAATACGTACACTGGGCCTCTAATATATATATATATATATATATATACTAGAGGCCCAGTGCACAAAAATTTGTGCACTCGGGGGGAAGGGCGGGGTCCCTCAGCCCGGCCTGTGCCCTCTCGCAGTCTGGGACCCCTCGGGAGATAACGACCTGCTGGCTTAGGCCTGCTTCCGGGTGGCAGAGGGCAGGCCCAATCCTTAGGTGCAGCCCCTGGTCGTGCTCAGAGCAGGGCCGATTGGGGGGTTGGGGCACCACCCCTGTCACACTCAAGGCAGGGTCGATGGGGAGGTTGCGGCGCGACCCCCTGTCACGCACAGAGCAGGGCCAATCCGGGGGTTGGGGCACTGCCCCCTGTCACACACAGAGCAGGGCCCATCAGGGAGTTGGGGAGCTCCCCCCTGTCACACACAGAGCAGGGCCCATCAGGGGGTTGGGGAGCTCCCACCTGTCACGCACAGAGCAGGGCCCATCAGGAAGTTGAGGAGCTCCCCCCGTCACTCACAGAGTAGGGCCGATAGGGGAGTTGGGGCACCACCCCCTGTCACACACAGAGCAGGGCAGATCAGTGGGTTGGGGCGCCACCCTCTATCACTCACAGAGCAGGGCCAATCAGGGGATTGGGGCGCCGCCACTGTCACACTCAGGGCAGGGCTGATGGGGAGGTTATGGCTCTACCCTGTCACACACAGAGCAGGGCCTGGGGGGGAGGGAGGGTTGGGGTGCCGCACCCCGTCACAAACAGAGCAGGGCGGATAGAGAGGTTGTGGCCCCGCCCCCTGTCACACACAGAGGCACAGGGCGATCAGGGGGTTTGGGCGCTGCCCCCTGTCACGCTGATCCCGGTGCCAGGAGGCATATTACCCTTTTACTATATAGGGTAGAGGCCTGGTGCATGGGTGGGGGCCGGCTGGTTTGCCTTGAAGGGTGTCCCCACTGGGGTGCCTGGCCAGTCTGGGTGAGGGGCTGAGGGCTGTTTTCAGGCTGGGAGTGACTGAAGTTCCCAACCGCTCCTTTTTTTCTTTTTTCTTTTTTTATTCTGGGCCAGCTTTACCTTGAGGCTTGGCTCCAGCTCTTAGGCCTCGGTGGCTGAAAGTAGGTTTCTGGCCTTTGCTTACAATGTTGCGAATCTGCTGGCTGAAGTCCGGCGGTATTTGTTACAGAGTTTCTTAAACTGCAGGCTCAGAGGCCTGCAGCCGCAGGCAGGGAACGTTGGTTTCCTCGGTCACTGAGGCAAGCAAGCCTCATGTTAGTTTCAAGCTGCCTGGCTGCCGGCCGCCATCTTGGCTGACAGTTAATTTGCATATCTCGCTGATTAGCCAATGAAAAGGGTAGTGATCGTACGCCAATTACCATGTTTCTCTTTTATTACTGTAGATATATATATATATATATATATATATATATATATATATATATATGCATGCAAACGTTATGGCGGAATGACCGGAACGACTGGAATAACTGGTTGCTGGTTGCTATGGCGCGCAATAAGCAGGCAGGCAGGCGAGCGGTTAGGGGCAAGCAGGCAGGCAGGAGAGCAGTTAGGGGTGAATAGTCCCAGATTACACGAGGTATGTCCCAGATTGAGAGAGGGCGCAGGCCAAGCTGAGGGACACCCACCCCCCTTGCCCATGCACGAGTTTCATGCACTGGGCCTCTAATCCTATAATAAAAAATGTCAGGATGCAATTAAAAATTAAGTCATAACAAGAATCAGAAAAATTACCACTTAAAGGAAAAACACAATCAACTTATAACAACATTGATATATATCAGATATTGGAATTATGTAAAAAGGATTTTAAATGCTTCAACAAGTAACTACAAATTCTTTTGAAACAAATGGAAAGATAGAAAATCTTAGCAAAAACAACAACAGAATTTATTAGAAAATAAACAAAAGTGAATCATAGACCTGAATAATACAAAAACATAAGTTTTTAAAGCATCATGGGATGGACTCAATACTAGAGTGGAGATGACAAAGATTAGAACCAGTGAAATTGAGAAGAGACTCCATATAACCTGCCAGTCTGAACAACATAGGAAAAACAGAATAAAATAAAAATGAACAGCCTCAGCTCATTGTGGAAAAATAATGAAAGGCCACTCTGTTAGCCCTGACGTGTGATCAGAGTTCCAGAAGATTGGATGGAGGTGTACCTAAAAGAGAATTTAAAGAAATAATGACTGAAAACTTTCCAAATTTAGTAAAAGACATAAACCTCTAGATTCATGGAGTTGATCAAAGCCCAAATAAAATAAGCCTAAAAAATCCATGCCAAGACACATTGTTATTAAACTTCTGAAAACTAAAGACAAAGTATTGGAACTATTCAAAGAGTGACAACACTTTTTCTAAAGGGGGAACCAATTCAATCTGGAGAGACAACTAATTCCTCATGTGAATCATTGAGGCCAAAAGAAAGTGACACAATATGTTTCAAGTGCCCAAAGGAAAGAACTGTTAACTGGGAATTCTGTATTAAATGAATCTCTCTTTCAAGAATTAAAAGGAAACAAGATATTCTAAAATGAAGGAAAACTAGAAGAATGTTTCACCAAGTCTTGTCCTTAAAGAATGGCTAAAGGAAGTTCTACAAACAGGAAGGAAATGGTCATGAATGGAGGAATCTTGGAGCCTTAGGAAGGAAGAACTACAAATGAACATAAATACTGGTACATACAATAGGCAGTTTTTCTTCCCATGAGTTTTCAAAATCATATTTGATGACTGAAACAGAAATTTCATACTTCACTCGAAGTGATAACATTTCTCCCCATGACTCACCACCACAGATCTTTCACGGCTCTCCAACGGCGGAGCTGGCTTCACAGGATTCCCCCTCCCCCTCCTTCTAGCTTGCTCAAAGAAAGCTTGTGCTTTCCTTCCTGCATTAAGCAAAGGAGATACTGCTTTTACCATTTTGGAAAAAATGTACCATGGAATATTTCCAGTTTGGGGCTATTATATAAAGCTTTCATTAACATCCGTGTGTGTGTGTGTGTGTGTGTGTGTGTGTGTGTGTGTGTGTGTGTGTGTGTGTGTTGTAGACATATAAATGCTCTCTCTTCATTGTAGAATTGTGGGGTTAGAGGACTGGCACCGTTTTTTAGCTTTAGTAGATGCTGCCAAACAGTTGTCTGAAGTGTAGATAAGTTTGCTCCCAGTTCTCATGAACACTTGAAACTTCCAGTGTTGTTCATTTTAGCCATATTGTGAGGTATAGATACAGCCCATTGTGGCTTTAACTTCTACTTCTCTGATAATGATGGTCACATCTTCATGTATTCATTGGACATTTAGATATCTTTCTCTGTAAATATCCATTGAAGTACTTTCCCATTTTTAGAAATAAATTATAGAAGAAATTAAGTTGTACTTTTCTTGTTGGCTATTTGTATAGTTATGTGACATTTTTAGACTATAGATCTTGTCAAACAGATGAAAACAGGGCAGATAGAAAATCATCTCCAAGGCATGTCTGTTGATTTTTTTGGTTGTTGTTGTTTTAGGTAAAAAAATTCTTTTTTTTAAAAAATTAAATCTTTTTTTTTTTTTTACTTTAATAAAAATTTTTTTTTTATTGCTTAAAGTATTACAAAGGGTATTACATATGTATCCATTTTATCCCCCCGCCCTAGACAGTCCCCTAGCCTCCCCTATCACCCAGTGTCTTATGTCCATTGGTTATGCTTATATGCATGCATACAAGTCCTTTAGTTGATCTCTTACCCCCCTACCTCCTGCCCCCCAACCCTCCCCGGCCTTCCCGCTGCAGTTTGACAATCTGTTTGAGGCAGCTCTGCCTCTGTATCTATTATTGTTCAAAAGTTTATAATGGTCTCTATTGTCCATGAATGAGTGAGATCATGTGGTAATTTTCCTTTATTGACTGGCTTATTTCACTTAGCATAATGCTCTCCAGTTCCATCCATGATGTTGCAAATGGTAAGAGTTCCTTCCTTTTTACAGCAGCATAGTATTCCATCGTGTAGATGTACCACAGTTTTCTAATCCATTCATCTACTGATGGGCACTTAGGCTGTTTCCAGAACTTAGCTATGGTGAATTGTGCTGCTATGAACATAGGGGTGCATATATCCTTTCTGATTGGTGTTTCTGGTTTCTTGGGATATATTCCTAGAAGTGGGATCACAGGGTCAAATGGGAGTTCCATTTTCAGTTTTTTAAGGAAACTCCATACTGTCTTCCATAGTGGCTGCACCAGTCTGCATTCCCACCAGCAGTGCACAAGTGTTCCTTTTTCTCCACATCCTCTCCAGCACTTGTCGTTTGTTGATTTGTTGATGATAGCCAGTCTGACAGGTGTGAGGTGGTACCTCATTGCTGTTTTGATTCGCATCTCTCAGATGATTAGTGACTTTGAGCATGTTTTCATATGTCTCTTGGCTTTCTGAATGTCCTCTTTTGAAAGGTGTCTATTTAGGTCCTTTGCCCATTTTTTGATTGGATTGTTTATCTTTCTTTTGTTAAGATGTATGAGTTCCCTATAAATTTTGGAGATTAGGCCCTTATCAGATATGTCATTGGCAAATATGTTTTCCCACACAGTGGGTTTTCTCGTTGTTTTGTTGATGGTTTCTTTTGCTGTGCAGAAGCTTTTTATTTTGATGTAGTCCCATTTGTTCATTTTTTCTTTAGTTTCAAGTACCCTAGGAGCTGTATCAGTGAAGAAATTGCTTCGGCATATGTCTGAGATTTTGTTGCCTTTGGATTCTTCTAGAATTTTTATGGTTTCCCGTCGTACATTTAAGTCCTTTATCCATTTTGAGTTTATTTTTGTGTATGGTGTAAGTTGGTGGTCTAGTTTCATTTTCTTGCATATATCTGTCCAATTTTCCCAACACCATTTATTGAAGAGACTATCTTGGCTCCATTGTATGTTCTTGCCTCCTTTGTCAAATATTAATTGAGCATATTGGTTCGGGCCGATTTCTGGGCTCTCTATTCTATTCCATTGATCTATATGCCTATTCTTGTGCCAGTACCAGGCAGTTTTGAGAACAGTGGCTTTGTAATACAACTTGATATCTGGTATTGAGATCACACCTACTTTGTTCTTTTTCAGGATTGCTGCAGCTATTCGGGGTCTTTTTTTATTCCAGATGAATTTTTGGAAAGTTCGTTCTAGATCTCTGAAGTATGCCGTTGGTATTTTAATGGGAAGTGCGTTGAATTTATAGATTGCTTTGGGTAGTATGGACATTTTAATGATGTTGATTCTACCAATCCATGAACACGGTATGTTCTTCCATCTGTTTATGTCTTCCTCTATATCTTTTTTCAACATCGTGTAGTTTTCTGAGTAGAGGTCTTTTACCTCTTTAGTTAAGTTTATTCCTAGGTAGCTTAATTTTTTTGGTGCAATGGTAAACGGGATTGTTTTTATAATCTCTCTTTCTGAAAGTTCACTATTGGTGTATAGAAATGCCTCAGATTTCTTGGGGTTAATTTTGTATCCTGCTACATTGCCAAATTCATGTATTAAGTCTAGTAGTTTTTTGATGGACTCTCTAGGGTTTTGTATGTATAATATCATGTCGTCTGCAAATAAGGACAGTTTTACTTCTTCTTTTCCAATTTGGATGCCTTTTATTTCTTCTTCTTGCCGAATTGCAATGGCTAACACTTCCAGTACTATGTTGAACAGGAGTGGTGAGAGTGGGCATCCCTGTCTTGTTCCTGTTCTTAGGGGAAATGGTGTAAGTTTTTGTCCATTGAGTATGATGTTGGCTGTGGGCCTGTCATATATGGCTTTTATTATGTTGAGGTATGATCCTTCTACTCCCACCTTGCTGAGAGTTTTTATCAAAAATGGGTGTTGAATTTTGTCAAATGCTTTTTCTGCATCAATTGATATGACCACGTGGTTTTTTTTCTTTCAATTTGTTTATGTGATGTATCACGTTTATTGATTTGCGGATATTGTACCATCCTTGCATCCCTGGGATAAATCCTACTTGGTCATGGAGTATGATCTTTCTGATGTACTGCTGGATCCGATTTGCTAAGATTTTGTTGAGGATTTTGGCATCTATGTTCATGAGGGATATTGGCCTGTAATTCTCTTTCATTGTGTTGTCTTTACCTGGTTTTGGTATTAGGGTGATGCTGGCTTCATAGAATGAGCTTGGAAGTGTTCCTTCCTCTTGAATTTTTTGTAGTAGTCTGAGGAGGATAGGTTTTAGTTCTTCCTTGAATGTTTGGTAAAACTCCCCTGTGAAGCCGTCTGGTCCTGGGCTTTTGTTTGCTGGAAGCTTTTTGATGACTGCTTCAATTTCTTCCATAGTTATTGGCCTGTTGAGATTTTTAGATTCTTCCTGATTGAGTTTTGGAATGTTGTATTTTTCTAGGAATTTGTCCATTTCCTCCATGTTGTCTAGTTTGTTGGAGTAGAGCTGTCCATAGTATTTTTTAACAATCATTTGTATTTCTGTGGGGTCTGTTGTTATTTCGCCTCTATTGTTTCTGATTTTATTTATTTGAGTCCTCTCTCTCTGCTTCTTGGTGAGTCTGCCTAGAGGTTTGTCAATCTTGTTTATCCTTTCAAAGAACCAGCTCTTGGTTTCATTGATTTTCTGTATTGTTTTTTTGGTCTCTATGTCATTTATTTCTGCTCTAATCTTTATTATCTCCTTCCTTCTGCTCACTCTGGGGTTTTCTTGTTGCTCTCTTTCTAATTCTTTGAGTTGTAGAGTTAGATGATTTACTACCATTTTTTCTTGTTTTTTGAGATAGGCCTGTAGGGCTATAAACTTCCCTCTCAGGACTGCTTTCATTGTGTCCCATAGGTTTTGGATTGTTGTGTTTTCATTGTCATTAGTTTCCAGGATGTTTTTAATTTCTTCTTTGATCTCATTGGTAATCCAATCAATATTTAATAGCATGCTATTCAGCTTCCAGGTGTTTGAGTATTTTGGGTTGTTTTTATTGTAGTTTATTTCTAATATTATGCCATCGTGGTCTGAGAAGACGCTTTTTATGATTTCAATCTTCTTGAATTTGGGGGTACTTTGCTTGTGACCCAATATATGGTCTATTTTTGAATATGTCTTATGAGCATTTGAGTAGAATGTATATTCCCTGGCTTTGGGGTGAAGTGTTCTGACGATGTCTATTAAGTCCATCTGATCTAGTGAGTCATTTAGGATTGCTGTATCTTTGCTGATTGTTTGTTTAGAGGGCTTATCCAGTGCTGTCAGTGGTGTATTAAAGTCTCCTACTATGATTGTATTGTTGTTGATCTCTCCTTTGATATCTTCCAGGAGTATTTTTATGAATTTGGGTGCTCCTGCATTGGGTGCATATATGTTTACCAGGGTTATATCTTCTTGTTGTATGGATCCCTTTAGTATTATGAAGTGGCCTTCCTTATCTCTTATTATGGCCTTCACTTTGAGGTCTATTTTGTCCGATATAAGTATTGCTACCCCAGCTTTCTTTTCCTTTCCATTTGCCTGAAAGATATTTTTCCATCCTTTCACTTTCAGTCTGTGTGAGTCCCTTCTAATGAGGTGGGTTTCTTGTAGACAGCAGATGTATGGGTCATGTTTTTTTATCCATTCAGCCACTCGATGTCTTTTGTTTGGAGCATTTAGTCCGTTTAAGTTTAAAGTTATTATTGAAAGGTACTTGTTTGTAGCCATTTCTTTTTTTTGTGTGGCTGTTTTCTTTCTGAGCTTTTTATTTCTTATTTTTATACCAGTCCCTTTAGCATTCCTTGCATTGCTGGCTTGGTGGTGACAAACTCCCTTAGCCTTTTTTTGTCTGTGAAGCTTCTTATTTCCCCTTCAAGTTTGAATGATAGCCTTGCTGGATAGAGTATTCTTGGATTCAGTCCTTTGCTTTGCATCACTTTGTAAATTTCAGTCCATTCTTTTCTGGCCTGATGTGTTTCTGTTGAGAAATCATTTGACAATCTAATGGGAGATCCCTTGTATGTAACTTTCCGTCTCTCTCTTGCAGCCTGTAAGATTCTCTCTTTGTCCTGAACATTTGCCATGGTGATTATGATGTGTCTTGGTGTGGGTCTTTTCGGGTTCACCTTGTTTGGGACTCTCTGGGCTTGTGTGGCTTTTTTCTTCCCCACCTCAGGAAAGTTTTCTGATATTATTTCTTGGAGTAGGTTTTCTAATCCTTGTTCATCCTTCTGTTGTTCTGGTACTCCTATTATTCGTATGTTGTTTCGTTTCATGTTGTCCCAAAGCTCCCTTAGGCTCTCCTCCTGTCCTTTAATTTTTTTCTCCAATTGCAGTACATTTTGGGTGTGTTTTGCTTCCTTGTCTTCTAATTCACTAATTCGGTCCTCCGCTTCTCCTAGTCTACTGTTGATACTTTCAATGGAGTTTTTCATTGCAGCTATATCACTCTTCATTTCTTCTTGGGTCTTACTTCAGTTGTCGATTTTTTCATCTGTTTCTTCTAGCTTCTTCCATATGTTATCGATTTTTTCATCTGTTTCTTCTAGCTTCTTCCATATGTTATCGATTTTTTCATCTGTTTCTTCTAGCTTCTTCCATATGTTATCGATTTTTTCATCTGTTTCTTCTTGCTTCTTGCAGAGGTTGTCGATTTTTTCCTCCATCCAGTTTATGCACTCTAGGACCCTTATTCTGAATTCTTTATCTGTCATGTTGCAAGCCTCTGTATTACTTAGCTGCTTTTCTGGAGAATCCTCCTTCTCTTTCCTTTGGGGGTTTCTTTGTCTACCCATGTTTGATCTCACTGACATATCTAGACGTTGAGTCGTTCAGTGGTTGCTCCCTTGGTGGCAGTGACTCCTTGGTCTGTGGTTGCTCTTCGGGCGGTTGCGGTAGCAGCTGCTCTTCAGTTGGCAGCAGCTCCTCTGGTGGGTGCTGTTCACAGCTGTGGTGGCTCTTCTGGCTGGTGGGGCGAGGTTTCACGTACAGCTGCTGTTCCTCAGCAGAGGATGTGGCGCTCAGGAGGTTGCTGTTGCTTGGATCTGCTGCGTTGATTTAAAGGCACAAAATACAACACAACAAGGCACCACGTACCAGGCACTATACACAAATATATTCACGATATTAATAACCCCAAATAAAGGTGACCACCTAAATTAAGAGAATTAGCGGATAAGGAAGAAGGAAGAGAAAAAGATAAAAGAGAAAAAAGAAAAGAAAAGTAGGGACCAAAAAAAGGAGTGCAAAAATGAAATTGGGAAAAAGGAGGGGGGAAAATAAAAGTGAGAAAAGAAAAGAAAAAAAGAAAAAGAGCGAAAAGAGAGAATGAAGTGGAAGAGGGGAAGAGACTTTATATATGAGGAGAATACTCCTATAGAACAGCCATTAATCCCAACAAATTCCAGCAACAGCTCCCTGGATATGAATGCAAACTAGAAACAACCAATAATATAACGATGAAAATAGAATGGAGAACACTAATCATAAAATAAAATAAAGAGAAAATAAAATGGCACTTTAAAAAATGGTAAAATGGTAGCAGTAATAATACGGGTTAAAAATAAGAAGGTAGTAATTAAAAGGGTAAAATCAGGTGATGGAAAAAGAAGAAGAAAAAAAAAGAACAGAAAAAAAAAGAAAAAAAATTGGTTTCTTAGTTAAAAAGTGAAAAAAGAAAAAAAAATTGCAGTAGTGAAGGTCCTTCGGTTCTTCTATTCTTCAGTGTGGCTCGCCTTAGACCTTCCAGGTATTCAGGAGAGTGTTGAGTTTCCCTGCGATATACTGTTCCTCTGTGTTGTAAACCACAGTCCTTATTTTAAAGCAGGCCGCATTTATTTCCCAGACTGCCTTATTTTGTGTTTAGCAAAGAGTCAGTTTGTGGGTCTGCCTCTGGGTGGCAGTGTTCTGGGTTTGGCCTCTGAGGCTATAGGGCCTCTCTGTCCAGTGGAAGTTCACTGCCCAGAGCTGACTGTGTAATAGTTAGTTACCGGCGCTATGTTGTTGCTGGGATTGAAAATCCCTCTATAGGCCAGACCCTGTTAACTCCCAGGGACTGATCAGGTTATCTTAATCCTTGATCTCGTACAGGGTGGAATCTGGGTGTGGCTGTGCTCCTTGCCTGGGGGCTGGGGGGAGGAGTCTCACTCTCTGGAGAGGATGGCTGCCCCAGTCCTGGGCTCAGGGGTGTCTCAGCACTCAATTCACTGCCACCTCTCCCGGCTCCCCCTCTCTCCCCAGTCTCTCCCCAGATTCCACTCCTCCGCACACTCTCCCTCTCTTCAGCACAGGTGAGTGTCTGTATCCGAAATGTCCCATGAACAGGATTCAGTGAAAACAAACAAACAAATGCCGGCCGCGGAAACGGGGAAGGCTTGGTTTCTGTAAGCTTCTTCTCTTACCAGGACTGCATGGTCAGGTCAGCTCTTCAGGCTGCCCCCTTTAGGCTCAGTCCTCCGTGATCACAGAACCCAGCTCTCAATTTCCCTGGCGGCGCCAGTAATCCCGCGGTTCTCCTTTCCCCCGTCAGGGGCTGTGCCTGTCCCAGGGGACGCGGCTGTCTGCCATGCGGTCTCCCTCCGACTCTCTGGGCTCAGAGGTCTGGCAAACTTTCCTGCCCAAATCCCTGTTTTTTTTACCTTTCCAGGGGAGTTCTGCTCTTCCCAGCCGCAAACCCTCTCACCAGCTGAGCAATTTCGCCAATTCGGTGTGGGTGATACTAGTTTCAGCTGCTCATTCCATTTGCTCCGGGACACGACCTGGGACGCGTCTGCCTATATCGCCACCATCTTCTGTCTCCGCTCTTTGCATTTTAATGATGATGTGTCTTGGTGTGGTCCTCTTTGGATTCCTTTTGTTTGGGGTTCTCTGCGCTTCCTGGACCTGTAGGTCTATTTCTTTCACCAGGTGGGGGAAGTTTTCTGTCATTATTTCTTCAAATAGGTTTTCAATATCTTGCTCTCTCTCATCTTCTGGCACCCCTATAATTCTGATGTTGGTGCACTTGAAGCTGTCCCAGAGGCTCCTTACACTATCTTCGTATTTTCGGATTCTTTTTTCATTTTGCTTTTCTGGTTGGGTGTTTTTTGCTTCTTCGCATTTCGAATCTTTGACTTGATTCTTGCGCTCCTCTGGTCTGCTGTTGGGTGTCTGTATAATATTCTTTATTTCAGTTAGTGTATGCTTAATTTCTAGTTGGTTCTTTATCACAACATCGAGGGTCTCATTAGATTTCTTGAGGATCTCACTACATTTATCGGCGGTCTCACCAGTCTTTTCGAGGGCCTTACTAAGTTTATTGGCAGCTTCTAGACAGTTCTTAAGAGACCTTAAAAGTGTGGCTCTGAACTCAATATCCTCCATTGACAGTTTTGTCCTGTTTCTTTGTCTCCGCATTTTTTATGCTTTCTTGGTACACCCCCTAGTGGTCTTTGTGCGCAGTCTTGTTGCCTTTAAGCCTTGATTGATGTCGACAGTACCGGGGGTGATTTGACCTCCAGCCTAACTGGCTATGAGAGTCCGCTGTGTCTGCAGTGGGAGGGCTTCTGTGCTGGATCTCTAGGGCGGTGCTAATCTAGCCTTTGCCTGAGGCTATCCGGCAAATGGTTCTGAGCTGGGCTTGGGCGGGGCGGGTCCCCGGGGATCTACAGGGCAGGCCGGAGGGAGCAGTTATGGCTGCTCTCAGTTCCGTTCCTAGGGGCTCTGCCTCTCAGAGTCCCAGCAACCGCCCCAAACCTTGGAGAGAAAGCTGCCTTCGAGTTCCGACTGAAGCCAGACAGTCCCACTTCTCCCGTTTGAGTCTGGGTCCCCAGAGACTTGCCCGGATCTGGAGCTCAGAGTCTGAAACTCCCTCCCGATTGAAAACAACAACCGCACCCTCCGCCGCCAGCCTGCTCCGCGCGCGCACTCTGCACCTGAGTATTTCACTTCAGCACTGCGCCTCCTCTGAGTCTGGGTATGATATTCTCTTTCCTCCTAGTTGTAGAATTTCCACTCAGCCAGCCTTCCTGTGGTTCTGGATGCTGTCTGTTCTGTCCTTTAGTTATATCTCTGAAGTGGTTGTTCGAGGGCAGCAATCTCCGGCGTTAACCTATGCCGCCATCTTGGTTTCTCTCCTGGGCCTTACTTTCATTGTCTAGGTAAAAAAATTCTTATTCTAATGACCTACCTACCTTTTTAAAAATTATTTGTTCTTATGTTCTGTTTGTGAAAACTTTGTACACCACAAAGTCATGGATATTGCCATACACTTTATTCTGGAAACTGATTGTTTTATCTCTCACATATGCTTTATAGAGTAAGAGTTACGGTGTGTGTGTTTTTCTATACAGATGCCAAATTGTTCTATCACTGCTTATGCAGGAGGCCATCTTGCCCTTCTTGAATGGAAGTAGTGCCCTCCTCCTAAACCAGGTAATTATATATGTGCAGATCTATTTCTGTAGCCTAGACGTATGTTTGTCTATTTTTAATTGTCTATCCTTGTATCAATACCACATTATCTTTTTAAAATTTTTATCTTTATTGTTGAAAGTGTTACAGATATCCCCTTCTCCATCCCCATTGACCCCCTGTACCCCGCCCACCAACGGAGGCCTTCACCCTGCTATTGTCTGTGCCCAGGGGCCATGCATATATGCATATAAGTTCTTTAGTTAATCTCTTTCCACCCCCCCCCCCCGCCCCACCCTAGCCTTCCCTCTGGGACTCATCAGTCTCTTCGATGTTTCTATGTGTCTGGATCTATTTTGTTCACCAGTTTATTTTGTTCATTGGATTCCACATATGAGTGAGACCATGTGATACTTGTCTTTCTCTGACTGGCTTATTTCACTTACCATGATACCCTCCAGGTCTCTCCATGCTTTGTCAAAGGGTAAGAAAGCCTTCTTTTTTTTACATCTGCATAGTAGTCCATGGTATAAATGTACCACAGCTTTTTTATCCACTCATCTACGGATGGCACTTGGGCTATTTCTATATCATATCTTTTCAAACAACTTATTCATTTCCACCAAAAAATAGTTTAAGTGTATAAGGTTTATACACTTAAACTATGGATTAATTTAACGATGATTGAAAACTTAACACTATTTAATCTTCATACACATAACTATGTACTGTCCCTCCACCCATTTATGTAGGTTTTCTTTAATCTCTCTCAGCAATATGCTTTAGTTTTCAGTTCACAGACATTGAGTATTTGGCATTAGATATACACTAAGTTATTAAATATTTTACAGTACTGTAAATGCTAACCTTAAATGTCATTTTCCAGTATTTGTTGCTAGACTATAAAAATAAAATTGATTTTTTAGTCTTGACCTCATAACAGTAGCCATGTTAAATTCACTGGTTAATTCTATTAGTTTGGTAATTCTTTTAGTTGTTCTATACACATGATCTGTTGCCTGGCAATAAAAAATGTTGGTTCTTCATTTTTAAAGTGTGTTACCTTACTATTTTTTCTTGCTACGTGGAACAAGCGAAGGCTTCCGATACCACATTAAATGCAATGATAGTAGGAAGATTCCTTATCTTCTTTTTGTTGTTCACCAAAAAGTGTTCACGATCACACCACTAGGCAAAATGTTAACTGTATGTTATTTGTAAATATGCTTCTTCGGTTGAGAACATTTCCTTGTAATTGTTGCCATCTAAATCTTTTTATGATGAAGTGATGTTAATTTTAGCAAATAACTTATTTTCCAATTAAACTGATTTGCATTTTTATTCTTTCTTCTATTATAGTAAAGCATTGTTGTTGATTTTTGAATGACACATCAACCTTGCAATGCTGAATATGTATGAACTTTTTATCTTGATGTGTTATTCTTTTCACACAATGTTAACTTCTATTTGTTAATATTTTGTACTCTATGCATTCCTTTTCATGAGAGTTCTTGGTGTGTAATTTTTTTCCTCATGCTTTACTTATGATGTCTTAATATCAAGATTATAATGGCCTCATAAAAATGAGTCATTAGTATTACATCTTTATTCTCTTTGTTAAGTTGTAAAAGACTTTTATGTTTTATTTTAAACTAGAGGCTTAATGCACGAAATTCATGGAAGAGTAGGCCTTCCTTCCCCAGGCTGCGGGCACCGGCTTCCCTCAGGCACCCAGGATCCAGGCTTCCCTTGCAGAGGGAAGCCCCACCCGCCCACCCACCGCAGCCCTCCAGTAGGTGGCCTGGGCCTCCCTCTTTGGCGAGATCATGGAGCCCCCCAATTGATCGCCCCACCAGCCAGTGGCCTGGGCCTCCCTCTACAAGGTGATTATGGGGCGATGGCGGCCCTCCCAATCACATCGCACCCACCTTGGCTGGTGTGGCACCAGTGGGTGTCATAGCATGGTCCCGGATGATCATCCAGATGGTCATTCCATTGTTTGGCCATTCGGCCGATTTGCATATTACGCTTTTATTATATAAGATAAGTCACCAGTAAAGCCATATGATATGGGCTTCGAGATTTCTTCATGTGATCGTTTCGTTTGATTTTAAGAATTGGTTTTTTTTTAATTGTTAGGAATATTTTGAATTATGGGTTTAATAAATTTAATAGATAAAAGAATGTCTATCTCTTTACATATATTTTGGTAATTTATATTTTTAAGTAATTTTGTCTTAATATCACAATTATTTGCATAAAGGTTTATTATTTTTCTAATATCTGTAGCTTTAAAGTGGTACAACATCTTCATTCTCAATATTGGCAATTTGTTTTTCTCTCCTTGGACTTGATCGGTCATGTTGGAGGCGTATCAATTATTAATCTTCACAGCCTACTTTTGGCTTTTTTAAATAATATCTATTGTGTAACTATTTTTAAATTTTAATGACTTCTGCTTCAATTTTTATTGTTTCATTCTTTCTACATTATTTGACATATACTACTTCTCTGCTTTTCACTTCTTGACTGTCTGTGCTTCCACATGATAGTATATCCCTTAAAATTGAAAAAGTCCTTCCTTTCTTTTTTGCAGTGCATGTCTGTTGGCAATGAATGTGGTCAGATTTTGATACAAAATGACATTTCCGCCTTTATTTTTTAAGGGATTTGCACTGTATAGAACTTTATGTTAGCATCTTTTTCCCTTTCAGCATTTTATCAATGGTTATGCATCTTTTTTCCTTGGGCTACCATTAAGGTTTTATGCTTATATTATTTTTCAGTAGTTGTAATAAGAAATCTATGGGTGTTGTGTTCTTTGTATTTATCTGGCTTTGGGTTTATAGAACTTTTTGAATATGTGGGCTAATGTCTTTATTCACATTTCAAAGATACATCAATATTTAATCTTCATATGTTCTGTCCTATTCTTTCTCCTCTTAGGGGTCATAATTGGACTATTTTTTACTTTAAACTAGTTACCACACCTTATGTTCTGTTTGCCTTTTGGATCATTTTTTTTTCTATGCATTACTGTATATTGCTCTGCCCTCAAGTTTACTAACTCTGCTGTGTTTAAGCTGCTATAAATTTTTCAATAAATTCTTAATTTTGGATATTGATTTTGCAGTTATAAGATATTCTTAGACTCTTTCTATTTATTCTAAGTCATTAGTGAATTAACCCATTTTACCTTCTAATTTTCAATGTTTTCCGCTCTCTTTAACATGTCAACATGCTCGACCTGAAGCCCTGGAATGTGAGCTTTAATGTCTTTCTCTGAATCTGCTTCTATTGATTATTTTATTTCTTGACTATGTGTTACTTTCCCAATTCTTTGAATATTTTGATTTGTGATTAAATGTTGCTCATTATGGTCACGCAGTAGAGGTTCTTCATTATGATGTCTTCCTCCAATGAATGTTAAGTTTTAATTATTTTAAGCAGTTGAATCACTATCATATCATTCTTCAGATGTAGTTTTAGGGTTTGTTAAAGTGGATCTATTTCAATTTTGCCTTTACTCATGAAATGTAGCCTTTACTTTTAGGATGTAATTCTCATCTCACTCAAGGCATCTGACCCCTGTATAATATTCATCTGTTATGAGAGTACATGAGGCAAAAATATAAAAATAGACCATTTGAAGCATAAGACAATTCTCAAAAAGTCTCAATGTATTGATATCAAAATATGTTTTCTGATCACAGTGAAATGAAGTGATAAATGATATAAAATAATTATAAATTCTTCAGATATTTGGAATTAAAACAAAACACTTCTAAATAACCCATATTTCAAAGAAGAAATCCAAATGTATATTAGGGAATATTGGTAAATGAATTGAACTAAATAATAATAACATCCAGAATAATATCAATAATAAAATTCAAATTTGGGGATATGAAACAAATTTGATAAAATGCTAGAAAGACTAATAATGATGAAAAAACAAACACAAAACAAAATTTAAAAATATCAGAAATTTTAAAAGAAACTCCTTACTGATCCTCCCTATGTCAGGTTATAATATGATATAAACAAGCTTAAGTTTTGCAAAACCTGACAGAAGAAAATAGTGAGAACATATAAATGTTTAATTAAATACCTTTCTACAGTGTGGCTCAGCAGTTGAGCGTCAACCCAGGAACCAAGAGGTCGTGGGTTAAGTCCTGGTGAGGGCACATGCCCAGGTTGCAGGCTCAGTCCCCAATGGAGGCCATGCAGGAAGCAGCCAATCAATAATGTTCCTCTCTCATTGACATTTCTCTCTCTCTATTCCTCTCCCTTCCTCTCTCTCTAAAAATCAATAAAACATATACAAAAAAATCTTTCTACAACAAAAAAATTCTTGACCTAGAAAGTTTACTAATAAATTCCTTTAAACTCTTATGAAAAACATATCAATTTTACTAAAATATTTCAGAGTACATAAAATCAGAAAACATTTTCTAATCATTTTTGTGAGTCTATCTCACCCCTGATTTAAAACCTGACAAGGACATTACAATAAAGAAAATTATGTGCCCCTCTTAAACACAGATGCAAAAAGCTATGGCTCACTGGTTAGAGCATTGGCCCGTGGACTGAGGGGTTGGAGGTTTGAGTCTGGTCAAGGGCATGTACCTAGATTGCAGGCTTGATCCCTAGCCACAGTCGGGAGGCATGCAGGAGGCAATCAATCGATGTTTCTTTCTCTCTGTTTCTCCCTCTACCTTTCTCTAAAAATCCTCACTATCTCTAAAAATCAATGGAAAAAATATCCTTGGGTGAGGATTAACAAACAAACAAAAAAGGTATTTGAAATTAAATTACACACACATACATTTGCCAAGTATAATTTATTCCACAAATGTGGAACTGGCTTTTCATTATAGAGTAGATTTATGTGAAACACAACATTAACTGCATAAAGGAAAGAACACACATAATTGACTTAAAAGAGAGCAAAAATGCATTTGATAGCATTAAAAATCTGCTTATGATAAGACTCTCAGAAACGTAGAAATATAAGGAAAATTTATTTATTTAATAAACTTTATCTAAAATAAAACAATAGTCTAGTGGTGACAAGAAGTGCCATGATACTGAATAGCTACATGATAATGCTTGCTTTGGCCACTTCCATTGAACACTGTGTGGTGGTCTTACGTTTACAGTGACTCTTGAGGCTGGAAAATAGAGTCT
Source organism: Myotis daubentonii (assembly GCF_963259705.1). Classification (NCBI taxonomy): domain Eukaryota; kingdom Metazoa; phylum Chordata; class Mammalia; order Chiroptera; family Vespertilionidae; genus Myotis; species Myotis daubentonii. Next base: position 3,778,928 of record NC_081852.1, read on the forward strand.
TGATTCTTAATCTACTCCATCAATCTTTGCCTTTTAAACAAAGGGTTAAGACCATTAACATTCTATGTAATAATTGGGATGGCTTGACTTTGGTCAACTATTTTTTATTTATGTTTAAGTTTGCCCCCTCTACTCCTTTCTTTGCAATTTCTTGCATTTGTTTACATTTTATTTGTGTACTTTAGTACTTTAATTCATCAAATGGATTTCCAGGTATTTTTCGGTACTTTTAAAATTGTTGCTGTATATATCTTTAAGTAACTAGTCTGTTTAGCCTGTGAAAAACCTGAATGGATTGGTCAATGATGGTAATACTATAAGTATAATTAGTTCATCCGTGGTAGCTGCTTGAAGCAATGTTGTTTATCTACTGTCACTTAAGGTGCTATGGCTAAACGTGTAGCTCTGTGCTATTCAAGGGCAGTGACTAATTATTTGGCCGACTGGCCAGCACATGCCAAGATATTTGTTTCTTCCATGCAGGGCATCCAGTGCAAGGCGCTCTTAAAAGAATCTGGTAGACAAGCTAGCCCGTGGCACAGGCAGCACGCCTCTGCCTCTCTGCTTGGCCAACCTGCTCCTTCAGCAATAGGTCCATGAGTGAAGGGGCCGTGGTGGTGGCTATGGAAGCTGAGAAAGGCTTGAACAACATGGATGTCCCCTCACCTAGACTGATCTGACTCCTGCATGTGCCGCGGACCCACCCGCCAGCAGCACTTCCACCCTCAGCCCTGACCCAGGGTGTTCACTCCTGGTAGCACTGCGCGCCCCGGGCTCCTTGCATTGTAAATGAGGCAGAGACTTATCTTCATAGACTAGACACTTACTCTAGGTGTGGATTTGTCTTCCCCATTCGAAATGCTTCTTCCATTACCTTCTTTCAGGGTGTATTATGATTCCTTTAGAACATTTCTGATCACGAACTCTGTTTTATATCTACGTGAAATTCTCCAGCCACACTACATACACCTGTTTTCTGATAGAATGGTAGAATACCTGGCTTAGGTGCCAGAACTTTGGTGCTAGGACTGCTGCCTATTGGATGCTTTGAACCAGCAGCCAATTTGTGATGTTGTTTTTCTCATCCCCACATTACACAGGTATAGTTCCTATAGGGTACATTTGAGAGCAATGCCTTGTAACATTATACTTAACAATCCATTCACAAAACTATTTTGGCTTTCTATCTTCTGGCCTTGGCTTCTCTGGATTTATTGGTTTTTGGTTCCCAAATGGAGAATGCTTCCACAATTTCATTTAATTGGAAGTTGTGATTGAACTACTAGGTAAGGAATGGAGTTCTATTATGCCTGGGGTTATTTACACCCATTAACAAATGAGTATTATGTTGTATTTACCAAATAGGAGCAGAGAGCAATATTTGTGGAACCTAGGGAATTGTCTGGAGCACCCATGTCCAAGAGCAAAAGTTGTTAGAGGGCAGAAGCAAACCCAAAGAGGCCAGCACTATTAACTCAAATCTTTGTTGAGTGAAGATTTGCATTATCCTACTAGTTCAAGAATCCCAAAGGCCGAAGCTGGTTTGGCTCAGTGGATAGAGCGTCGGCTTGCGGACTGAGAGGTCCCAGGTTCAATTCCGGTCAGGGGCATGTACCTGGGTTGCGGGCACATCCCCAGTGGGGAGTGTGCAGGAGGCAGCTGATCGATGTTTCTCTCTCATCGATGTTTCTAACTTTCTATCTCTCTCCCTTCCTCTCTGTAAAAAATCAATAAAATATATTAAAAAAAAAAATCCCAAAGAATCACCCATGGTGCTGGCTGAGAGCAAAGAAGACATGAAGGATGCAATGGAAGAAAAAAAAGCCCAAAACTAGGCATAGAAATAAGACGCCAGCAACTATGCTCATCTTTGTTGAGTATTTCAGTTTACGTCAATTAATCTTTAAATTTTCCTTTCCCCCATTATTTTGAGTGAGGTATTAAGTTAACTCAGCACCACACTGAGCAATGTGCTGCTTATATTTACAGTTCACTCCAGAGGTCAGTAGACTGCACAGAGCCACATCAAGGAATACCAGGGAAGATGAGGTATCACCTGGAGGTGCTAGGCTTTGCGACAGGTACAGTGAATACAGAACTTCTTGTTTTCCCTTCTGTCTCATCAAGTTGCTGACGTATGCAAGTTAAATAAAGCAGAGATGGAGAATGGATGCTGTGCAGCAGAAAGATTGGCTGTGCGTGTCTAACATCTATTTGCCTTGAGACCTATTCCCTGACCAGACTCCAGAAAGGTGTGATTTGAGGTCCCGGCTTAGGAAGAAATGAGCCCTGGAAGACAGTTTTCCAGGAGGAGAGTTTTCAATAATAGGTGGCGGGTTGAGGAGAAAAGCTAGGATTATAATTTCAGTAAAGGTGTCAGGGCAATAACACTCGGCCAGCAACTGAGCAATGAGTGAGTGCTCCAGCCCATGTGAAGACAGAGAGCTCTTTCAAAGTGTTGGTGGACATTCTTACCAGGTAGATTGTCAGCACCAAAAAGCATGGGCATGATGTGCTGGGGCAGAGAAGCGGGGCGCAGCCTGTGCGGTCAGAGGGAGCAGTCATCGGGGTGGGGAAGCATGGACATTGGAGTCAGGGAAGGCGAAAGTCCAACATTAGGCAATCTGCGAATGCTTGCCTTACTCGCCTAGATTTTGACTTTCACACTCAGGTGAGAATGCTGTGAGTTCTAATGAGGATGTGAACTGTGCGACTGATGGCTCAGGACACTTCAGGACAAGTGAAAGTGGGCTTGGCTAGCAGTCGCAGTGAGGGGATGGCCGCAGCAAGACAAGGGGCTCTGCCTCTTGAAATCAGGGCACTTAAGAACAAATTGAGAGCGAGGTGGGGAGCTAGAGGTGAAAGAGAGAGAAGCTGAAGAATGATGTGCTAACAAACCAGGATCAAAACAGCGTTAACTACAGGAGAGAATTTCAGAAGCAAAGTCAGTTTCACTTGCAGTCAAGCTGTCACGGCAGGGTAAGCCCTCCCAATAGAGTGCTAACTGAGGACATACAATTCGCAGGAAATATCGAGTCAAACTTGGGAGGGGAAACAAAGGAAACAACGAAAAACCTGCCTCCTCTTGAAGACAACTAGTTTCTCAGGTCACTCTCAGGGCGGCAGCTCCAGCCCCAGCAAGTGGGCAGATGGAGTGAGAAAGAGAGGCCTTAGCAGCAGCGGGAGAACAGCACCGAATGGCAGGCCAGCCAGGAGGATGAAATACACTTGATGAGCCTTGAACATGGGAGGTGGTTGGCCTGGAACCTTCCTGCTCCGTGTACAGGCTCCATGCAGGGCCAGAAGGACCCTGTGCCCGAGGCTGTGCTGTAGCGATGTTCCTGGTGCTAAGATGCAGGAAAAGCTGCCAGAGCAACTGCCCGTCTTCAGAATGCTGAGGGTTGAAAGTATTCCAAGTGCCTTTCACACAAACGTTGATCACACCCACTGTGCTCTGCAGACTCCAGAGCACTTGGTGTGATTTCTGCCCAAAGCAAATAGTCCTTGAGCTCCTACTAGTCGCCCAGGCCTGTCCCCTGGCAACTGTCTTCAAGGAGCCCGCTGCCTAGAAGGAAATGTTAGTAATTAATATGCATAAGGAAAGGTGGAAAGTGAGAGGGCCGCTGCAGGTAGGGACGGATCATTGCTCCTGAAGCTCTAACCGTGCACCCTGCTGCCTGCAACAGCCTTCGCAGGTGCATCTGAGAGCTGTTTCCTTTCTCTGGCATTTCTGTCTCCTCTCTGGATTCATCCTTTCAGCTAGTGGACAACCATTGCATCTGTATTCCGCCAGCGTGACCCGGTCCACGTGCAGATCTGTTATGAGTGGCTTGGGGTCCCACCTGGACTGAAATTGCAAATATCATCCTACAGATCCAGAACTGCATGAGCAAGGAATCGAGTTAAATCTCAGGTGGGCATTTAACATCTTTCTTCAGCTCTGGCAGGCACAGCTTCACAGGGCCAGGTTCCAGGACCAGGCTCACAGCACCTTGTTGCAGGCACATGAACCAGGTGCAAGAACCCGGCTCTGCTTCCAGCACTGCTCATCCCTGTCTCTGCAGAGGGTCCTCTGCCTCGTCACCTCCCCACTGTGAGGCGGACGCACAGCTGGTCTGTAAGCGTGGTGTCCACCACAGAGACATCAGTGTTGTCCTGGCGAAGTCAGCGCAGACCGCATGCCCTCTGACCTCTTCCTTCCAGGCCCTCAGGAAGGGAGGGCGTGCTGGAGGGCACACAGGGGCTGGGAGGAGGGGAAAAGAGGTGTTTGGGAAAGGTGAAGGGGGAGAGGCAGGCAGGGGAAGCGAAGGCACTTCCTCAGCTGCATACATCCTTCTTTTCGTTTTTGTTCCTTTGCAAGTGTTTCAGAGTTTGATTTCATGCCCAGCACACCCTCTAAGGTCTATGCTGGCTCTCTAAACACCCATCGCTTTTCACTTTTCTTTCATTCCAATTCAACCAAGTTTACCCAGCTTCCTTCCAAATCCAGGAACTACGCTGAGAATTGGAATTTAAGAGAAAATAAGGCATGCACTTCGTGCTCAAGGAACCCCCAGTTTAATGAAGAGGCGCCCCAAGATGCACCCTGTTCACAGGGCTGTGAGAGCAACAAAAGGAAGAAGCCTAGTGGCTTGGGGGGAGGGAGGAGGGGGCCCAGAAAAGGCGCCAGGGACCAGGGCAAGGTCCTAGGGAAGTGCTCCCTGACCTGGATGCGGAAAGGTTAGCAGGAAGCATATCAGTACCAATCTACAGTGTTGATGCCTTAGGGATAATGCTAACTGCTCTCAGTCAGTGTATCAGGAAGTATTAATGCTGAATAGCACTGCACCATGTAAATACGACCACTGCTATGTGAGGGAAAATAAATGGGGCAGTAATCACGTTAGAAACCAGGCCAATTCTCTAACTCTTTAACAGGCTGAACAGGCAAGAATAAACATGTTTTAGGGAAAATCTGAATAATATGGTAAATAAAGTTAATTTGCCAATTGTATATATTTTGTACTCCATCTTCTTTTTACATTGAAACAATAGAAAGCATTGTATTTCATTATAAACAACACAGACTCTTTGTACAATCTAGTTAAATGTCCAAATAATATTAGATTAAAATATTATATTAAATTAATATAATAATGTATGTTATATACATTAATAATATTATTATAACATAATAATTTATACTGTATTATATTTAAATAAATAATTTGAATTATCCTACATAATAAAAGCATAGTATGCAAATTGTCCCCTTGACTGGGAGTTCATCCAGGAATTTGACCAGTGGGCAGGGCCACCCAGGCAAAGGGAGGGAGTACCTGGCTGGCAGCCATCAGCCATTAGGGACCCTACCAGTGCATGAATTTTGTGCACTGGGCCTCTAGTATTAAAATAAAACAAATTAACGTTAATATCTTATGAGACTTTATAAATATCAATAATACAAACAACATTCTGATGAATGTAATTGAGTTAAAATATAAATACATAAACACTGAGAAGGAGAAAGAAGGCCCAATTACAGACACAACTAACTACTGATTTAAGGACTCATGTACAGGAAACCTGTTTGCCTATCGTTCTCTTGTTAATGATACAAGGCTGGCTTTAGAGCTTTTGTTGGTGGACATTCTTATGACTTAGAATTTTTGTAGAGAGTTCATGAATAGAATTCTATTCTCCTCAGCTGTCAGAGTTGGGCAAGAATTATTTTCTTCTTGGATGTTTGATAGGATTCATGGGTGAAACCACGGGAGTCTAGAATTTGTGTGTGTCTTGAAAAAAGGATTTTCTTTTTTTTTTCAGTCTGAGAAGCTCTGACGGGTAAGTAATGTTTTAGTTCATTGGCGTCTATGTGAGGATCCCTGTGGTTGCTTGAAGTCCACAATTACACCATTTGCGTCTTCGGTTTTTGTTCTTCTGTTGTTCTTTTCTTGCCTTTTCTCTTTATTGAGGGTGGGCGGTGGGAAGATTTGTGAATTCTGCACAATAATATCTTGTATTTCCTCCCTGATTATTGTTATAAGACATCTTTTATTGTTTTGTTAGCGGTTGCTCTAGAGCTAACAAGATTTATTTTGCAGTTTCAGTAGCTGGTGACATTAACATTGTGCCACTTCCCACCTGACACTTCCTGCTTGAGATGCTCTCACTCCTCACTCCTACGGGTCGATTTCAAATGCAATAACTAAAGAATGGAATAACTGTATGTACACACCACCTTCGTTAGTGCCACTGTCCTTGTATTGCCATATACGTTACAAATCCTTTCTTATGATGTTACTATTTTTTATTTAAAGCCAGTTAATGTTTATAATTATCGGTAGAAAAAAGCACATAGTTTTTTACGTTTAACTGCTCATTTTCCATTTGTGTTGTCTTTCTTTACTTCTTAGGTACCCAAGTTTTTATCTGATATCACTTCCTGTTGGCTGTAAGATATGATTCAAGTCAGCATATCTTCTATTGCAAGTCTGCTGGCCGCACATGCTCTGCGCTGTGCTTCATCATTCCTGAGAGGTGTGTTCTAGTTGGCGTAGAATTCTGACGGACTGACAACTCCCAGCCCCGCACCTTAGGATGTCATTCCATTGGGAGCCAGGTTCTCTCTTCATGATGAGAAGGTGACAGTCAGTCTCATTTTAGTTCCCACGTACAAACCCAGACTTTTTCCACTGGGTTCTGTCAAGGTTTTCTTTTAGCTCTGCTTTCAGTAGCTTCACTGCTGCGTAATATCCCTGCGAAGGTCAAGGTGCAGGTGCGCCAGGCAGGGCCCTGAGGGTGGGCGGGCTGCATCCCCTAGGCCAGGTTTCCTTTTCCTGCCCTGCACCTCCTGGGAGGGGCAGCTCCTCTCAGGAAAGATGGCGTTTCGGTTTGGGTGCAGAAGATCAAATGCAAGACTCCTGGCTGCTGCTTTTCCATGTCTCCCCACAATGCATCCCACCCCAGCCTCTCCTTAGGCACCTGAAGTCTGCACTGCCCTCCCAGCACCACAGCCTCCAGGGAGTAGCTACAAATCAAACTCCTGTGCTCTGGGTTTAAAAACAAAACAACAAAAAATGAAACTGCAGTTTTCTCTCCAACCAGCTCCGGTCTACTGGCTCCAGGCTCCATGATGGCCAGCAGCCCTGCCACCTTTCACGGCTGGATGCTACGTGGTCCGTGGGCTCGGCTCTGGTGCTCTGGGCTGTGGAGCCAGCCTGGGTTCCAGGCCTCTATCCTCTGAGGGAACAGACCCTCCCGTAGCTGGGAGCTCCCTCCTCACTCTCAGCCTCTTGCAGCCTCGCCCTTTCTCCCTGTCTCCAGGTGGTTTCTGTCCTTCCTGATATAAGTCTCCTCCTCAGCTGGTAATTCTGGGTGAATGTTCCCCACTTCAGTTTTATTTCCAGTCTGGCCCTGGGAGGAGGTGTGAGAAAGGTCTGCCTACTCCATCGCCATCTTCTCTCTCCTCATCCATCTTTCTTATCTTCCATCTCCAATCCACTACTATGACCATTAAATGAATTTTTTATATCAGTGAATTCCAAAATTTCTACTTGGTTGTTTTTGTATGGTTTCCATTTCTCTGTGGAGATTCTGATCTCTTCACTCAATAAGATAATTTGTAAAAACTATTTGAACATAGTTTCCTTAATTCCTTGACCACTTTCATAGTAGCTTGGTTGTTTTCTGCTAAATTCATGAGAAGAGCTCTCTTGTGGTCATTCTCTATGGACTTTTCCCCCTTTATGCACCATATTTTCTTAGTGCCATCCACATTCAGCAGTTTTGTCTATTTGTTCATTTTGTTTTTTAATACAAGACATGGTGGTGTTAAGCTGCATGGAGTTTGGCCTCCGCTGTCTGCTTCTGAAGAGGAATGGCCTTTGCTCTAGGAGGGCTTGACTACTGGCTGCTCACCTTGGAGTCGAGTAGGTTTGTTTCATCAGTTGTCAGGGAAGGGCTATTGAGAGCCAGATCTGTTCTCATGGCCTCTGTAACGTGGCAGCACTCCACCTCCACACTCCTTCCCAGAACCGTACGGAGCTGCTGTCAGGCCTGTTAGAGTGGCCGCGGGGGTCCCAGTGCGGAGCGCGGTCTGTCCTGGCGAGGGAAGGGCTTTGTGGTGTCTCCATCCAGCTGCTTCCCACAGCCCGGAATGGCTTGAACTTCAGCACCTGCTCCACCCTCACCTCAACTCTTCTGGGGTCACTTCCCAACTTGCACAACCTTCGCTCTTCGAGGGGACTCATGAGGACTCACGAGGAAGCTCTGCTCATCTTCCTCCCTCCAGCGCCTGCTCTCAAACTTCCAGACCTTTCGCTGCCTCAACCCCCACAGCCGCCTTCTCTGCACAGCGAGCAGCACTGCGGTTTCCTTCTGGACACAGCTCACTGCGTGTCCTTGCAGAGCAGCCTGGCAGAGCCGAGCCACGCTGTAGGCGCCCACGGAGTCACCTGCTTTGCTGAAAGGTAACCTTATATATTTTGTCCAGTTTCATGTTTTTGGCAAAAGGAACAGTCTAATGCCAATTGTTCTGTCATAGTCAGAGCAGAAGACCCATTTTTTATTGTGGTAAAAGATATATATAACATTTACCACTTTAACCATCTCAAGTGTACAGTTTGGTGGCATTAAATACATTCACATTATTGTGCAGCCGTGACCATTATCCATCTTCAGAACATTTTCATTTTGCTGAACTGAAACGCTGTGCACATTAAGTTAATCCCTCTCGCCCTCCCCCTTCCAACCACGCCCCCACCTCATGTCTCTAAGATTCAGACGGCTCCCGGTGGCGTGCAGTGTTTGCCCTCTGGTGACGGCTTATTGCCCTTAGCATGATGTCTCCACGGTTCATCCAGGTGTCAGAATCCCCTTCCTTTTCAAGACTGAATGATATTCCACTTGTAGGTAAATACTACATTTTATTTATCTGTCTATTTGTCAGTTGACACTCGTATTGCTCTGTCTTTTAGCCATTGTGAACAATGCTGCTGTGAAAGGTGGATGTACACATTTCTCTCCGAGTCTTTTCTTGAAAAGCTTTTGGTCATATACACAGGCGTTGAGTTGGAGGATCACAGATCAATTCTATTTTTATGTTTTTGAGTAATAGCCATACTGTTTTCTATTAAATACATTATTTTATACTCCCTACCAATAAACAAGGGCTCCAATTTCTCCACATCCTCTCCAACACTTATTTTCTATTTTTATGATAATAACCACCCTAGTGTGTGTGAAGTGATAGCCATTGTGGTTTTTATTTACACCTCCTTACTTACTAGCGATGATGAGCATATTCCCATGTGTTTGTAGTCATTTGTATATCTTCTTTGAATAACTGTCTGCTCAAGTCCCTTGTCCATTTTTAAATTAGGTTGCTTGTGTTTGGTGGCTGAGTTGTGGAGTTTTTTTATATATTCTGGATATTAATCCCTTCTCAGAAGAAGTCCCAGTTTTACACAGTAAGCAAGTAAACATTTTAAAGCTACCCATCATATCCTACCCACCCCCCAATGCTGAAAACCCCTCAGAGGCCACCCGTAGGGTAGCACGGAAAACTCACATTGCCTACCAGGGCCTGGTCAAGCCATCTGCCCCTCTAGCTTGGGAATCTTCTGATGCTTCCTAGAATTTTAACTGTATCAGCTTTTTACATGAACAACTTTCTCTCATTTTCTAGAATTCAGCTTAAATATCCCCAGAATTCCTCCACTGGCCACTTTGTAAAAGCAGCAACCACTCCTGCTCTATTCCATTATTATTATCGTGGAATTCTATTTATTCTCTTTGTGGTATTAATTGCAATCTAAATGCTGTACTTATTTTCTTATGTACTATCTATAGGTGTCCCAAAGAAATGTATACACACACTGAATAATTAATTATAAAGGCAGTGTTTATTAAAATACACCTCCCTTTCAAATTTGAGCTATCAGCTGTTAAAGGATACACACTTTATCCACACATTTTGGGGACACGCTTACTTATCCCGCCGTCCCAGCACCCAATTTCTCACACCTGGGAGTGTGTGCCTCCAACATTCCAGCCAGTCTGCCATCCTCCCTGCCTCCCGCTCAGGTAATTACCCATCTGATCTCTTCTGTGAGTGTGCTTTTTGTTTTTTTAGTTCAACACATAAATGAGAGCATACAGCACTTGCTTTCTCTGTCTGACATGCTCCCAGCAGTAGGATTGCTGCATCTTAGGATTAAACTTCCGAGGACCTGCAATAGCGTTGTCCGCAGTGGCTGCACCGTCTCACCTCCCCACTCACAGAGCAAGAGGGCTCGTTCCTCCACATCCTCGCCAGCAGTTGCCATCTCCTGTGTGTGTGTGTGTGTGTGTGCTGTTCTTTGTTTGTTGTTTGTTTGTTTGATGAAAGCCATTCTAACAGGCGTGGCTTGGGTTTGCACTGCCAGTATCAACCCGGAAGTGAAGTCCCATGCCATGGGGGTCAGAACAGGAGATGTAAATATTACAGAGAAGAAAGCACACTAAGCAAAATGACCTACGGCGGGGAACCGGCCCCTTTTCCCGGCAGCATCTGTACGTATTGCATGTGCTTGGCTCTGAAATGAACGCCCGGGGTTCGAACCGTGCTTGCCACCCGCTCTGCTGCCACCTTGGCAACAAACTCCAACCTGGGCGGCGGCAGGGTGTGGCTCACGCACAGCGCTCTGCTGGGGCCCCACAACCAAGCAAGGTCTTGGTAAGTGTGAGCTGTTATCCCTTTAAATAATGTTTCCAAGTGAGCTTTGATTGTGTGTACAAGAAAAAAAGTCTATTAAAAACAAATGTTACCAAAAAAAGGAATGAAAATCAAAGAATCTTAAACTTCAGAATTGGCGACAGTGACAGTCTTGCCTGCTGCCACCTCTCCTCTCCCACCTGGATCCCGCCTTCCATCAGGTTTCACCTTTTGATGCCACTGAGTCTGAGGACACAGAGCACAGCGGGGGGCAGGGGGTTTGACTCTGTGCTGACAGGCAGAGTCCTGATCAGGGTCCCTGCTCTGCCCTCTCCTCCTCCGACCAGCCACCAGCCTACAGGCGAGGGGGAGCACTGCGCTCCTGGCCTTCCTGTCCT